>NC_138742.1:17819808-18404808 GCF_965113295.1 Leuciscus leuciscus | reverse complement strand
CATAAAATTATAATGAGAACATTGTAATTGTGTGCTTGGGACATGGCTTTCAATAGTGAGACTTTTGTTTTTGTAATCAGGCTCTCAAAAATGATTAAAAAAATTGGATTTAGATTTATTTGCCAATATATCGGTTATCGGCTTTTAAATATAAAGAATTATCGGTTAACGGTATCAGCCAAAATGTTCATATCGTTGCATCCCTAAAAAAAACATTATGTCTATGGAATGTCCCCAACGTGTGTGTGTGCGTGTGTATTTGGTAATTGTATGTGATGTTGCTTTTTTAATAGGGAGAACAGTTCATTGTTAACTACAAATAGTATGGAAAATATAAGTTAACTAACTACTGTATATTATTTACTAAAAACTAACATTTGGTCCCAAATTAGCTAGCCACTGAGTAACAGCTTAATTTAGGCAAATTTTGCAATCCTCTGACTTATAACCCTGTCATCCATTGTTTGTTTGTTTATTTATTGATTGATTTATTCACTTGTATGTTTATTATAAAATATCTCACAAAATTTTTTGTTAGACCTTTAGAAAAAAAATTTCTAAGGGTTAAATATCTCCTTTTATTGACTCTTGTGGGAAGTGTCCTATAATCAGTGGCCCTTATTCATAAAGCACAAACGTGATTCATTTCTTTGTAGCAAATTGTTACATTCCATTTAATGGGAAGAAATGGACGGTTTCATAAGAATGTGTATGTTTTACACAGAAATTGTTCTGCTTGTGTTGAATGAATAATGTCTAATATTTCCAGTTGATATTTTCCAGGTGATATTTAAAAAAATAAAAATAAATCTCCTTTCAGTCATGTTGAAACCGCATTCATTAGCATTTCACAATTTCTGTGTAAAACCTGTCTTGGTGAGGCTAGTTTGTGAAGACACATGCTCCTCTAGAGTGAATGGCATTAGTTTTATTGAGATTGATAGCTTGTATGTGTATGTGTACGCTTCTGGTTCTCCTCTGGACAGGTGGATGCTGTCATGCCATTTGGGTGCCTTGCTCTGCGAGATGGGCGGACATACAACAGCCTGTCAGACGTCACTGACAAATACGAGATTGGACAGGTCCTCAAGGCGTGAGTGTGCATAGATCTGCCATTATAGCCTTAAGAAAGCCAATCCATCAATTACAGACATGTGGTCTCACTAAACATTAATTCAGAATGCTTTTCTCCCAATACATAGGTGTTTATCTCAGCAGTGTAGTTCTTAATATAACCGATTCACAAACATAAAATGCAACATTCAGTATAATTTCTCTCTACAGGAAAGAATTTTGTGAGCTGTGCCTGGTGAAGGAACGGCAGACGGACAAGGTCTATGTGTGCAAGAAATTCCTCAAGAAAGATGGCAAGAAAGTGCGGAAGGCAGCCAAGAACGAGATCATGATCTTGAAAATGTACATGGTGACTCAAAACATCAACAGATGATGTAGGGTTTTGTGAGAGTGCTGATCTGAAAGGACAAAGAGAACATTTAAAGGGATAGTTCGCCCAGAAATCCAAATTCCGTCCTTGTGTCATTTCAAACATCAAATTAATCTTTCATCTGTGAGCACAAAAGTAAAAATATAGCTGTATGTTTTCATTTTTGGGCGCACTACTCCTTTAAGGATAGTGGGGTGGAGAGAAAGATGGAGAGGGTAAGAGAAGCTGAATGTATCACTCGTGGTGGGATTATTTCTGTCCTTTCTCACTCTTTTTGAAGCATTATTTTACTCTTTTTTTTTATAATGTGAGATGAAGAAACTATTCAGCTTTTTGCTGTCATGTGTCATTGTGTCTTAATTCAGGCTCAAACACCCAAACATCTTGCAGCTGATTGATGCATTCGAGACCAGGAAAGAGTTCTTCATCGTACAAGAACTGTGAGTCTGACCTTGTGTTTGCCGTGATCAGTCACGATCCCTTCCCAGTGCCATTCAGTAGGCCAAGGACATATCTCTCCGCACCAGAACATCACTCCAGAAAATCCACAAATATCCACATCTAGCCAGAGCTAAAAATCTATTAAAACCCTGTCATCTGATTGTGCATGAATGACTTTGACATATTATTACAGCTGTTACAGTTTCTGGACATTTTGTCATTTACCATTTCTGTCCTATATCCTATAGAATGATGTTTTCTCAGGATTCCGGCTGCATATCTGGCATTCTGCAAATAAAATATTTGAAGTGTTTGAAAAAGTTCAAATGTAATTTTGGTGGCAATAGTGTGCCAGAGTTATCCTAAAGTGCCCATAAGAAGTCAGATGTAGAATTACATATTATGTTTACTTTGGGGTATTTTGTTGAAATCACAACATTTTTAACAGTCTGAGAACATATTCTGAGATTTTACAGTTTCACATTTGTTCATTACTGAAATTTATGACGTTTAGTTTTTAATTTAATTTAAAATGTAAAATAAAACTGCACATTTTCTTAATGATTTAGCAAATTTGGGCAGGTCTTTATGTAATGGTTAATCAAAATCCTTCTAATATAGTGATATTTCACTATCTTTTACAATTCTCTAATCGTTTTATGTTTGGTGACTAACCACAGTAATGCATTTTGGTCCTTTGTGAGGCTCTGGATTCATCCTGAATTATATTGAATATACTGAAATAATCCTATAGTTGCCAAAAGTGATGTCCAGAGGGAATTTTTTTTAATGACCCTACAAGTTTGATTAAACCAACAAAATATGAGGATATATAATCATTTAAATTTGAATATAACTATTTAAATATGAGGGAAGAACAAAACTAACTTAAGGTATTTATCTGACTAAATGATTTGGCAAAAAAGGGTCAAACTACAGCTAAAGGTTTTATTTATATGCAACAACAAAAAATGCTTAGAAAAACAAAACGCTCACAGAAAAAAAGTATACTGACTGTAACATAGTTATTAATATTTCATTGGTTCTCTCTTGTGTGTTCACAATTTCTTATGACAACCTGGCCAAAAATGTGGCACATTTTGGCATGTTTCATTGCGATGAATTCATTTTATCACAAATTTTATCACAATTTACTTGAAGCACAACTATGCAATAGTCAAATAATATTTGAATAAATGGTAAAGAAGTAAATTTTCCTAGAGGGGACATCACTTTTGGCCACTACTGTATATGTCAAATATATATATATATATATATATATATATTTTTTTTATTCCAAATATATTCGTGTCAAACCATTACAAGGCTGTTGTTCTATCTGTATCAGATTTATGTTTGCAGTACCTTGTTTCCAGCTGTCAGTCCACCTATCAGCTCAAGGTCCCAGTTAGTTAAAGGCCCTGGAGCACTGGTCCTACTCCATCCCTGACCAACCTTACTACCAATTAAATACAGTTTGAATTAGAATTACACACTGTACACACACATATCCAGATCTCCCTGCTTTTATCTTATGTTTTGACTGTGTGTTCATCACAGGGCCACTGGTGGAGATGTGTTTGATTGGATCTTAGACCAGGGGAACTACACAGAGAGAGATGCCTCCAATGTGATCCGTCAGGTCTTAGAAGCTGTGGCGTACCTTCACTCCCTCAACATCGTCCACAGGAACTTAAAGGTTGGCATGCAGTCATAATATGATCATTTGTATTAATGGAAAGTCCATATATAGAATAGAATCATGGAGTGCAAAACCATACGCACCATAGGCCGGTTTAATATCCGAACATGCGACTCAAAGGCTGTAACTCTGTGTTAAAACGTGTTAATGTGCATGTGTGTGCTGGGGATGTTTCTATTTGTGGAGTATTAAATGATAATCTTCAGTTATATTAATCAAATGCCTAGTCCTCTTTGACTCATAACACTGTACAACTGTAATATTGCAGGTGCTCCCTGTGGGTGTCATTAATGTTCAAAACAAATATGAACGGAATAAACAGCATTGCCAGCTCCTGTGGTTCTAATGCTTCATCCTAAAGTCATTAAGGTTATGATGCTGTTTGTCATGAGACAACATGTGTTTATAGTGCCCTCTAGTGCACGGCAGCAACACGCTGTGCAGGATATTAGCATCAGGCATTCTCTATTATGTGTATATATGCATCTCATTTGCTCTTGTCCGTAATGCATAATTCTGTGTTGCCTCCTGGGTGTTTTTAGATTAGCTTTGATGCATTTCCTTTTAGGGTTTGTGCTTGAAATATCACAGACTGAGATTCATATAATATAAAGAGTAGGTCAGCTGTGGGTTTTCAGATTTATCTTTTAAAGACAGAACTCATTGTTCACATTGAGAGCGGGTGAAGGGTGTGTTCTGTCTGGTCTCTACCGGCCAGATGAAAGACGAATATCAACATCATTTGGGACACAGCAACCTTTTATTCAATCATACTTGGGCCTAATGCCATCTCTTTCCTCCTATCAGTAGCCTACTTATATATTAAAGTATTGATTTTTTTTACCCTCTGCCTGTTCTGTCATTTCAGCTGGAGAACTTGATGTATTATAGAGAGAGTAATCACAACAAAGTCGTGTTGCGGGATTTCTACCTGTCCAGGTTTGAGAACGGCTCAATCACTGAACCCTGCGGGACACCGGAGTACCTGGGTATTTATTCATCGCCATGATCTTTATTTTTCTTTAACTATGCGAAGCAGTAATCTTCACATTTGTTTGTCATATTTCCTGTCAGCTCCTGAAGTGGTGGCGCGTCATCGCTATGGAAGACCAGTCGATTGTTGGGCTGTGGGGGTCATTACGTACATACTGTAAGTTGGTGTTGGATACACTATGTTAAGATTCAATTGGTTTGTCAGGGATTATTTATGTGTTTTTTTGTTTTTTTTAAAAACAGGGGGCTGGGGTCAGAAATCATGAGATTATTTAAAATATGTTACATTTTTAATTCCAATTTATTTGTATAGTGTTTACAGTCTACCCCACATTGTTCCAAAAATGTATTATATACAGTAGTGGCAAAAAGTGATGTCAGGAAGGGAATATTTCTTTTTAATGACCCTACAAGTTCAAAAGCCATCAAAATACGAGGAACATATTTGATATTTTTTAAATGTTTTAAATATGAGGGAAGAACAAAACACTGAACTTGGTTAAGGTATTTATCTGACAAAATTATTTGGCAAAAAGGGCAAACTACAGCTAACTGTCAGAAGAAACAGAGGATCCAAGTGCAAAGGCAAGTTCTTGCAATAGTCTTTAATGAAGAATTAACATAGGCAGTCTGTCATGCAACGATACAGAACTGGAATAAACTCAAAGTTAGTGTACTTTACAGAAGGTCAGCAAAAATCGAAAGACTCCTGTCTTGGTAATAGTTTGCGGAGCTGGTAATTCACGTGGCAGTAACACAGTTCTTGTAAGTGGCAACAAAGCCGCAGAGAGAAGACTGTTGAAGGCCACCAGCAGCAGGATGACAGGGCAGACAAAGCACACAAGACGAGCACAACTCCTCTAGACTAGACAAGATAATAAAAGGTAAATCTTCATGGAGATAGCATATCACACAGGCATGACTCACGTACACACAAAATAAGCCAACAAAGAACAAGGGGAACAAATGAAGTAGAGAGAAAGTAATGAGACTAAAGTGAGAACAGGTGTCACAGAGAAGCAGCGAACGCTAATTGCAACGATGAACAGGTGGGAAAATAGACAGAGCGAGAGAGAAAGAGAGAGAGAGAGAGAGAGAGAGAGAACAAACACAGCTCATGAAAGCTACAGGTTTTATTTTATTGTGCAAAAAAAAGCTCACAGGAAAAAGCATACTGTGTGAGCATACTGTAATGAGTGCACAGCTGAACATAACAAGTGTCCTTGACAACAAATGAATAATGTAAACAAAAATTATGTCCGCACAATTTTATAAAATATATACAGTATATATAACACAGTATTAATGGGGTTTTATAAATAAGAATATACAGGTGCTGGTCATAAAATTTGAATTTCATCAAAAAGTTGATTTATTTCAAGAATTAAACTTAACAGGTGAAACTAATATATTATATAGACCCATTACATGCAAAGTGAGATATTTCAAGCTTTTATTTGTTATAATTTTGATGATTATGGCTTACAGCTTATGAAACCCATGAAATCAAAATTCCAGAAAATTAGAATATTACATGAAATCACACAGTAATTACACAGTAATACCATGGTCATTGAACCAGGTTTTGGTTCTTTTGGCAGTGTGGGCAGGTGCAAATCCTGCTGGAAAATGAAGGAAGCATGAAGTGCTCTGAAAACGTCCTGGTAGACGGCTGCGTTGACTCTGGATTTAATAAAGCACAGTGGACCAAAGTCCTCTTTTCTGATGAGAGCAAATTTTGCATCTCATTTGGAAACCAAGGTCCCAGAGTCTGGAGGAAGAATGGAGAGGCACACAATCCAAGATGCTTGAAGTCCAGTGTGAAGTTTCCACAGTCTGTGTTGGTTTGGGGAGCCATGTCATCGGCTGGTGTTGGTCCACTGTGCTGTCCACTCAACGCAGCCGTCTACCAGGACGTTTTCAGAGCACTTCATGCTTCCTTCATTTTCCAGCAGGATTTGCACCTGCCCACACTGCCAAAAGAACCAAAACCTGGTTCAATGACCATGGTATTACTGTGTAATTACTGTGTGATTTCATGTAATATTCAAATTTTCTGGGATTTTGATTTCGTTGGTTTCATAAGCTGTAAGCCATAATCATCAAAATTATAACATATAAAGGCTTGAAATATCTCACTTTGCATGTAATGAGTCTATATAATATATTAGTTTCACCTGTTAAGTTGAATTCTTGAAATAAATCAACTTTTTGATGATATTCTAATTTTATGACCAGCACCTGTATATCTGCCCTTATATTTTAGGAAGGGGGTCCCTCGCAAGAAGATCATATTTAGACGGTTCTTTGTCACCAAAAAATGTGAAATTGAAACCCCTGATTTAAAACACTTAACAGTAATTTTACAGCACTTTTATACCCAAATTCATACTCATGATCTTGTACCAAAGGAAATGTAGTACAACCAGGGTTGGGGAGTAACGGAATACATGTAACGGCGTTATGTAATCAGGATACAAAAATCCAGTAACTGTAATTCGTTACAGTTACGTCAAAAAACGTAGTAATCAGATTATAGTTACATTTTGAAAAAAGGGGGAATACTTTCAGGATTACAATGGTTTAATTTAAAACTTAATAAATCAGTATTTTGGCATGATAACACTATATTAAGCGCTGCTTGATTATACAGTAGTTCCTGGTTCTGTTGCCAGTAATGACTCGCGTGTGCCACCCGCTGGTGCATGTGCAAATAACAGCTTTCTACAATCTCCTCAGACGCTGAATGAATCACTGCTGCCAGTAGAAACGATGCCCGCGGGACAAAAACGCTTTCAATTCATGGAAACTCCGCTGACATTTTGTTTTCAAAAAAAAAAATGCAAACAACATGGTTGTACCAAAATGTCCTTTCGTAATCTCTTCTCACTTAACAGGATGTTCGCTGCCTAGGTAACGAACTCCCACTGCCAACGCCCCAAGTTTAGTCAGGCAAATTAAGAAAGATCACGGCTTTAGTCAACATGTAGCCTAGGCCTATTTTATAATAAACTAATATTTAGATTGTGTAGAAATTTAAAATGTTGTGTTTTTTTTTTTTTTCTTGTACATGTTAGTTAAAAATAAAACAAAAATAATCTGTAATACCATACAGTTAGGGTGACCAGATGAGATTGGCTGAAATTCGGGACGGGGGGGGGGGGGTCTATGGGTCTGGGGTCTGGGGTGACGGGATGTGGGGCTTCTATGATATTAGACTGCATTGCCTATAATAAAAGATAATGAATTTCAAACCTGAACCAAACATATTTTTATTCAAAGATCAACAGTCTGTCATTATTCTTTAGTCTGCCACAAAACAATGACTGTTGTAAGTAACAGTGCGTAAATCAGACCTTTCAGTATAGCCTAACGCTAATAAGCTTAAACGAAAATAACGAGATAATTGTGTAGTGAAGTATTTTGTCCTCGCGGCTGCAGCACTTGCGCTCTAATAATAGGCAAAATAGGCTACAGAATATTTCGTTCTGTATTGACAGGTGCAATATTTGAAAATCGATCATAGCCTATTTTTTTTATTACATTTATATCTGCATTTATGTAAAAACTTAAACTTTCAAACATCAAAATGTCATTTATTAATATGTTTTCATGTCAAAATGACATACAAACATCTTTTCCTATTCTATTTTGCCTGGAAACGCTTCCAACACGCTTGCGTGTCGCGTGAAAAATAGGCGTCGGTTCTGTTTCTAGCATGCACGCGTTTTCCGGTCTCACGCAGGCAGTGTGCAAGCTCTAACCTGTTAACAGGGGAGCCGAAATAAAAACGGACACGCCACGCAGCCAGTGTGTCGCCGGCCTCAACCTCCGCAGACAGTTTTTAATGTTTATCAGACAATAACTACTCAAGATTTTGCTTTAGTATAATTTTCGGGACAATTAGGGCCAGATTCGGGATTCGGGACAACAGTTTAGATTTCGGGACTGTCCCGAATTTTTCGGGACGTCTGGTCACCCTACATACAGTAGCCACTAGATGTCTGTATAGCCCTTTATATAAATATGCAGGGCTGTGTGTTCCCAAGTTGTGGAAATGAGACATGATTGCTTAGTTTTAATAAGTTTTTAGCTACAACATAGTTACTTACAGCTATAAGACATTTTCTTAAATAGTTTATATTTTGCAAATATTTTACACCGGGCCAAATTCTTAATAAAAAAAAGGTTTTCAAAAAAATTATATTTCTTCTTGCTTGACTTTATTTATATATGTGGCCTTGAAGTAATCCAAAAGTAATCAGATTACATTACTTTCATATTGTGGTACTTGGATTACGTTACTGAATACTTTTTTTATGAAGTAATTTGTAACTGTAACGGAATACATTTTTAAAGTAACCCTCCCAAGTCTGAGTACAACACAGCAGAACATAATACAAATTGTACAAATCTCATTTGTAGGTTGTCTGGAAACCCTCCCTTCTATGATGAAACTGAGGAGGAGAACACCGACATGCACAACCGGATCATCTTCTGCCGCATTGTTGGTGGAGAATTTGAATTTGATTCACCGTACTGGGATGACATTTCCCCTGCTGGTACTAAGATCAGGAACTGAGAAGCTCCTGATCCAAACTAGTAATATTTCAAATGTTTATTTTATTTTATTTTTGATGCTTTACCCCTCAGTCTCTTTCTTCCATGTCATGAAGCAAAAGAGCTGGTCTGCAGACTTATGGATGTTGACCAAATGCTGAGAATTACTGCACAAGATGCACTTTCGCATGCATGGTAAGTCTACACTCAAATAGTTGATTTCTTTCAGAGACAACACCTTTACTTATTTTGATTTATTTATTTGAAAACTAGGATCGCTGGAAATGGGGCTTCGGAAAAGAATCTGAAGGAAGGAGTCTGTGCTCAATTTGAGAAAAACTTTGCAAAGGCAAAGTGGAGGGTAAGAGGAATTGCATTACTCACTTTTCTAGCAAACATCACAATAAATAATCAGATAATGGTTAAGGACAGTATCTATAAAGATGATAATGGCAAATTAAGCTGTTGTTTAATAAAGGTTCTGATGGTTATTATTTTAATGTTTGCTTTTTCCTTGCATGTGATACCCAGGAGTTGAAGGTACTGTTGATATTTGCGGGGCAGCCTAGAGGCAGAGATTCTTTTCTCTGTATAACAATCTTTGACTTGGACACTCATATTTCCTCTAGCATCATACCTAGTGTACGATAATACATGGCTGCAGTGTCTCATGGCCTGGCCTGATTCTTCAAGCTACGATCATTCAGGAAATATGTAGTTCAAGTCGGATTGTTGGAAAGACTCTCGCTGTACTTAAGCCTCCCTGTATCTGCACACCAGTAACTAACAAATTTATCACTGCCCAGCTGGTCCCATGTGCATTCAGTCATATGCCGTCTGGCTTTTACTCACAATGTCCTCAATATTCCAGTTTGAATTCCAGTTAGCCCTTCATTCACTCAGACAAATCTCCAGATTGACTATTCATCGTATTGTATGTGTATGAAAAGTTGTCCCTGTGTTTGTGTGTGCCAGAAAGGACCAAAGTGGTTCCTATGAAAAGAGAGAAAGAGAGAGTGGTTTGTCCTTTGAGAAAGTGGTTTGTCCTCAGATGACTTACTGTAGCCCTGATTCATTTATTCACGTCATGCTTTTGCCAATGACACATACATATCAAATTGGGGGTCATCCTGTATGTGTGCTAGGGATGGGGACGAGCAGCAGAGCATTCGAAAGACAGCAATTATCGAGAATGAGAATATTTGCGGTACTTTACTTTTTTTATATATACAAATAGCTGAAAAATAGGGATGCACCGATATAAAAATTCTGGCTCAATACTGATAAGCTGATAATTATGCAATGGTTGAAAACAGATAAATTACCGATATTAAAATTCTGTACTATTTTTTCTAAATAAATTAAAGGTGGTTTTAAAGATTAACTTTGACTTTATTATAACTTTAAGTGAGCTTTAGATGATGGCAAAGGTAATCTAAACGTAAAAATAGAGAAAATGAGCATGTACAGTTAAATATCCAATATCAACTGATACCAATAAATATCGGCAAATAATCAATAAGGTACAGTAATATTCTGTGCATCCCTACTTAAAACATTTCACTCAGATCAACAGCCAGTTACAACTAATTTCATTGTTTGGTTCAGACATCATTTATCTTGCAGTTCTTGCGTAACTTCGCAGTTCTTGCATTCTCACATTCTCACATTCGAAAAACAGCTAGAACCAAACATATTAGAACAGGGTTTTGAAAAGTTAAACTATTACACTAACTCTTAAAAATTTGTTGTTTCGATATGCTGAAAAAGCGATATAATGTGACGCCTCCCTCTGACACAACAAAATTACTAAAACGCCCATCTCGAATGTGTACGTCTCATGAAAGCGATAGAGAGGGAAAACTGCTACCACCGATTGCCACACTTTTAACTATGCATTTCACCTCCATAGCAAAGAAGACCTTACATTACTTGATAATTCACTGGGTACTAAGTGTTGGGTGTTTTTCATTTCACTTTCAGAAAGCGATTCGTGTCACAACATTCATGCAGCGCCTCCGAGCCTCCGAAGCTGGATCGTCTGATAGTGCAGTAGAAGCCCATGGCGAAGGGGTCAAAGCAGATGGATTAGATGGTAAGGGGACACAAAAAGACTCAGGTGGCGTTTCTACTGTGAGCAAGTCCCATGAGGTGTCCGTCGAAAGCAGACCCGTGAAGAGTCAAGAAGAAGACGAAGCAGGACACAAAAAAGTAGAAGAGAAAGAAGCAGAGACCCTTGCCCGATCAAACAGCTCTTTAAAAGTACAAGCAGAGGAGCCGAACAAGATAGAGACTAACGAAAGCACTTCTGAAAGGGAGGACAAATCATCAACGGGAGCGAGCCAGAAAGCAGAACCCATCCAGCCAATCAAGACCTCAGACAGCCGAGAGAACCACGTCCCCACAGAGCCAGAGGCCACAACTGTTGGCAATGTTGAGAAGAAATCACCTCTCCCTGATACTCCAAATCGACGCAAGATGGCTGCAAATCTCTCAATGGATCATAGCTCATGTTCAAATGCCAAAACCGGTACCTTGTCAGTGGAAAAGGAAACACCTCTTCAATCAGAAGACAAGAAAGACATGGCCCATGATATGGCTGCAAGCAGCTGGTGTCAAACACAGCTCCCAGAAGCAGTTGCAGAGAAGCCAGCAGAAGTTGGGTCCACTTGCGAGGTCATCCCCAACAGCAGAGAGTTGAAGAAAGGACGACCAGACAAGGCGAGCCAATCGGCGAAAAACATCCAGTGTACGTATGCGGGATTGGGATCTTCAAGTCTCGGCCATGATAAAACGGTATTTGAGCAGGAGCTGCAGGAGATGGTCCATGGTGCATCAGGGTACGGGAGCCCATACTGTCCAACCTATTCTGTCGGACAGTACAGTGGTCTTGATCCAGGAAGTGGAGCCACCGCGGACTGGCAAATGGATTGTGTAATCGAGCAAATTGAGAAGCAAATGGCTGCCGTGCTAGAGAAGATCGAGGGGGATATGCCTTCTTTGCTGGAGCAGATCAGCGATCATCCTGAGACCCTTCCGAGAGCAAAAAGCGCCAGCTCTTCCCCATCACCCAGACCTCGCTCGTACCATCATTCGACCCCTCCACCCCTTCCCACCACACCTCGCCCAGCAATGCCTTCTCTACCACACCTGACCATCCCACCTCCCTCGTACCCGCCACCTTCCCCACCCAGTCACGTCCAGGGTCACAGCCATCCAACTGGTGATGAGGGTAACGGCGATGGCCAGAAGTCTACAAAGCGGTCTGGCCGATCACCAAGGGGAAGTGTGTCAGGAAAAGGCTTGTAAATATGCTAAGAGGATGTGAAGGCTCAAGAATGAAGTAGGTGCACCATGTAACAATAAAATCTTTGGGAAATGGATTATGGATCCATGAGTACAGCATACCTTTTGGGGCTGTACAGTGATATTTGGGGCTTAAACGCCAAGAGCCTTGTTAATGATTGTATGTGACGGATAAGAAGCTTTTTTAATGTGTAAAGAGGAGAGTAACTGAGCATTTTGTATTATTAGAGGAAACAATTAAGGTTATCCCACTTGTAAATGGTTCTGCTCTACACTACCAGATCATAGCAAGCACTAATATGTTTCCTAAATAACAATTTCATAATTGTAATGTAGAATCTGTGGAGAGTTTGGATACAAAAGTTTATATAACTTTAGAAGAAAAAAACACCTTTAATGAAACTTGTTCCCTTAAAACAAGTTGGCCTCCTGCTCTGTTTTGGAGAACCGCTGTGCATTTGCTCTTCACCAGGTCCTGACTTTGGAGGGTGTTATGATTTTTGTCACTTCATCCATCTTGGATTTTTGCTCTGAGATAGGAAAGTTGAAGCAGTGCATCTGTGTCCTCTCATCAATCATTTACCTTCTGTAATGTTTCCAATAAGACTAGTTCATTTATCATTCTTATTGTATATTCTCACATTGTACAGTAGTTTCTATAAGTCTCTGCCAAACATGACAGTCTTTCATTGATTGAGAATGATAATACTCAGAGTGCGATAATTGATCATAACTTTGAGACTACTTTACAGCTATATTCTCTTTCCTGGCCCCCTTTGTTTCTGTTGTATATGTCCATATACATGTTTGTTTAATTCTCATTCTCTCACTCTCTTTTCTCAATTTATGATGCATACTAGTATATCTTTACATTGTATAGTACTTTTGCTAATATATCTTAAAGTAAGCTCTAATGTCTATATGTAAAGTCCTTGCAAATGTGAATTGTAACTGTGGCTTCCACCTCCTCAAATATTATATAGTTTTTGGTGATGTGAATATTCTTCCAAGTTATTTTTTGCACTCTCTACACAAATATTTCAATAAAATTCAGATCAAACCATCTTGTTTTATAGGCTTTATTTCTTTTGACATGACATCTTGGATTGGTAAAAAAAAAAAAAAAGGGAAAGAAAGAAAAAAAAGACAGTTGTTACATTACTAGCCTAGCATCATAGTAAATATTACAATTCCATAATGACTTTGCATCAAGTATGCTAAAATTGCTTAAAATAAATTGTGAACGGGCTAACATAGATAATTGCCATTTATCAAGGTTTTTTTTATGTTTAGTAAGGATATTCCAGTCTAAACTGAAGTATTTGATGATATTCAATTCAACTTTATTTCCAGACTCAGGGTCCATTAGAGAAGAAACCACAATAGTCAATACAAAATACAATACAAAACAGTTAAAAAGACAATTATACCAATATTTTCTCATAGGTGACTGGGATTGCACCACACTATTGTTAGGGACAACAGCATAATAGCATTCTGTGAATCATCCAGCTGACAAATAAATGTATACATCAAATTTTAGCCAGAAACTCATTGAAGCCAAAAAAGATTTTACTCTTGCCTTACAAAATAGATCATTTACACTGCTCCACCTTAGATTTTGGTTTTTTTTTTTTCATTGTCATTGTAGGTAACCTGAAGCTTACATAGGTTTCACTTTTTTTAAACTTACCCCACAAAGATTTCACAGCCACCAAAGATGATGAGCAGCATTCACGACACTGGTCCTGCCTTCATTGGTGACAGCAGGTAACAATCATGTTTGCCCTAAACTTTGGCACTGTTTGTCACAGCTGTGAAATTAAACCACTGTTTAAACATCTCAATACACCCAGCCTAACTCTGTGAGGTTAACAACAAGCGAGCTAATCTGGCGTTAACGTAAAATAGCGCTGTAGGCTATAAGATTCAGAATATTACTTGCCCTTGTATGAGTTCTTGTATTTTGTGTAATATACTTTAGCAATATCACACGAGCAAGAGTTCTATTTTCTCGAATATCAGCACAATTGCAAAAAGTGATATTCATTTGACAACAGTTCAAGAAACAAGTTGATTATATGAATTGACAGTTTTTTAGGCACAGCACAACATTGTCAACTTTGACTCTTTTTGCTCTATTTGTCAAACGAAAATAGTTCCAAACAAAGCAGAAAAGTTGCGTCTCCCAGCAACACACAGCTGTGTTTCATTATTGAATAATTCAAAATTTTTGAACGAATTGGTTATGTCAATGATTCAATGACCCATTCACAAAGGTTGAATGATTCACTTATTACAACTTGCCGCCACCTACTGGTGGGTTTAGTTTCAAAATATTAGCTATCATTTCAATGTTCCCATTTCAGATTTCTTTATTCAAAATGTTATATTTAGAACATTAATCTCACAACATTATTTAGGTTGCTGCAGTGTAGATGGATTTTGTTGATACTGATTTCATTCATGTAGGCTACTGATTTCCCAGTGTAGTGTTAATAGTGTAATTCATTAAAAAATTATTAACAATATAACTTTACTTTTTGTAAATAATTAAGAGTGGACCCATTTTTTCTCTTGCACGGACCTGTAATTGGTCTATAGTTATCCAAACTTCCCGCTTTGCTAGCTTTATCCTTGATAACAGACAACAAGGCTACCGACAGACTCTGACAATGCTCTTACATACTTCCAGATATAATTTACATTATAACAAAGCTGGTTTTCTGCCACTGAGTCTGCTCTCATCAATTGTAAATCAGATGTAGATGCCACATAAAGAATTTCCACTGATTGTTGGGTAGAATAAGCATCAGCATTAACAGTAAAGCCATGAGGTTGTGTGCCAGGCTTCATTTATAGCTATCCATAAGAGCTGGAAAATATGTTGATATAACAAATTAAAAGTGTTTATGTTTTCACATTTTTTTCTACAGTCACAAATTCACCTTTGTCTTAGCACTTTGTCACTTGTCAATTAGATATGGTGTTACAACAAAAGCTTCTTTAATGCACTGTCACTCTTAGATGCATTTAACTACTTTTTACTACAATACAATATCTTCTTACCTCAGGAATTCCCATTACTTAGAACATTGTTAGCAGATTTCCAAAATGGTACATTATTTACCTTTGTGTTTACATAATCTATGCTTGTGATTTGTTTGCAGACTTTGCACAATCTATTGTTTGAATTGTTAATGTCCTGCAATCTGAGCCTCCTCAATGCCTTGAAAATCCTTCTTTGAAAATGACAAAAGGGCAGTTGACATGAATTGTTTTGACATGCAATGTGGTGTGACATGCTACAGTCCATCTTAAACTGTTTTTGCACACATTTGCATTTTACATGCATTATTATGCAAGTAGCTTTTATGAGCTCATTTACTGAAAAGCATGAGAATTTGTTGCAAAACATTTCATGCACGACCGTTTCAAATGATAGTGAGAAGAAGGAAAAACAAATGGTAGGCCTGCGATACATTTTTATTTATTTATTTAAAAATAATTTTAATCTAAAATCTTGATGTTGATGATAAAAGTATCATGTTCAACACAAAAGCAACTTGACGCACATTTCAACGTGTAAAACTACTATTCCCATAGTGCATATGACAACCCAAGCTTTGGGCGGGTCTATTTTGTAAATCAATGGGGGGATATCAATGGTGAAATTATGATTTCGACAAAATATATTAAAGTTTTTTTATTATTACCCAATTACGTTTGTTATAAAATATTACTCGAAACGTTTGACATTGGGCCATCTATGCAATGCATGTATCTGGGGGTCTAATATGAACACGAGTTTGTGTTATTTCCCTGTATCTTGAATAATAGAACAATCTCAACGCAAACTCTGCACATGTTGGTTGTTCTACGCTCATGGACTGAAGAATACTTGCCGAACTGTTAACGGTACAGGGAATAGCCGGTCAGGCAACCGTCCAGCCTCCCCTCACACTGGAAAGTCACGGAGCTCCCGCCACTACTGGGGATAAAGTTACCGAAACGGTTTGATTTGACCTTTTTGTTGTTTATCTTTTGTCCGCGAGGTATTTCTGTCTTCAGTACCGTGGAGAGGCCAAGTAATATCGGATGTGGTGAGTTCTGCATACTTATGTGCCTAGCTAATGCTAACTTGCTAACGTGTCCACAAGAACACAGTTACAGCTAGTCAAAGCCAAGTTTTAACGCTGAAGTTCAGTTAGCCAGGCGCAACAATTTGCCTGTAAAAAATTTAACTGGCCACTTTAGGAACAGCCCGCTAACGGCATGCGCGAGACAATGCGCTCCATGCGCGCATCACGAGCCGGGGATGAAAGAAACCAACTCATTCTTGCAGAAAAGTTGGCTAGTTCTCCCGTCATATGGTTTAGGTTATTTTTCAGAATTCCTTCATGCTCTGCAAGAAGGTTGTGCTAAGCTAACAAGCTTCGTTTTTGCAGGCTAACGTTATCGCAAAACGTCCTCGCATCGTTTCCAAGAAAGCTAGCCTGGATAGATAGCGAGACAATCTTGACTGCCCATATATCTGCACAACTGCTTAGATTACAGTCTTTAAAACTATCTCAAGATTCACATAAGGAATAATAGACCAAATACTGAATCCAACTTGTAAGTTAGGGATGTGGGGTACCCGGTCATTGCTTTGCTTTTCTGGTTAGATCACCGATCATTAAACCTCAAGCCGTTTATGTAACCCTGTGCATTGTTAGCATCGATTTGCTATACTGTAAACTGCAGCTTCTTTAAATCCCACGTTGCCCTCTTTAGTACGCATATAACTGCAATCTGAAACTATGATCTTAAGATGGTGTTTTGAAGCGAGCTAACTGGCTCACGCAACGCGTGAGGTTTTGACCATAAGTGCAGGTGCGTGAGCGGCAGAATGATGCGATGCGTTGGGGGGGTTGTTTACATTATTTGTACCTGCTGTAAAGGTAACTCACACAGGGGACATTTGCTTCTTTTATGCACCATATGCGAGAATAAGCGGCCCACTTGGGCCTTTGTTACAAGTATCACCCCCATCCCCCAACGCTTATTCCTCTCATTTACAAGAAAGCCCATGCCTAACCCCTCATTTTAGCAGTCATTGCTTTGAAAAGACATTTTCTATGGGTTTGTTGGTTGAGGAGAGGTAAACTGATCCATGCAGGGCAATGAGGGGATGTTCTTCAGAGGTTATGAAAGCATCATTACCTTTAGGTGTATTTAAACTTTGGATAAGTGTAGACCTTCTCAGAGGCTATTATTGTATGGCCATATGTTATTGCTTTATTTGACGCCACTCTTTATGAAACATTTTACCCACATGGTTTACATCAATTATGTCTGCTCCTTAGTATAATATTTGTGTCCTACTTAACAGTGTCAGCTGTCAACAAGCAGGTTGTAAGTTTATATTAGGTAGAGTGAATAAGTGCAGCACCTGCTTTAGTGTTTTGGTACTTGATGTCTATTAAAACATCTAATATAAGCATTTGTTATTTTGTAACACATTACAACTCAAATAATACGTTGTCATATTTTTCCTCAAAACATTGCTTTTACATTCAGTATCGTTTGCATCTCCCATGTAAATCCTTTAGGATATAAAACCCATTTAAAAGGATAGTTCACCCAAAAAAGAAAATTGTCATCATTTTCTCATACTTCACGTCATTCAAAAACTTTAGAGCTTTCTTCTGCTGAGCATGTTGAGTAACCAAATAGTTTTGGTTAGCATTGATTTCCATTGTATGGAGATAGAGAAAAAACATACAATGCAAACACATTTGTGACTGTAAACCTTTATAAATATACAGTTGAGGAAAATCCACAGGTGGTGTATTTGTTATTTGTTTGTGAGTTAGACGGTAGCAACAACAAAAAGTAATCAGAGTCTGATATGGATTTAAAAAATATGGACACATTTTAATATCTGGTTAGTGGGTCTCATCTATGGCTTTAATATTTTGCAAATAATATCAGGGATTTATGTAATAAGAAATAAAACCATTTTTGACAATGTGAACATGCATTCTTTCTGGCGATGCCTGAATGTTTTGAAGTATTTGACTGGCTGTAGCCACATTATAATAGACATCCAGTTTAATATAATATCTAACAGACCTACATTACTCTGCATTGTGAAGAGCCAGTGTCAAGGTCCAGCACACTTCTGAATGGTTGGTGGCAGTTTTCATAATGCATTTCAGAATGGTAGGTGTCACTTTATAATGACACCTGTGGCATTTTCTCTCATGGTAGTTTACAATATAAAATGCCTAATTGGTAAGTGTCAATTTGTGGTGGCACATTTTGCTCGTTTCACTTTTGTGGCCACCTATCTAAATAGTGTCTTTATTCTTTTATAATTCCAAATGAGACAGCTGAACTGTCAATCTTATGCAAATAGAGAATTTTTGGGGGTCATCAAAACAACTGTGTATTTAGAATATGTATTTAAATACATTGTAAAAATGCTTAAAAAAATAATATATATAATAAATATAAATGCAGACAACGGGCCACGAGGCAGATATTAAGTATGGAGAAGCCTGATGGTTGTTATAACAATACACTCTGGGATACAATAAACCCCATGTTTGAAAGCAACATATGAATTAAAAGTTGCTCTGCAGAATAGTGCCTATGTTACACCATCTACAATGCATGGCAGAGAGTGGCATGTGACTCTAGGCCGGAGCGCAGCACTGCACATTTTATGTCTCCCTCATCTAACACACCTGGTTCAACTCATCAGGTCATTAATTGAGACTACAACACATGAACGGGTGTGTCAGACAGGGGAGACATACAAAATGTGCAGTGCTGGTGCTGGTCCAGGATAGGTTTGAAAACCCCTGCACTGGGCTATTAGAGGTGCCACATGTTTCGGGATGGGACCCGAAATCCGGTATTAAACGGGCCCCGGGGCTGAATTTTGAGACCGCTGTATCGATAAGCTCGGACGTTATCGGTTCTGCTGTCGGTACTGGAGAAATTAAGAAAATACACATGATACTATTTATTATTGCTATTAAGACGTTATTTCAATTTTTTTTACCTTCCTGAAATTAAAGCACTCTTTAGGCTTATATAATGTGCATCTTTGTTTAATTGTTTATCTTTGAAATAAATATATATATATACACACACACACACACACCCATCCCTAGCCACAACATACGGCGACATGCTCCGCAACATTGTCAGTGGCACATGACGCAATCCATCGGCACTTCACACGTTTTAGTGGCACATGCCATGCCAGTGACAACAGGATGTGCCACTAACCACATCGGCATGCCATGCGCCAATGGCTTCTGTGCCCAAGATACCATGCCACTTAATGTTAATACCACTTCTCTGAAAAAAACACTGAGACATTTTTCTAAATAGCTTCTTTGTTTCACGGAAGAAGTCTTACAATTTTTGGAACAACATGAATTGGGAGTAAATGACAATTTTTGGGTGACTATACTTCTGCAGCATGGGCTCAGCTTCACAGCATCTGGACAGTTAGGATAACGTGGTTCAGTTCATGCACATCTGAATATCAGTTACAGAACCCTAAAGTCCCGGCATATGCCGTGTTCTTACTTGAAGTGGGCGGGTTTTTCCGTAAAGTCATAGGTAGGGCAGCCAATGGGCGACAGCGGAGGATTGCAGCACTCTTGGCGAGCCCACCTTTTCCTGTTCCTCTTTATCCGAGCAGCTCCGCCCCTGTGCCACAGCTGCCATTTTGGTTTTGTTCCGTTCGCTGAAACAAAACCAGAAACGAGATATACAGGCAGGCAGCAGACTGGACGACACAGTGACTCGGCAGGATAGTGAAGGGGGCTTTCTCACAGCATCTCGCCCAGCGCTGTTCGTGCTGTTCCTGTCCGTTTTTTTCCTCGAATCTACATCATCCCACAATCCGCACCATCTAAGTTAGTTTCACACGAGGAGCGGTTTGCTGACACTGAGAGTGGACTGAGAAGGATTATTGGTAAGAGGCAAACCATTACACTAGATGCTAACTCGGTGCAAGCAGCTGTCTGCTTGAATAGAGCTTTATAGCGAGTAATTCCTCGCTTATGCTCGTATAATTAAGCGCTTTTTGATCGGCATAAAATCAGATCGTTGTGTTTGTGCAGGTGCGGAGTTCTTTCATTCACTGGTTAGCATGCGAACTTGACTAGTGAGCTAGGCCTCAAGCTCAGTAAACTGCACCAACTATTACAAAGCATGTAACGTTAGCAGGCTAGCAAGCTAACGTTAGGTGTCTTAAAAAATCCTTTCGTGTTGCCTGCTATGTGATCATCCGGTTAAATTAATCAAAACTGATTAGCGGCACGAGACCTGTTTGGATTTCACCTGGCGTGTTTGTTTAATTTAACATTTGATGTCTTGACATACTGCAGATGATTTTTTCTGTCTCGTCGAAGCGGAAGTGAAAATCTGAAAAGTACAAAGCAGGTGTAACCGTTGATCTTTACGTGATAATCGAGGTTATGGATGTTATATTTTTTGCTTAGGTCACTCTCGGATTTATTCACGTTTCGGTTTTGCTTGGGTCATCCCAAATCAGAGGATGGGCACCTCGATCTGCTCTTACCGTAATTTTGTTGTGCAAGATTACTTAACCATATGTACGCCAATGGAATTTGTGGGCATTCTTCTGATTTTATTAAAGGGACAGTTCCCCCAAAACACATTTAGTCATTTTCCTACCGTCACGTTGTTATAAACCTGTATGACTGACTTTCTTCCGGGTGGGAAAATTGTCAGGCAGAATGACAGCCTCAGTCAGTAGTAACGTTACAATGGAAAAAATGAAAGTGAATGATAAGTGCTGTTATTTTTTTTTTATTTTTTTTTTTTATGTTTTGCCTAATAACTTATAATGTTTCACAGAATTCATTCAGGGTTAAAACAACATGAGGGTGAGTAAATGATGATAGTATTAAAACATTTAGGTGAACTATCCCGTTTAAAATTGAAGCATGTTCTGTTGACAACGGCACGATTGAATGCGGAATTTCCGCTCGAGCGCAGCTCGGGAGTTTGTCGTCATTCTAGAATATACGGTTTGATTCGAGGGCCGTCGAACTCTATGCAAATAATGAGCCTTATAAAGTTTATATCATTTCCCAGTTAATGAGATATCTTAACGTAAAACACGGTATTTTGGATGGATGGGCAACCGTAATACCATAAGTGTTAGTGTTTGTGCTGCTACACGTAGCCGGTCTTGGGATTTGACATTCACTGCAGCTTTGTTTTAATGAATCAGCGGTTTTGTTAAGGCAGAGTGGGTGAGCCAGTAAATACACGAGCCATTCACCATAAACATAACGCTTCTGTCCTCGAGCTATTTATAGCCGAAGAGCTTAATCTTGCGGCAGAAATCAGGCTCTCCTTGTGCTGTGGATAGACAAACCTTGATTATTGTAAATCCTCACATTAGTGATCTGAATGTAGTTTGGTGCTGTCCTATTCATCTTATTTTCTTTACATAGTACAAGCTCATTTAAATACATTTATTTGCAGAACATTAGTTGTATTGTTATAATAACTCTGCCTTGGTTTTATAGACCAGAATTTCCCTTTGCCCTTTTGATTGACAATGACTTCGCTGCATTGCTGGTACAATCATTTTTTTTATACTCTTAAAGGAACTGTCCAGTGCTGAAAGTACAATTTATCTACGGTGTTTATACTGGCATATTTCAGCATTCTCCTCAATGGACATTACGTGTTTTATATACGGATGATCATTTCTCTGTTTTCTTCTAGAAGTTTCAATGTTGTGCTCTTTTGTTCCATCTTGGCTATATACCCTGATCATAAAACATGTTTGTTCGTTAATGAATAAAAGTACTATCAGTAGAGCAATTTTTTTTTCCTCAGCTGCTTGCACATTAAATAATGTATTCAAACCATCTGGATGTTGCTATTATTGCTCATTTGTGCCACTGCTTTCCTGTTGTTTGTGGGAGTAAGACAAGAGCTTTTGGCAAGCCCTAGAGCTAATAGCCTGAAAAAGGCTTTTAAGCCTCTACTAAGATATTAATTGGTTTGTTTAATTTGGGAAACTGATGTTATTCCACCAAAACTAAGTGACCTGTAAAACAATTATCTCTGTAATGTAGTTGTTTAATGTAATCATAATATTTAGGCACTTCAAGCTCATAATATTTGCTTGTAAAACTCAGAGATTGATTTTCTTTCTTTTTTAGATGTCCAGCTCGCCGCTGTCCAAGAAGCGTCGCGTGTCAGGATCAGAGACGAAGACGGGATCCCACTGCTCCTCCTCTAACTCTGTCAGAACTGAACTGTCTCACACACCAGCTAACGTAGGTTCAAGTCAGGCTTTTTAAAGCCATCTTGTTTGGATATTACTTGAACATCTAGGCTAGATGATCTAAATTTATATTGATTGATTGAATTGATATAAAATATTCAGATGTGCATTTTTTTTTGGTTAAAATCTTCATTCTTTACTGCGCCTGGATGTTGAAAGGCAGCCAGTTTAATAAGTCATGTGCTTGACTGTCTATTTATAGTCTGTTAACTGTGGTTTTCGGTCTCTGCAGGGCATGGCTAAGAATGGAAATGATGCTGAGATCGACGAGGGTCTGTACTCCAGACAGCTGTGAGTTTGGCCTTCATTTCAGTTTGATGTATCCTTGTAACGTTCTTTTTAAGCAAATTAACTGACTTGATCATGTGAGTAGTGGCTAAATTTAGTATGTGTCTCTCAGGTACGTACTGGGCCATGATGCTATGAAGCGAATGCAGAGCTCCAATGTTCTGATCTCAGGGCTGCGAGGTTTGGGTGTAGAGATTGCCAAGAATGTCATTCTGGGCGGAGTCAAGAGTGTCACCCTGCACGACCAGGGCATGGCCGAGTGGAAGGACCTTTCATCACAGGTCAGTGGATGGGGCATGATTTATAATTGCTTGTAAGCATTGAAGGGGGGCTAAAAAAAATATATTTTTTAAATAACCAAATCTGCATTTTATAGCACAACAATTGAATTAATAGTTTGTGGTCAGTATTTAGCAAGGATGCATTAAACTTGTCAAAGTTATAGTAAAGACATATGTTACAAACGATTTCTGCTTCAAATAAATATTGTTCTTTTGAATCATGTTCTGTTAATCAGGGAATCCTGACAAACATATTAAGCAGCACAACTCTTTTCAACATTGATGATAGTTACAAATGTTTCTTGAAGCAAATCAACATATTAGAATGATTTCTGAAGGATCACGTGACACTGAAGACTGGAGTAATGATGCAGAAAATTCAGCTTTGTAATCACAGGACTAAAATATATATTAAAATATAATACAATTACTTTCAATTGTGATAAAATATCACAATATTACTGTTTTAATATATAATATAATTATATAATCGTGTTCAGTGAAGTAAAAATATGAATACATTTGAAACCTAGCAGTGTAATAATAATAGTAGTAGTAATAAGTGTTTGTTACATGTCTGTCTTAGTTTTACTTGCGCGAGGAGGATCTTGGGAAGAACCGTGCAGAGGTCAGTCAGCTTCGACTGGCAGAACTGAACAGCTATGTGCCTGTAACTGCCTTCACTGGCACCCTCACCAACGAATACCTGACCCAGTTTCAGGTACTGCCATTATTCTCCACTGGACTACACCCATCAGCTGAACACATGGACTAAATCCTACTTTTCCCACATACATATGGAACTTTGCATTTGTTAAAGTTTAACTGAATTTGAATGAGTTGCCTAAAAGGTGTTTGTGTTTGACCAGGTTGTTGTGCTCACCAACTCCAGCCTCGATGAGCAGACACGCTTCGGGGACTTCTGCCACAATAATGGCATCAAGTTGATCGTGGCAGACACACGTGGGCTGTTTGGGTAAGAATACCACCCCACTTATTTGTGTTGAGTTATTCATGTTTTTTGGTTAATAATCTAATGTATGTTCTGTGTTTGAATAGGCAACTATTCTGTGATTTTGGGGAGGAAATGTTAGTGTTTGACACCAATGGGGAGCAGCCGTTGAGCGCCATGATTTCAATGATCACAAAGGTAAGAGCCTGTGTGTGATGGTAGCATTAAACCTTGTTTATGGTATTAATAAAGTTGTCATTAGTTACATTTCTGGCTGTCTGAATTTTTTGCTTTTTTGTATTTGTGTGTGTGTAAAAAGGACGGTGCTGGTGTGGTTACATGTCTGGATGAAGCACGGCATGGATTTGAGAGTGGAGACTACGTTACTTTCACAGAAGTGCAGGGCATGACAGAGCTCAATGGCTGTGAACCAGTAGAGATCAAGACACTGGGTAAGTTATCAGGGGTTTTCTTCCTGTAACAGACCAAGGAACCCCCACCCAGACTCTGTCAGCCCAGGAACCTCCAGAATACAAAATGGTGAAAAAAATGAGTGGTACTCAACCTTTTGAACTTCAAGCCCATCCAATTTTAGAATTCCCGTAGTTTTATAATTGCTGACCCCCAGTTTCACACACAAGGCTTAAGCCTAGTCCCAGACTAAAATACATGTTTGAGCTGTCTTAACTAAAAGGAGCTTGCACTGACATATCTTAAAATCTCAGTGCCATTGTTTTGTTTCAAGATGCACACCAGTAATGTCTTTTTCTAAGGCATGTATATAAAAGCTACTAAAATGCCCCAATTGAACTAAGGCTTAATCCTGGCGTATGCCGAGTTCACACTGAACGATTTTAGGCCTGATTTTCTCTCGCAGACAGGTTTTGTGAGATCGCTGACAAATGCACAAAATCATAGGCAAATCGGTGCTCGTTCACGTGAATGACAATCACGCAGTGTGAATTATCAAAGACGTGATCTGAGAGAATCGCAGACGCCCTATGATATTTGGCATGTTAAATATCTTGACCTGTCGCCGATTCAAAATCCTGCTATGTGAATGTTTTCTGACTGAAAATTACATTGGCAAAGACCTCTACAGCCTCTCAATGAGAGAGCAAGATACAGGGCAGTGGGATGTTCGGGGAGGAGTTATAGACCAGAATATCAGTATTTTAATAGATGTATTTACAATTATATCAAACAGAAACATAGCACAAACATTTGCTTGACCAGCAGCACATTGCAAAATTATTTATTTACAGGACTTTGCAGAACACACAATACTTGCTCCCCTTGTCTCTCCAACCATTCCTGCCGACATAATGTTTTTTTTCTCCTTTTTGCTGCAAATCAGCGCACAGACAATTTGGATCGCAATATTCTTGCAGGCTATCATTTATAAATAACAATGTCAGTCTCCCACGAGAACTCCGGTCTCATGCACGCGTGATCTTGCGTTATTTCCTTATTTCCATGCAGTGTGAAACCTCCTGTTGCCGATCCATTGTGCAGTGTGAACACAGCAGCAACTGAATGCTACCCCAGATAGTCGTGAAAAGAACAATGACCTGACCACTTTGAAAATCGTGCAGTGTGTGAACTCGGCATTGGGGTGCTTTCACACTAGCACTTTTGGTGCGCACCCGGGTTTGATTGACGTCCGAGTTCGGTTCGTTTGGATGATCTGAACGCTGTCTTCCCAACTCGGGTGCGCACCTGTGAACCGTACCTTAGTCCACTTAAAAACTGGTGGTCTGCGGTACGGTTCATGTAAACTCTGGTACGGTTCGCTGCTGATATGAACACAATCGTACTAAATCGTTGAAGTGAACCACTATTATTGACGTATGATTTGATGTGTGTCTTTTACTCACTTTCCTGAAGAGTGTGTACTGTATGCAGAGCTTTATATCTAATTTCTGCTTGCCTTCAGCGTACTTTAGAGCATTGGCAGTACATTCACGGCAGATAGACGCCAGTGCTGTTACGTACTGAAGCTTTGGAAACAAAACCAGTGGTTCAAAAACAATAGTATAAAAGTGAGGTGAGCAACTCTTTGCATTTTGCCGCCTTCTCCTGTGCCGTCGTTACCAAGCAACAGGGTGGTAGGGTGGTAAGCTGCTGCTTTGATGCAAACGCACCACAGTTCGTACCCAAATAATATAATCTGAACACAGTCCAGCAGGGGGAGGGGGGAATAGTCAAACTCTGATTTCGGACCTGGCAATCGAACCAAGTGTGAAAGCATACTTAATCTTAGGCCCCGTCCACACTACTGCGTTTTAGTTTAGAAATGGAGAATTAAAACGAATACGATCTCCGTCCATACCAGCGTTTTAGCTGCGTATTAGAATTGATCTCAGTCCACATTAAAACGACTGAAAACGCGGATCACGTGACCATTCACCAACACTGGGCATGCGCGTGCCGGTGTAAACACAACTTCATTGATAAAATTATCCCACCATTGCGCTGGTTCTTCCCGGGTTAACCCAAAACCGACGCTCCATGTACGGTCGGTACCGCCGCTGCACACGGGAATTGTCACAGATCGCTCGAATAATAGCTTGCCTCCAGGGCATGTAGGCAGTTATAGCATTGTAAAATGCAGAATTTACTTGCACAACACAACAGCTGCTAGCAAAGATGTACGCCATGACTGATGACACCCAATCATAGAGCCGAGCGTGAGCCTCTATTACGTCATCGTTTCTAAACTCCTCCGTTTTGACCCGTCCAGACTAAAACGCCCTCCGGAGATTCAAAACGAAAAACGGGTCTGCAGCGTCTCTAAACTTCTCCGTTTTGGGTCTCCGTTTTTGCCGTTTTAGTGTGGATGGGAGGTGCAAACGTAGCAAAAGGTCTCCGTTTTTAAACGAAAACGCAGTAGTGTGGACGGGGCCTTAGCCCTGTCTGTGAAACCAGGCCTGTGTGTGCTTCAGGCACCTCACTTTTTAACCATAACATTTACATGACTCTTCTAGTCATTCTGTATTTACTATATAAGGATTAAGGATAATGATTTTGTTTGTTTTAAATGTTTTGTTCACAATAAAATCTTTTAGGCCTGGTTTCACAGTCAGAGTTTAGATTTAGCCAGGATTAAGCCTTAGTTCAATTGGGGCATTTAAGTAGCTTTTATAAATGTGCCTTAGAAAAAAAAACATTACTGGTGTGCTTCTTGAGACAAAACAATAGCACTGACATATTTTAAGATATGTCAGTGCAAGTTGCTTTCAGTTAAAACTCTGGGACTAGGCTTAAGCCTTGTCTGTGAGGTTAGTGTTCTGAATAGCTATAAAAATGTGTATTCGTTATATAACTGCACATGGCATTTTACGATTTTATTAATGTTCGTGACAGATCTTGAAATTACATGTAAATGTAGGCTCCCTCAGACAGTGGGATCCCTGTTTTTTCATGGTGTGAAATAAGTCTTGAAATAAGTTGTTTTTAGTTTTATTAGCTTAAAGGGTTAGTTCACCCAAAAATGAAAATTCTGTCAGTAATTACTCACCCTCATGTTGTTCCAACCCCGTAAGACCTTCGTTAGTCTTCGGAACACAAATTAAGATATTTTTTGATTAAATCTGAGAGCTGTCTCGCTCCTCCATAGGCTTCTAAGACATTATAACTTGCTGGCCCAGAAAATGTATTAAAGACATTGTTAATATAGTCCAAGTGACTACAGTGGCTAAATCTTAAGTTTATAAAGCGACGAGAATACTTTTTGTGCGCAAAAACAAAACAAAAATAACGACTTTATTCCACTATTCATTTCCTTCTTTCTGGGCCTCGAGTAAATTCACGTAGTATAACTGCGCAGCGCTTCTGTGTTGCACGTTGTAATTGGTTAAATTAGACAATATTAAATAGACGTTCTGAGGTCCCAATGGAAGTTTAACATTACTACACTATAAAATAAACTATAATATAAAATACTTAATTGAGCAAAAGTTGGAAAGCTAGATATTATTTATATGTAATAAAAAGTTGTGTTCTACATCTCCACAGCCCCCTGATTAAAAACTAGTTCTAGATGTAAAACAGGTTATTCAATTATTTTGCTAAGTGACATTCAATAGTTGTTTATTTTGCTCTGCAAAGAGCTTGTTGACAAACTCAAGTACTCAAACTGTGTTGCCTCTATCATCTTCCTCACTGTGTGTCAAAACCGTATGCATATGTGTCTTCATCCTGGCAAATTTAAAACCGTTCAGTTGTCTAGAGATGTCTGGTTGTTTGACAGGATTTACTGCTGTTTATGTTGGCCTACTTTTTAAAATGTAACTGGATCAGCATTAGACAACATGTCAATCACTTACGCGACTGATTACATCAGTCAACTATCTCTGTCCTGAAGGAACAGGATTTGATGAATAACAGAAATAATATCCTGGAGTCTAAGGCCAAAACATTTTATAACTGTTAAAAGGTTTGCTGTTAACTGTACACCGTTTTAATGTCAGTGAGCTGTTTTATGTGACTGTGATGTCCTCTGTCATCAGGTCCTTACACCTTCAGCATCTGTGACACAAGCTCATTCTCGGACTATGTGAGAGGTGGTATTGTCACGCAAGTGAAGATGCCCAAGAAAATTGCCTTTGTAAGTGGATGCCCCTGCTGGGACTAACTTTATGGAACTCATGTAAAGTGAATATTCTACTAGATTTCATATGCACACTTCTTTCTTTGCCCAGAAATCCCTGTCCTCCTCCATGGCTGAACCAGAGTTCGTACTGACTGATTTTGCCAAATTTGATCGTCCAGGCCAACTGCACGTGGGCTTTCAGGCGCTGCATGCGTTTGAGAAGAAGCACAGTCATCTACCGAAGCCCTGGAGTCAGGTGCAGACTTTTTTCTTACTCGCATTCAAGCTTATTCTAACCAAGAACTCCCAATAATGTTCTCAACCAATACAATGTGTTGAGTTGTGGGCCTCAGACTCTGTTACTCAGCAGTGATGTCTTTCTCTCTGTGTACTGCTGCAGTCGGATTCGGACGAGCTTGTGACTCTGGCTGAAGAGGTGAACGCTGCACAGACCGGATCTGCCAAGCAGGAGCAGCTGGACCAAGCACTCATCAAAAAACTGTCCTGCTTGGCTGCTGGAGACCTGGCACCCGTCAATGCCTTTATTGGTGGGCTTGCTGCCCAGGAGGTTATGAAGGTAATAGTCTCCCATTATTGTCTTTGAGCTTCAGATCAATGAGATATATATTAGGAACGTGTTGCATTAGCCTCATCTGTCATGGTCTGTTAAATGTTTCCTTTTTTCCTTCATCTGCTCAGGCCTGCACAGGGAAGTTTATGCCCATTATGCAGTGGCTGTATTTTGATGCTCTGGAGTGCTTACCTGAGGCTGAGGACACTGTTCTTACAGAGGAAGAGTGTGCACCTGTGAGTACCCCTTGTCAATCACCTTCATTTTGCAAGATATTTCCATGGCTTCTGTATTTGTTTGATAATAAGTTGATATTAGTCAAATTTTGCTGCTCCCTCTGAAGATTGTGGGTTTCATACAAAGAATAATTTATTCATTCATCTGTTTTCTACAGAGGAACTGCCGGTATGATAGCCAGATTGCTGTCTTTGGGTCCAAGCTTCAGGAGCTGTTAGCCAAACAGCGATATTTTCTGGTGAGGAGCTGAAACTGGCCGTTTATCAAAATGGGAGACAGTTACACCATGCCAGTTATACAATTGCCCCATGCTTGCTGGAAAAACAACTTTTCTTATTTTAATTAAAATTACTAACTTAAAAAAAATTCAAACTGTTTAGAAATATAAATGACAAAAGCACATAAATTAAGCTAAAAAGAAAACTGAAAGTATAAAAACACAAGCTAATTCAAAATAAATATAAAAAATTCTAATGGTTTATAAATTATACAAAAAAAAAAAACTGCTTCACTCTCTGAAGTGTTAATTTTTGTGACTTATTTCTTGTGTTCAGGTTGGTGCTGGAGCCATTGGCTGTGAGCTGCTGAAAAACTTTGCCATGATGGGGTTGGCCAGCGGTAATGGCGAGATCATAGTCACTGACATGGACACCATAGAGAAGTCCAATCTCAATCGACAGTTCCTCTTCAGGCCCTGGGATGTCACGGTGAGATTGACCTGACACATTATTAGACTGGAGGAGAGAGTTTTTGGGATAGAACTTGATAATGGTGTAAGCCAGGTGCACACTGTATGATTTTTGGCCACGATTTGGCTGTCTCTTGAGACAAATTTTGTGAATCCTAAAAGATTCCTCTGATCCTAAGCCAAAATCTGAAGTCTTTGATCGCTAGTTTGACATGTTCGAAGACAGCCAATTACTGACCATTGCGGGCAAATTTTACCTCTTACAAAATTCTGGCAGTGTCAGAAGTTTAGAGGCACAGTCCTGCAGTGTGACGACAACTGTCAAATCAAAAACCAATAGGAGCACAATTAGTGAGAAAACAAGAAACCACCTCCTGCTCCACACACATCTTTAATTTTTTTATTTTTTTTCAGTTGTCTTTTCAAGAAAAGCCATGATCAAAATAAATAGGGGAGAGCCGAGATGATTGAAACGCGGGACGGATGAAACACTGAGATTTCCTTAAACCACTCACGTCATGTACGTCAAATTTTGTTAGCCGAAATGCCTACCACACCCGCGAAAATATTTCTTCTTTACGTTATGCCGTTTTGGAGTTAAAGCTGCAAAGCTGTTTTTGAGTGCGGTAAGTGAATTCTTTCGTGCGGTATTTTAATTTTTTTGGACTGACAAGTTGTATTTATTGTTTCATGTGCCATTGTAATGATAATACAGCAGGTGTATTAGTACTGCAACACACCCTTAAGTGTGCAATATCAGAGTTTTTTAGTTTAAAGGCAAAAGAGGTTTAACTGACAGGAGGCGCTGTCCGACAGTATACTGTTCATTGTATACTGTTCATAGATTCATATACTGTTTCGTGTTTCTTTTAATGCAAATTCATTTTCAATTACGCAACACGTGTTATCTCTTTAATAATCATCAATTGTCCAATCTTCAATAAATTTCATTTATCGTCTTCTGGTTGACCTCGTTTTCTTCATAATAACAGGCTATTCAACTAGCAAACAGTCAATATGACTCAAGGAAGAAATGTAAGAAAATTCATTGTAAATGGATTTGTCTGTCTTCATCAAAATAGCCCATTAGAAAGATTACAAAATGCGCATAGGCTTATCGCCTATTGTTTATTGGGCGACAGAACAAAAATGGTTAATATGAACCTTTAAATTAAAATAAATTACAAAATATGTTTGTAACAATATGTACATAAGTTACTTGTCAGGTATTGTTCACAAAAACAAGCATTAGATGAATAGTTGCCGTTTGAACTTATGTCTCATCCGTCCCACCCCTGTGTTGCAATCACGATTGAAACAAAGCACAGCTACCGTTCAAAGTCAAATTTTACTTAAATCATTCTATATTTGTACCGAATAACACATGATACTAAGAGAACACACATGTGAGTTGTTGATCACAAAAAAAAAATCTATCTGTAACCTTATCTTAGAAAACGACGTTAATCTGAAGTGTTTCAACTGTCCCGGCTCTCCCCTACTAGAGATGGTTTTTGTTTGCTAGGTGTCATTTCTATCCCGCATGTAAATGTAGTTCACAGACACCAAACGGCTTGATGTGAAACTCTTTTTGCTTGCGTCCATTTTTAATGCTTCTTCACTGCCGTGCAGTCTTGACATTGACAACTGAGATCCTACAGTGTGACCTGGCTTACAGCAAGGGTCATGTTGGTACAGTCTGACAAGCAACAGCTGTAAAGGACTATTCTAAATTGTACACTGTGCACCCGGCTTATCGTTGCTGATTACTTTGCTCCCCCTTTGAGCAGAAGATGAAGAGCGAGACTGCCGCCGCAGCCGTGAAGCAGATGAACCCGACAGTCCGCATCACAGGCCATCAGAACCGTGTAGGGCCGGACACAGAGAAGGTGTATGATGATGACTTCTTTGAAAGCCTTGATGGAGTGGCAAATGCTCTTGACAATGTAGATGCCCGTAAGTTCGAGTTTTAGAAAGTAAAGTGGCTGGTCATGTAGGTCACGTCAAAATGTAATGGTCAAATAGCTGCTTGTGAAATCGACTCGGCATGCTTTGATTTTCCAGGTATGTATATGGACCGGAGATGTGTGTACTACCGTAAGCCATTGCTGGAGTCTGGTACTCTAGGCACCAAAGGGAACGTGCAGGTGGTCATTCCCTTCCTGACAGAGTCATACAGCTCCAGCCAGGATCCTCCAGAGAAGTCCATTCCCATCTGCACACTCAAAAACTTCCCTAATGCAATTGAGCACACCCTCCAGGTAACAAGTAATATTGTGTTGAACTTCTGTTGTCTTGAGCCTTAAGTACTTTCATTGACCTAAACTAACCCTTTGCTGTTTGTCCATCCTCTCCCTCTCTTAGTGGGCTCGTGATGAGTTTGAGGGACTTTTCAAGCAGCCTGCTGAAAATGCCTTGCAGTATCTGACGTAAGTTCCCATCACCCTGAACAACCCTGTAAGTTTGCCACTCATGGTGCTGTCAGTTGTTTTAAAATGTAATGATGTTATCCCTCCCCAGAGACCCAAAATTTATGGAGCGCACCCTGAAGCTCCCTGGAGCTCAGCCGTTGGAGGTCCTAGAGGCAGTATACAAGAGCCTGGTGACAGACAAACCACGCAACTTTGAGGACTGTGTGGCTTGGGCTCGGAACCACTGGCAGTGTCAATATAACAACAACATCCGTCAGCTCCTGCACAACTTCCCCCCAGAACAGGTGAGGCCTGCCTGTTCTCATTTGATCAGCTGTGAGTGGAGTGATTGAGGCATAAAGTCAAGATTGTCTAGTAATACAACTGTTCTGAGATCATAATGAAAAAGTCTAATGGAAATTTGTTTGTTTTTTGTCAAAAGTTCAGTTCAGATGGTAAAATGTCATATGGTGTGACACCTCCCCAAAACATTATTTTGTAATAACTACTTTTTTCTTTTTTCTTCCTTTTTTGAAAATGGTTAGGATGTTTCGTATCAAGCTTAGATTTCTGTATCAAGCTTAAATAATTTTAATACTTTTTTTTTTCCTGTTTTAATTTGTGATGTAACAGAATTAGTGTCAAGTCATTTCATCTGAATTGTGACATAAACAGATCAGTGAAATGGATTATTAAAAAAAAGTGGGGCAGGGACTTGGTTCTATCCATCAGTTTTTAATTAGATAGAGGAAGATTGTTGATTTTCAATGCTGTAGCCTTTGACGATGTTGAGTTGACTTTAAAATTCTATCTGACATACCCTGTTGCTCCAAAAGGGTAGAGATTTATTACAAGATCTTGTTTAGGATAAACCCATTGGAGTTTTCGGTTTCTTTCTTTCCTGAAACTTTTGAAAGGCTTTTTTTTAATTAGTGATTTTTACCTCTATTTTTGACAGAAATTAAGTTAATTTACTGATTAAAAACATTCACCTAAAATGTAATCATATGTATCCCTTAGTTTTAGAAGATATCCTGTTTTGAAGAATGTTGAATCCCCAGTTTAGTGCTGTCCTGATTTACATCTTTAAGTCATGAGTCCATTCAATTTCAAATCTTGAGTGTGGTGTGCCTTATGATACAGGTATGCTCTCTGTCCAGCTCTGTAAATGTGCAAAAAGTGCAAAAGACATTTATAATGTTAAAAAAGCATTAATTTAAAAGAATTCACAATTCAATTTTCCATTTCATATTTCTATTTCAATCTTTGTTCATCAAAAATACACAACAGATTTGATTTGACTGGATTGTTGAAAATATAAATATCATTAGATTCCAAGGAGCAAAAAAGCCATGTGAATAGAAATATTGAGTGTTAAATAAATGTTTTAGAAATTTGGCATTGAAACTTTTATTGTGTAGATTATTACAAACAGCAGAAAATCAGCAAACAAGAAGCATTCATATAAAATTTTCCAACGAAAAACAGGAAAAAGCATATTGTCATGTTATACTGTGTCTAAATGCAAGTTATTTTCACTGAAAGTTCGGCAGTTGCGCTACAGAAAGCCATGACCAAGGACACGCTAGTGCAGACGTGCGCCTGTTATGATGTTGCAGACCATTTTCTTTTGCAAATGGTAACAAGTTTTATCTCTTAAATCTTTGCCATTTACACTCTTTAAACAAACGCCACCCAAGATCACTTCAATTTCCCTGTTGAGAAACGCTAGTTTATAAAGGTCTATAACATGCATTTAAGAAGTGGTGTACATTTCCATGAATTTACAACTTTGTTGAACTTTATTGTAATATCTTCCACTCTCTTTGTTCAGCTTACCAGCTCTGGTGCGCCATTCTGGTCGGGTCCAAAAAGATGTCCTCATGCATTAGAATTCAGCACTAACAATGTGAGTATTCACTGTGCGAAGACTCAAATAAAACTGACTCCTTTCGAAATTTCACATGGTGAAAATGAGTGATCGTGATATTATTGTTATTGGCAGGATCTTCACATGGACTACATTATGGCAGCGGCTAACTTATATGCCATTTCATATGGCCTGCCAATGACAACTGACCGCCCGGCTTTGACCAAGCTACTGCAGGAAATTAAAGTGCCTGAGTTCACACCCAAGTCAGGAGTCAAGATCCACGTGTCTGATCAGGAACTGCAGAGTGCCAATGCATCAGTCGGTAAGAGAAGAGGTGATTGAGAACATTTAGGTAGACGTAGATTTAAATCAGTTGAACGATAGTGAAACGACACTATTATTGATGCAACTCTGTCTCTTTTCAGATGACTCTAGGCTTGAAGAACTGAAGACACTGTTGCCTTCTACAGATGCGACTTCTCAGTTCAAGCTCTGTCCCATTGAATTTGAAAAGGTGCCGCTTTTATCTCGACCCCAATTTCCCATCTAGTAGAACTTCTTAACTTCAGTTCAAATGCTAATTATGTTCTCTTCCTCAGGATGATGACACAAACTTCCATATGGACTTCATTGTAGCTGCTTCTAATCTGAGAGCAGAGAACTATGATATTCCTCCTGCAGACAGACACAAGGTGAGAGGGCAGCTGAAATGGTTTTTCAACTGTCTTGGGAGTTAAGTCCCATCATTGCAGATCCTCACCTTTCGTTTTCTTGTTTCAGAGCAAGCTCATTGCTGGGAAAATCATTCCAGCCATCGCCACGACGACGGCTGCCGTGGTGGGTCTGGTGTGTCTGGAGCTGCTAAAGATCGTTCAGAAACACACGAAGCTTGAGTCCTACAAGAACGGCTTCATGAACCTTGCTCTACCTTTCTTTGCCTTCTCTGAGCCCATAGCTGCCCCCAAGCACAAGGTATGTGGCAGCGTTCTCCATTACAGCAGCGATGTTGGCATCCCTTTAAATGACTACGGTATTCTCACACTCTCGCCTTCTTTCACAGTACTACGAGATTGATTGGACGCTTTGGGACCGTTTCGAGGTGAAGGGCATTCAGTCCAATGGAGAAGAAATGACACTCCGACAGTTCTTGGACTATTTCAAGGTAGTTTTTTATGTTTATTGTTGCATTTGAGTACTCGACAGATAAATCAACCGATTTCTTTATCCAGGACTATGAATGACACGTTTTTAAGATGAACTGTTTGAATTGTTAAAAATAACCGTTTGGTGTAACTTGAAGAAATAATGACAGAATTATATTATTGTATAGTAAAATGTACAATTATATTATGACTGAGAAGTACAAGAAATATCATGCAATCAAGACATTTTATAATTGTAGAAGGATAATCACACAATCCAGACATTTGTTTTATCCATGTTTAATTTATACTGTAATGTGTGCAAGGTTTTTTTTTTTTTTTTTTTACTTGACCAACTAAATGCTATTTGTTGTAAATAAATTATTTTCATTTGAATACTTAAAACATTTATTAAATTTAGAAAGTTATTAATTAATTTCATTAGATGCCATTTGATTGTTTACATTAATTCTCGAGCAAACGTGTGGAATGCTTTTCCTTCCCCATTAAAAGTATGACGTGAATATTGTGGTTAAATATTTATATGGAATGACATGGGGAAAAAATATTGTGAAATTGGGCCATATCACCTAGTATTATTCGTGCCCATCCCTTGTAGAAACAGGCAAACTAGGGTCTCTTTAATCTTGTGTACTCGTGATTCACGCTCTGTTCCTCCCTCAGAATGAACACAAACTGGAGATCACTATGCTCTCTCAGGGAGTTTCCATGCTCTACTCTTTCTTCATGCCCGCGGCCAAGCTTAAAGAAAGACTGGAACTGCCGTAAGTTTGTTTTTCCTATCTTTTTAGACGTACTGAATTATCATATGGGCATAAATGAGGCATATAGAATTGCAGAAAATGAAAATTGTTGCCTCTGTTTTGCTCTTCATAGGATGACTGAGATTGTGACCAAGGTATCCAAGAAGAAACTGGGGAAGCATGTTAAAGCACTAGTCTTTGAGCTCTGCTGCAATGATGACACAGACGAGGATGTCGAGGTCCCGTACGTCAGATACACCATCCGCTGAGAGGGCTGTTGGGGTAGGGAAGGGGACATGTCGGAGGAGGGAGAGGGCGGCCCACTGGGGATGGGGAGCATCAGTATGCTTGGAGAGCCCAAAGAGAAATCAATCTTTTTTTTAAAACCAGTTACTGAATAATACGAGTATTATATCTCAAACACCCCTTTCTCTATTGGTTGAGCTCACTAGGGTGTGATTCTTTCAGGCTGGTTATCATTTGGAATTTGGGGAGCATGTGAATCTTGGGCTCTAACTTATTTGAACTGGTTGTTGTAACACGGCTTCAGTGAATGAATTAATCTGTACACCGATTGTCACTCCCTCCCTCTGAATCTCTTTCACACTGATCTCTGTTCCTGTCCTCATGATACATTTGTGGGCAGCACCATCTTGCTTTGTATTCTGGAGTAAAATATTGACTAATGCCAAAAAAAAAATGGAGTACTAAGGAAAAATATCAGTTATGTTTGCATTTTTTTCCTTTTTTTTCCAAATCGCTGCCTTGGCTTGATGTCACGTTAAATGTATCTTGAAATGCCCTTTTTGGCCAAGGTCTTGGAGCGAGTTGGTCCACTTACTGAACTCCTGCTCTCCCATAGGCCCAGTGGGAACATCCCTTTGCTTCTCTGGCGAGTTGGGTTGGGTTCAGGAACTTGCACATAACTTTTTTTTTTCCCCATTTTTTTTTTTTTTTTTTTTTGGGCGAACCTCTGGTGTACACCTTGTAGAACATAAACTCTGTATTCTTTCTACTTTGTTAAACTCCAAAAAAAACAAAAAAACATTACAGTACAAAAAAAGTGATTTTACTCTGTAATGGGAGCACTTGGTGTTAGTGAATAAAGTTGAAAACATTTCTTTGCTTAATTGTCTTTTCTTTGCTACTGTTGTTTTTAAAATGTATCTATGAAGTTAATAAAAAGTATCTGCAGTTAAGCAAAATGGTTATCAGGAATATTTCAATGTTTCTGTCACGTTAAGTTGCACAGTACACATTCAATCCATAGGATTTTTATAACTTTTTTATAGAAAGGGGAAAAAAATGACAAAATATGGAATCTCTGCCACTAGTTTTTACCACTATTTTACAGCAATAATAAATGGTAGAAATAAATAACATTTCAACAAATTATATTTTCTCCAATTGTTGACAATTGCTTGTTTTTAAATGCTGGATTGTGAGTCACTCAACTTAAACTGTGCCATTTCATGACATCATGACAGCTTTTTGGTTTAAATTTACTCCAGTTTGGCTGTTAAACTGTTCTGAGTCACTATCTTGTAAATTAAATTATTCAACACCATGCAAAATTATAGCACATTGTTTTTCTGTTTAAAATGTACTTTGTCCCCCTTTTCTATTGATTTCTCTCAACCCCACTCCAAAGAAGCTCAAAGTGTGATGCTGCCACCATTAGGCTTCACATTTGAAACGGTTTGGTGTTTTACTCTTGCTGTCATCACATTACAGAAGTGTTCTCCAAGTTCTTGTTGGCACACTTCATGTGGTTTTTATTTATGCACTTTTCAAGAGGAGTTACGGTTTGGTGCTTCGTGACTTTTTTTTTTTTTTTTTTAACTATTCGAGGTACCAATTACATGTTTTTGTTGTGGTGGTTTAAAATTAACATAGCATCTAAAGTAGTGAGTTTTGAATACAATAAATGTGTATTAAATGAACATTTAAGCAGAAAGAAGAGTAAATCTCATTCCATTTTCTCTGCAGTTTGTGTAGTGCTGATTGCAGTTGTCAACCTCAACCATTCTGTCATTTTGAGGAAAAAAAATCTATTTTGTATTTTAGGGGATTTTATAGTGCTAAATTATATTAATGGAATTGTTATGATCCGTTTATTACCTGTTAAATCACTTTTTGAACATTGTCATAAATATTGAATACTTTTGAGAACTGGCTTTAGGTGGGTGACAAATTCATAAAATTCTTATGAAATGCATACAAATGTTTTATATGAAATATATATTTTTCAAATAATTTTTTACTCTAAAACCGAGAAATCCATAAATCTAAAGTTGTGTTGCAAATTTGAGGTTGATATCTCAAAAAATTAACTTTCAGTAAGATTTTGTTTGGGTGCAGTACCAAACGCTTCCATTAGATGAAATTAGTTTCCAATGTGGTCATTTTTGAATGAAAACAGTACCGGTGTGACTATTTTTTCCAGGACCATTTAACTTTTTTGAATCATGTCCATAATTTGTGTTCACATAGCAAGTGCCAAAACAAAGTTAAAAAGTTTCGTACCATTCCGATGAAGTAAAACATTTCTAAAATTGAAAATTTAAGAACGGCACTAAGGGAAATGTGAGTTAAACAATTACAAACTTAACATTTGGTCTCAAACTAGTTAGCCTCTTTTGAGTGACCACTAAATTAAGGCTACATTTGCAACCATGTTACTAATTCTCTTTATTATTTTGATGTTTATTTAAATTTAATTTTTAATTTATTTAAATTCAGTAAGGTTTTACATTTTCAGATGTCCTAAATTTTGGCAACAGGGCCGTTCAAACCTGATTTAAATGAATAGGAATTGAAACTGCTCATATAGTAAATAGTTTGACCATCAAATATTTTCTAAAGGTTTTCAAAGAACATTTTAAACCCTATTTTTGTGTATAAAAAAAAATAGGCCGTCATTTCTGTGGATTCTTTTTTGAAAAACACTTTCTTCCTGACTTCACGACAAGCCAAATTTGACACGTGAGCATCTTTGTCATGTTTCTCTGTCATGAACTGTGCTAGCCATGATCTAATCAACCGAGCAGTTGCAGCCACTGTCTAATTTTCAGAAATGGGTCAGAATTTGGTTTAACTTCCGTCCTTTTCAGTGATGGAGTGAAGTATGGCTGGCGTAACTACACAGAGACTCGAGAATCTGTCAGAGACGTTAAAGAGAGGTGGTTTGACTTCGTTCTGCCTGACAACAGGAAGTACACATTTTTTTCTTGCACAGGATGTGGTTTCAGACATGCAAGTGTAAGAGGAAGAGGGGAGGGCTGGGAGAAGAGTGCACATTAAGTTTTTTGTCTTTTCTTTGAAAAGTTGGAACAGGTGCTTCTAAGATTTATGGTCTGATTTTTAATGTAATACTCTTTTATTCACCGGCGTTTCTATTTATAAGCACAAGATGCTATGAGAGAGGAAAAGATGGAACCTGAAGAGACGGAGGTTGATTCATCACCTTCCTGGTATGACTTCTTTTTTTCACATATCATCAATAGTTGCTTAAACTAACAATTTAAGACATTTTGGTGTCGAAATATCACTCTGATCGGATGTTGTACCCTATACATTCACTATAGTCTAATATCCGATTACTGATGACTTAACCGATAATATATTCATGTCTTTTCAGTGTCATTATACCACTTATTTGGTCATTTTTCAGGTCTCCTGTATCTAGAGAGAGACTCCTCACATGTGCCAACTTGTCAGATTTTGCAGGGGTAAGATTTGTTTCTGTCATAAATCTTATACATCAAATTTTGATGGACAGACCTTGTACTGTAGGTCTTGCTCCTTTGAGGGAGACCAATGTGTTATCTGTTGGTTTTCTGAGCAGAAGAAAAGAAAACAAGACCCAAGTAGTGATGCTGAGAATTCAGCCCGAATCTTGGAGGACTGTGTAAGTTGTCGTCTATGATATATGAAACAACATCTGTTGTAAAACGTTTTGAAATTGTCTTGTGGAATACTTGTTTGAATGTGACCATTTGAGCATCTGTTACAAAACAGCCGCGACATTTCCTGTTAGTCTGTCTTGAGGTGATCTAAAGATGATCTACTCAGAGGTTAAAGCTCCTCCTTATTATCTTGAACTTTATCATTGATTATTTACGAGGATCTAATGTGGTTGAAAGTGGTCTGCCTGTTTGTGCTCTACAACGGAAACTTGTTAAGACAGACCAGGTGACTATAACAATCCACTTTTTACTGGTCTAATACACAAGACATCTTGAGAAGATAGCTTTGATTATTCATAGCCATTTTTTCATAGAATTGAAGGAAGGTTACAGTGAAAGAATGAAGCAACTTGTTCTCATCTTCGTGTAAAAACTGACAGGAAAAAAAAGCTTTACAACTCAGTTTCCTGTCTCAATCCGCTACATGCACACACTCTGAGTGAAAGTGGTTCAGTGTCACTTGATGTTGGCATTTGCATTTCTTCAACTACCGGCACTTTAAAAAAATCAACTCTCAAAAAAAGTTTTTTTGAACTCTTTTCTTCAAAAAAAAAAAAGAAGATCGGCTGTGGGAGCTGCGCAGGTGGAATATAACATTTCTGTTTTGACCAATTAGCATCTAGGACCTGAACTATGTGTTTTCTAAATTGGGTCTGATCATATTCTGTGGTGGAAAAGGCCCAGTTTGTGTCTGGCTGAGGCTAATTGTATAGTTAGAGTTTAATAAAATGCACTCAATATTTCACACGTTAGGAATAATTAGGCAAAATTACAGCTTTACTGGAAATGACGCACAATAAAAATATTTCTTATCTTCCCACATGAGTTCACGTTTCATATCAAGCTCTTCACTAACGTTGTCATCTCCTTGGTAACAAAATAAACACGTTTTTGATAAAGCTTTATGTTCTTTGATAAACAATTAAATGTTGCTGTGGAAATTTTAGAATTTGTCTAAAGGTATTAAGATATTGATATAAAGAAAATAAATATTTTTCTTTCAGGTTATTATACTTTTTAAAATGCATTTTACGATTTATGTTTTACTTTACTGAAGTCTGGGTATAAGGCAAGGGTTAAACAGTGAAATCAAGCAAAAGCTAATTATAAAGGCTGTTAAAAAAGTTTCCAAAACCATTATAAAATCACGAAAAAAAGGGAAAAAAAGATAAAATAATGCCCGTAGCTGAAGAAACACCCACTCTGTGTGAATGCAAATGTCTGTCTCATTGTTCTCTTACTGATACTGATGTACTTACTGAAATTTGGAATAAACTATTTATATATACCGTGTACGTTTACTGCTTTCATCTTATTGGTTGTGGTTTTATGCTCGTACTGACATTTGTGCTATGCTTCACGTCTCTTTCAGGAAGACGATGACTTTCCCATCAGTGACCACATGCAAGATTCTGAGGTACAGAAATTAATATGCATCTTTGTTCCTAGTACCCTTTCTGCTGAATACAGTTATGATCCATCAACCTTTATAGTAGTAAAAACATCACGATCAAAGTCTGAGAAATTTCATAGTTGATCTGTGCTGGTTAAATTTCTCAGTTTCAGTGAATATCTTGGTGATGCATTCTAGGCATTTCATGGTCCATGTAAACATGTACATTTTAACCTTGACCCTCATTCTCTGCTGTTGGCCTCATATTAGGGTCCATGTAACAAAAGAGTCAAACCAGTAGACAAAAGTGCTTCAGTTACTGGTATCATAACACCGGTGAAGACCCCTGCACTGAAACGCTTGGGCCAGTCCATACAGGTGAGTTATGCACACATACCGAAACCAGTCAGCTTGTATATGTATGTGTGTATATATATATATATATACTGTGCAAAAGTCTTATGCACATTTTGACCCCCAAAAAAATGGTTTTAAGCCAATTATATCTTTTGCTGTAGTGTGTCAGTAGGAAATATAAGTTTATATATCTAAACATTCATTATGCCATTAATTGTAATAATCCAGTGAGATTGACAACAGCCGGTATGATCTGATCTCACCATCATCGAGCTTCATGATTACATGAAGAAACAGAAAAAAAGGAGACAGACTACATCCAGAAGAACTGCCGCAACGTCTCCAAGATGCCTGAAGAAACCTGAAAAACTATGGGCAAGTGTACGGAGGACAAAAGTTTTAAACGCAAAGGGTGGTCACATCAAATTTGATTTGATTTAGTTAATAGAAGTTAATTGATCAATCAAATCTATTTATGACATTATTTTTGAAAGCATCCTGACTTTACAGCATTTTTGCACAAGAGCCTATAACTTTTCACAGTACCATAGCTTTGCAGGAAGGTTTCTTCAAGCGTCTTGGAGACGTTGCCACAGTTCTTCTGGATTTATTCTTGTTTAAGTTTTTTCTCTTTCTTCATGTAATCCCACATAGACTCGATGATGGTGAGATCAGATCTCTGTGTGGAGCATACCGGCTGTTGTCAGACGCCTTGTGCATACAAAAATCTCACTGGATTATTACAATTAATGGCTAAATGAATGTTTGGAAATGTAAACGTGTGGTGGTGGTGGTGCAATGGATAAGACATATGCCTTTGGTGTGAGAGACCCAGGTTCAAATCCACTGTGAGACACCAATGTGTCCCTGAGCAAGACACTTAACCCCTAGTTGCTCCAGAGGCGTGCGACCTCTGACATATATAGCAATTGTAAGTCGCTTTGGATAAAAGCGTCAGCTAAATGAATAAATGTAAATGTAAACTGATATTTTGCTGACACACAACAGCAAAAGATATAAATAACTGTCTTAAAACCATTTTTTATTGGGCGAAAATACTATCGTGCCTAAGACTTTTGCACAGTACTGTGTGTATATATATATATAGCCTCATGTAGCCTACATAAATATATCAGTTTTACTCACGCTCTCTTTCTCACATGTGTGTAAATATATAAATATATGTGGGGTTTCTTTCTCAGCGTTCAATCAGTTTCCGGACAGAGGCCCGGCCTTTGCCCCCAATGCCAATAAGAACACGTCAGAAGGCCTCTTCATTTCCGCGGCGGCGGAGCAGCCAGCTGTGGAGTGATACAGTGGACACTACGAGCCACGAGCTCAGTACCAAAGAGATCAAACGACAAGAGGTGTGATAAAACAGCTTGAATTAATGCCACAACACAACGAAATGCTTCGTACTCTAAATGTAGTTTTGCATGATGTAATTCTTCTACTTAAAGTTACGTTCTCATGATTGGGCTTTAATTAAAAGATTCAAACTGGTAGTCATGTACCTTAATACCTTTTTAAAGAGCTTTCAGCTGCCCAACTACCGCACTACTTTAGTTGTGAAACAGGAAGTGAGCTGGTATATGAGGCCATGTTCTCTATTTCAGTGTCAGAATTTCCTCTGAAAGACACTAGCTCTACCACACAGTAGCAGTTAGCACAGCCAAAACTGACTGGTAACTTGTGACAGCAGCACAGTTATAAATGTGTGTGTGTTTGCGGTATCTTCTACAAGGCCTCATGAAAACTTTATAGCCTTCATTTATGTATGGTTTACCTTTTTATTTTCTTCACCTGCAGGTAATCTATGAGTTAACCCAGGGAGAGAAACAGCTCATTGAGGATCTAAGTCTAGTGAAAAAGGTTTGTCCATAATTCAACAGGTTTATTTCATCTGTCTTTATTGGATAGATTTTAATTCAGCTGTCCTCGCAGGTGTACTATGAACCAATGCTGAAATTAGACATCTTGACAGAAAGTGAGCTGGGACAGATATTTGGAACTCTTGATTCTTTAATACCCCTTCATGAAGGTAAATGTCAGTGAACTCTTTGTAGGCGTTTCTTTGAAGTGTAATGATGTATTCACTACTATTTGCCTGTGCGATCAGATCTTTTAACTCGTCTTGAAAGTCTTCGTGGAGCAGAGAAGACTGTGCAAGAGGTCGGCCCAACCATGATGGATTGGGTCAGTCTTACATTAGATAGCCTAGATAATAACAAACCATTTTTTATACTCCATATTTCATTCTTAAATAATTTTTTAATTCTTAAATCATTATTGACGCAGCTTCAAGTTCACCCACATAACTCAAAGAACACGTATGCTCTTTATTCTCCTTTCATAGTTTCCCTGTCTGGAGGCGTACATCACATACTGTTGCAACCAGGTTGGGGCAAAAGCTCTGCTCGATCAAAAGAAGCAAGACCGGCGGGTCGAGCATTTCTTGCGGCTGTGTCAGGAGTCATCCTTCAGCAGAAAGCTGGACCTGTGGAACTTTCTGGACTTGCCCCGCAGCAGACTGGTGAAATATCCTCTGCTGTTAAAGGAGATCCAGAAGACCACCCCACCTGACCATCCGGACGAGGAAGCGTTGCCACAGGCTGTGAGTTTAGATGCTTCCACATACAAACTAGCATTGAATATGCATACAAGTCACTTGTTTTGTTCCTGAATGAATCAGTGTTTTGAACAAATCGGTTGAGTGATTAATTCAATGATTCACACTTTAAGCCAGTGGCTTGATTCTGAATAGCATACCAGCATATTCTTTCTATATGCACCATCTAAATATATGGGAGAAAAGAAATGCTAGTATGCTACTTGAATTCAGCCGGTTGCTCGTTTGGTTCATCGAGTTGTTATTGTAAACTAAAACTGAAACTATGTTAGGGAATAAAATGGGGGAAAAATTGGAATAAAAATAAATGTAAGCTAAATAGAAATATATATATTTAAAACTAATACTAATAAAAATGACAAGCACATTACAAAATTACTAAAATAAAAAAGAAAACTGAACAATATAAAAATAATGGCTAATTTACAATTTTAATAAATACTATAATAGTATATAAATAATACTAAAATAACACTAGTTTAGTTTCTAAATTAATTAGTGTTTTTAGCGGTGTAGTAATTGATTTCTGAGAAACACTACTGATATTTGAAATCGACACCCAAACAAACACACCCCTCCCTACATTGCTCCGCCCCCAAAATATCCTAGCTCTTGCCTAATTCTTCTTCCAATTCTATTCCTCAGACCTTTTTCCGCTTTGGTAAAATTTCAGGCATCTCTACAAAAGAAAGACCACTCTCTCTTCTCCCTCATGCTGTGTTTAGGCCCTCTATTGCTGATTCTACATTGCTCTATTGCTCTACTCTACTCTATTGCTCTAAATCTACAAGAGTGCTTTTGTGCTCTGTAGATGATCCACTTAGTTTTTTGTCATATTTACACAGCCAGGACTATGTATAAACACACCAATACACCAAATTGGCACCATTGTGCCAAATCATGTGTGTGTGAAGCAGACCCTGCAAATGAGCGGGAATAACGCTAAGAAAGAGAGAGAGAACAGACAAATATTCACAAAATTGTTTGTTTAGGTGATTTAAATTTTCAACAGTGTTAAATGAATCGGTTGAGCGTTTCAAGTATTCACTCATAAATAGTCTTTTTTTTCGCCAGCTACTGCTGTAACAATGCAACCAGCTGAAAAGAGTCACTGAAAAATATAACCATTAATGCACTTAATGTCAGTCTTTCAGCAATGCACAAACACGGACAAGCAAACCGTGAAAAGGTCCACAGAGTTGTTGGACTGTATAGTAGTACTCTTGGAATGCCAATCAAATTCAAAGACTAGAACTAACTGTTGTATAATGCAATTTATAAATGAAATGATCTAATTATTAATGCATTCTTTGATTTCTTGTTACCTCAGATGGAACTTATCCAAAGGATTATAACAGAAGTCAATCTTAAAACTGGGGAGGCTGAGTGTCAGTTTTACAGACGGGGTCTGAGCTACTCAGAGGACAGCCAGAGGGTTTCAGAAATACAGGCCTCTCGTTTTTTGTACTGTCACGGTGAACTGAAGAGTACTAAAGGACAGGTACCTCATACATTGTAATCTGTTTACAAAATAACTTTTGAATTAACAAAGCATGTCTAATAACTAAACACAACCCACACTTATATGCTAATCCTCCTTTCTCCTCTGTAGAAGCTGCACGTGTTCCTCTTTGAGCTGGTTTTGGTTTTGACTCGTGCAGTGGCACAGGACAGGGAAGGACCGCTCATGTTCCAGGTGTATCGTCAGCCCCTCCCAGCTGCTCACCTCCATCTGGAGGATCTTCCCGATGGAGAGCCAAGCAGTTCTGGATCCTTTCGTGGGGCCTTTACAGGCAATGATAAAGGTAAAGGCATTGCATCTTACACTTGTAATAATAAATAAAATAAAAACGTTTCTGTTTGCAAGCATATGACACATACAGGATGGCAATATGGTTGATATTGAAAATATTGTAATAAACAAATTTTGCTTGCAATCAAGAATATGTTTCAAATGAGTAAACATTATTTTAAAACAGTTATTTTGTTTGACATCAGCAAAAAATGTCCAATTAATTTATTTTCGGGCAACATACCTAAATTATTATATTTTTCTATATTAATTGATATATTATTAAATTATTCATAGTATTACATTATTGATTTATTTTTTTAAAGAAACTTTTTTATAAAAAATTTTTATTATTATTTTTTTTACTTTTACTCCATTAGAACGGTAGGAAACTTGGTGACCTCTTTTCCCACTTGCTTTTTAAACAAAAAAATGGGGACATGATTCGAAAAAGCGAAATGGTCTTAAAAAAATAGCCTCTGTTCGCTGTCAAAAGTGACCGCTATAGGAAAGGAATAGGAAATATAAAAAATATGAAAACAGAGCATTTTTTTGTCGTCACAATCTTCAAATCTGCTACAGTGCAAAAAACAAAACAAAAACTGGTGTGTGAATGGGTGTGTAATTTTTCACTCTTGATGTTTTAGAGTTTAACCCTTCATTGCTGTTTTTTTTGTTTGTTTGTTTTTGCACTGTAGACTGTGACAGTTTGTGAAATAATATCAATAATTCAGCCATAATGCAGGAAAAAGCACACATAAATTAAGGAGTTAAGCACTAAACCATCAAGAGTGTAAAATAGACACACAACACACACACATACAGTTTACACACAGAAATGAACGGGTGAGACTGTAACAAAGCATATTTGGAGAATTTGTGAAATAAAATCCATAATTCATCCAAAATGCAGAACACATATACAATAATGAAGGGGTTATTTATTTATTATATAAGAAAAATATAGTTCAAGCAATCATGAGACCGCAAACCCGACAAGTGTGAGGCCCAAATGAACAGTACCAGAGGGTTATAAAAAGAAATATTTATGATTTAGCATTGCTTTTATAATGCATGCAATGGATCGAAAGTTTGAATTGTTTATTTGTCTCTTTTATATATCCTTTTTATTTGAGATCGAAGACTTTCTAATTGCTTTTTCATCTCGTTCTAATTCCACATTTTCTGCTTCTGCCATCCCCAGTGAAGAACTGTTTCCGTGTGAGCACCACAGGCCGCTCCAAGTCTCAATCCCACAGCCTGCAGGCTAATGACTCCTTCAATAAGCAGCAATGGATTTCTTGTCTACGCCAAGCAATGGTCCAGTCACGGGACAGACAGGCTCAAAGCAGCCACTGCAAACCCTCCGAGCGTTTAAGCCCTGACCCGACCCTCTATAACCACATAGCTGAACTGAACCTTAACTCTGATGTGGAGATGCCGGACACATAGGCCAGGCCTGGCGGTGCTCCCTAGGTCACAAACACAGGATTTCACTTGTAATGTGATTGTGACGGTGACAGCCGACTTTCTCAGGACAAATGAAATCACGCAGTTGCCGTTTCACACCCTGTCTGGGAATGTGAGAATAAAGTCATGTAGCCATATTTGTATACTTCATATGTGAATGTTTGTTGGTGTCATGTATATCAGAGGGAATATTTTGTATTACATTTTTGCTTCTTGCTTAACCTGTTTATTTTTTTACATTGAGAATTATGTGTGATATTTGTTGAATATATATGTGAACCATCTCTCAGTTCCTCATTCCTTTAAATTGTGTTTGAATTGCGTATCATTCCTCTCCATCTGATCTGGTTAATAAACAACAACATTAGTGCAATCTGAACGGTAACTAAGCTTATGAGTGGCCAGGCTTTTTGTCATTGTACTTTGGCAGCATTTGGGCAAATAGTACTGCAAGTCTTTTATTGATATAACCTGAATGTAGCCTAAATGCTTATTTTGCCATTTCTCTTATTTAAAGGTACTCTGAGACATTATAAAAAGGTATTTGTTCCCATTTTCCTTTCAGTGCACAATGGTTACCGTTTTGTTTTCAATAAACTGACAACTTTCATGAATGTGGACCTATTTAGTTTTTAACAAAACAGTTAAGATTATTATCTGAATGCATTGTTACAGCATAGACTAGTGCTAATTGTCACACTTTTTACTCCAAAGTATATTTATCATGGTAGGTTTATATTTTAGTCAATTACTATTAACCGCACATACCGTAAAGTATTTTTCTACATATCAATTTTACTTCCCAATAACGGGGCATGCTGTCATACTATATGGGATCAGTTTGAATCTGGGATAAGTTTGAATCTTGAATCTGCTATAAATCTATAAATTATTATAGGCTTCTCAGTTAAATGAATCAGGAGGGCGACCCCTAGGTGATCCGTGATGGTAATACAGTTGGCCTGCCAATTATTGTTTGACCTTAAAGGGATAGTTCACCCAAAAATGAAAATTCTGTCATCATTTACTCACCCTCAAGTTGTTTCAAACCTGTATGAATTTCTTTTTTCTGCTGAACACAAAAGAAGATATTTTGAAAAATGTCGGTAACCAAACAGTTGATGGACCCCATTGACTTCCATAGACATTTTTTTTCCTACTATGGAAGTCAATGGGGTCCATCAACTGTTTGGTTACCGACATTTTTCAAAATATCTTCTTTTGTGTTCAGCAGAAAAATACATACAGGTTTGAAACAACTTGAGGGTGAGTAAAAGATGACAGAATTTTAATTTTTGGGTGAACTATCCCTTTAACTCTTTCATCACTAACAGATTTTTCTGGCTTTCCGTGTTTTAACTGTTATACGGTAGGTGGCGCTATTACGAATTTTCGGAAAGAGTAGAGAATCTCTGGATAAAAAAATTAAAATAAAAAACGGGCAAAAAAGAAGAAACAATCGAAAAAAGCAGTTTATGTACATTGTAGTCTTTGGAAAAAAAAGAATGCATGAAGCTAGAATAAAACTTTTTTTAAGCAGAGGCTCTGTTGTTTTAATGTTCCTTGATGTTTATGACTATTCATAAAAACAGACAAAAACAAATAATATTAGTGCAAAAACGAAAAGATATACCAATTTATTTATTTGATTATATATTTTTTTGTATCAGTTTAAAGATTTTAAAATCAGATATTCCTTCTCATGTAGCCTACTCTCTTTGTAATATTTTTGTTTATTTTCGACCCTCAATCTGATCCTTTGTCTGGAAATGATCTGTTTTAAGTGGGAGGCTCCTTTAAGGCTTGTCAGTAAACGGCCACTGTTATGATTGGCTGGCTAACCTATTGCACATGAAACAGTATCAAGCCCTCCCTATTTGATAACATTATCATAATAAAACAGACAGCATTTACAGACAAAGCATTATAAAATTGTTCGGTCTGCGGTGTAGGGGTGGGGTGGGGTTAGGTGTTAGTTTCTGTTGTAGCAATTCCCCTTTCAGCACGCCCTTCACTCCGACCCACAGATGTAGCCTATGTACTGCCTCAGTGTTCTAATGGGTTCCAGAGCCATAGAGAGAGAGAGTTGCGACACTCCCATAGACCTCCGTTGTAAATAATGGCGGCGCTTTTAACCGCCTACTTCCGGGATATGAAGATCGGAATAGTTCTAAACACTGTCATTTGGGCGTTGGACACCATTCACTTACATTGCTGCGCGTCGAGTTGTTCCAGAGTTAAGTTGCCGAAATATCGACCTCTTTTGAATTGTCAACTGTCTATATTGTATCAGAGGCCCTTTGCGATGCTTATACTGGTCTTCATTTGTACATGCACAGCGTAATTATTTATATTTTATGTTGGTTGTTTCAACCAATTTTCAAGCACTGCCTGCTAGCTAGTTAGCTAGCGCGACTTCGTCAGCTAAGAGTTCGGTAATGAATCGCTACCACCTTTATAGCAACTTTTATTTAATTTAATTTTTTGGGATATACTAACTTTTCATTATGTTATTATTGTCTTGAGTGAAGCGGCTTGTGAGAACAATGCTGGACCTTTAGGATTGTTATGGCCATCACCAGTCCTGTCTGTTTCATGGATCACCTGCCCCTGGTTTTTGTTTTTCTTGTTCACACACACAAGCACACATTTTTGTTGTCTGTCATTGTTTAATAAAAAATATTTTATTTGAAAACCTTCATTTGTATCAGCCATGCTTAAATTCGTTTTTAATCTGTTATAGTTTTGATAATGTGTATGGCCTTAATCTTAAAATAATATTCTTAGTCTTAACATGATCATGTTTCACGTTGTGGTCCTGGGGGTGGCCACTTTCATCAGAAGAAGTGAGCTAGCTTCTAAGCGAATTCTGAACGGACCGCCACGGCAGACCGCTTGCGTGATCACGAAGGTAGGCTAATGGCTGAATCAAAATTTATAAGCAAAATCACGGGAATCAATAGCCTAATACAGCCCAGTTGTGCTAAAATTAATATCATGAGACGTCCATCATCAGATGAATGATATGGAAAAGTTAAGTTAGAGCCGCTAAAGCCAGTGCTACTACCCATGCGAACATGAACACTAAGCTTTTCCCTCCAAAAATATAGCTTAAAACTTATCTCAAAATGCAAAACTGACATTAACAAAATGCAATAATGCAATAACAGCTGAAAAAGTACTTGGGTGTGTGTTTTATTTTATATTTACCGTTCAATAATGCAATCGCTGCTGTCTGTCCCATAGAAGAACATGACAGCCAGCGTACGTTTTGGAACTATTGGGGCTTACATGAACCACGTGACAGCCATAGCGGCGACATCAAAGAGTGTCGCAACTCTCTCTCTCTATGGCTCTGATGGGTTCTATTCGCCTTTGACGTGACGCCTGCATCCAGTGTAGACAGTGTCAAGCCCATTAGCAACTGAACACCAGATGATGTAAAACTATTCAATATCTGGCTCTGGAGACAGACATATGCAAATCTTTATTTGCCCATGTGACGTCACAAATCCCACACTATCCAAATGAGCCGTTTTTAGAGCTTGATTGAATAAAATGCTTTGTTTATAATGAGGAGACTGTATGGATGAGGATGTTTTAAATACTTCTTAAATGTTAAAAGATCAAGGCAAATATGATTTCTCATGTTATGACTCCTTTAATTTTTTTTTTTTTTTTTTTGCAAAGAAAGATATATTTAATAACAAAAATAAAATATTGAGTTGAATAGATAAAGCTAAATTTGATGTATACATAAAAATACAAAACCACTGAAAATGCAAATAGGTGTAATTTACTTTTGACTCGGACCTAAACTTTCCAGTGACAACTAGCCACTGTTTCGTCCACTAGAACAGGTATGGTTGTAACATGGGGAGAGTTATAACACCACCAATTCCACCAATCAGGGATAGGCTAGGAGTCATATGATCTACCCACTTCCTGCTGTTGGAGATAGGTATTGGAGAGAATGGCTGGAAATGCACATGCACATTTACTTTATTTTGTAAAGTAATTTATTTTTTATTTTTTTTGTGGTAAGAATGTAATTTTTTGGTCAAAACTATATTTTCTTTGGTATTTAAACTTTTACATATAAAATCATTTAATTTATATTAGATTTATTTGTAGTTTCTCAGGCAAAATGTGATGCATTTTTAACCTGCTAATTTCAAACCATTATGCTAATATGGCTAGATAAATAATGGCTGACAGGGATGGGGTGTTGTAACACAACTTTAAAAAGTGTTACAACCAACCCCTTGCATAAAACTAAGGACATTTTCTTTTAAATAATATTACAGAATGCCTAGAAAATGAAAAAGAAATAGAGATAGAGGAATGCCAGCCAAAGTGTTTTTTGTTTTTTTGCAGTCTCTGGGCCCACCAAACCTGCAATTTAGGGTTTGTTCACCCAAAGGGATAGTTCTCCCAGTTTCTTTCCTCTGTTGAACACAAACTAATATATTTTAAAGAATGTTGGTAATTAAACATACCAGAACACGGTAGCCATTGACTTCCATAGAAAAAAGAAAAAAAAACTATGGAAGTCAATGGGGTGCTGTTAACTTTCTGGATACTAAAATTTTTTTTAGTATGAAAAATCTTCTTTTGTGTTCAGCAGAAGCAAGAAACTCACACAGGTTTGGAACTACATGAGGGTGAGTAAATGATGACAAAAAAAAATAAAAAATTGTGGGTGAACTGTTGCTTTAACAACATTCGTTTATCACCATTGTGACTAATTGAGAATTTTCACACATAGACACACAAACCTGGTAGTGGGGTAGATTGCAACAAAGGCACACCATGTATTTGACATCAACTCATAAGGGCTGTGATATTCTTACAGAGGTTTGAATGGGTGCCTTTTATAGTAAACAAAAGTGGGTACTTTGTATAAAAGTTTGAGCACTCCAGCTCAAAAATTACAAAGAGTTACAAATGCTGAAGCAAAAAGTGTTACAACCCCTACTCTTTATAAACTTTGAAACTGGCATGCTTTCCAGAATTGTTTTTAAAAATGTGCTTCAGTTTAATATAGTGACTGTGAGTTGCGTGTAAATGCTACTCTGAGTGTCAAAGCTGTTCTTAAGCAAAGGAGAAGACATGGCTAATTATAGAAGGTCCTACAGAGAGAGAGAGGAAAGATTAGCCATGATTAAAGCTTGTTCACAAACACAGCGACAGGATAGACAGGTGAACAGCGGCTGTAATAAGCGGACAATAACGTTCAAATGCTTTAAAACTGGGCTTGATGTTTAGCTCACTGACCATCAATCAAAAAAAGAAAATAGCTGAGACGATACTGGGTTTCTAAGGGTGAGTACACAAAATGTTTGTGTGATCATTTTATGTAATTAATGCAAAATCATTGAATGAGAGATATACCGTTTGAAAAATAATTAATTTTATGAATGGTTATGCTATTTGAATGTGTCTAAAAATTATAGCCAAGCGTTTAAACACTGCTGCATTCTCTATAGCCAAGTGAATGATCATCTCTCTCTCTCTCTCTCTCTCTCTCTCTCTCTCTCTCTCTCTCTCTATATACATTTTTTGAGACATTGTAAAAAAAATGTCTTGACTGAACTTAAAATGTCAAGTTCCCATCACTGCAAAACTGACATGCTGTCAAACAATCTGACCATATTAAATTTTCATGTTCCAGTGCATGCTGGGAAGAGAACTGAATCAAAAACCAATGTTTTCAGCAATATTTACTATCTAAGAATGATTTGTTTTATGATGTAGACTCTTTCCATTTTGATTTAACACACGGCACGCTGTGACAATCAGTATAGCTGCTTAAAACACTTAGTAAGCAATGTATTCAAAATAGCTTTCATTATTTCATTCACAGGTTCCTTGGTGAGGTTGCGTGGCATGAAGACGTAGTAATGCCAAGATCCACTGCAATGGATAACTCGTGTCAGGCCTTGTGCCGCACCTTAGTCTCTCAAAACGGCCTTCAGCCAGAGAACGTTGACATTTCACAGTCTGTACTATACACATCCATCATGGGACTTCTGCTGGTGACGGACAAAGAGGTGAGAGACAATGCTGTGCCATTGACACAATCTGTCTTATTAGTGTGTCTGACATGGCACATGTTATATATAGACCTGTCAACACATGTTGGGAACCAAAGGCTTAATAATTCATATAAAAAAGATGTGTTTTTTGGCACCTGTAGAGGTGCTCACCGCCGTTTCTCCAGTGAGTTAAGTATATCTGGTCTTAACCTCAGTGTCATATGTGATAGTGTCTTCCCTCCCTTTTTTTAATTGGATCAGAGATCTATAAATAGACACTCAATAACTGTATAGGAGGGACGGTAAATGACAAACCAGTCACCGCTTGTGATGTAATTGAGGAAGTCACCCTGACAGTCATTTGCTGTCACTGTTTTATCCCACAGAGAGAGCTGCAACTGGGAAATGGACAAGTTGGACTGCGTAACGTTGGAAATACTGTATGTTCTGATTAACAAATATGACGTAATGCTTATGTTTTAAAGAAAAATGGTATTGTTTTCCATACATATTCACACATTATCTTTTGTTTTAAGTGTTTCCTCAATGCCATCGTGCAGTGTCTCTCCCACACTCGTAGTCTTCGGGACTACTGTCTGATGAAAGCCTTTCTTCAGGACAAGCACTCCAACCAAGAACCTGTGCTTATGAATGGTAGGAACACTTCACCTGTCATTTAAACATTATTTTTTAGGGTGTAGTGGTACAGAAATTCAAAATTTGAGTGCCATGGTTTGGGTTTGGGTTTGGGGTAGCATGATTATAAGAACACAAATTGATTTATTTATTATTGAAATTTATTTATTTATTTATTACATTTTAGTTTATTAATTTTTTTTAATCAATTTAAAGATTTTAAAATCAGACGTTCCTTCTAAGCCACTCTCTTTTTAATATTTTTGTTTGTGATTTACTCATAGAATTCTCTAAAGTTTTGGCTGGCCTGTGGGAATGTGATGGTGGGGAAACCACTGTGAATCCTGGGAAGTTTTATCGTGTCTTTAAAGAGTCTGTGCCTTATTTCAGTGGCTATAGGTATGTTCAATCCTAATTACCCTCTTACACTCTCTGAATAACACAATATTTAAAATATGTGTTAGTGTATTAACATTTGTCGATAATATCAGCAGTTGTTATGTAGTGTATATAATATATAATCCCATTTCTTTCTCTCACACAGTCAACAAGATGCTCAGGAGTTCTTGCGGTTCCTCCTGGACAGGCTACATACAGAAATTAACCGTCGCCCATCCAAACGTCCCGCAGTTATTCAAATGAAGGAATCAACATACCCACGATTCAGGTACTCCATGAAGAAGACAGATCCTGTGAGGAACAAACTTTCCTCGATCCTCTAAATCCCTCATTCTCTCCTGCAGGATTTCAGAGGAGGCCTTTGCAATGTGGCAGAGGCATCTTGACCGGGATGACAGTAAAATTGTTGGTAAGTAGCGCTGTTAATATGATGAGGTATGTTTTTGGTTCTTTAATAACTTTAATTTTAAGTGCCATCTGGAGGGCATTACAGCTGTACATCTCTGTGCATTCAACAGTAAAACTGACTTAATGTTTAAATATTTTGGTTGAATAAATGATACACTTTTTACTTCACTGATGACATCATTTATGCTTAAGTGAACATTTTTACAGAAACATTTTGACACACATCTTGCTTATTAGCTAAATGTGTAAAACGAACAATTAGACATTAGACACTTATAATTAGTCATTTACTACATGCTGTATTCAACTTCAGGCACCTCACATATTATTATTATTAACATAATCATTATGTATATTTTTGTTTTGTTTTTATTGTTTAATGATTATTTGGTTAAAGTCTGCATGAAATGGAAGTTGTGAAAGTCTTTTATAGTGTGGTATCTGTTGTAAAAAACCCAAAACAATATTGATATGTTGTGTTTGCATGCTTGTATCTTTTTTCATTTCTGTCCATCCTAAACATTCTTCCCTTAATTGTCACAGATTTGTTCTCTGGTCAGCTGCGCAGTTCCTTGCACTGTTCAGTCTGCTCCCATTACTCCAACACCTTTGACGTGTTTTGTGACCTGTCACTCCCCATCCCAAAGGTAACAATCTCAGGCTCTGTCCTCACCTTCTGGTGTTGTGTGGATGATGTGTCATTCTTTTGTGTGTGTGTGTGTGTGTGTTGCAGAAGAGTGATTATGGGCGAGCTGTCACTCTGAAAGATTGTCTAGACCTCTTTTCACAAGAGGAAAAACTTGATAAAGAAAACTCACCGGTAAGTGAAAAGCATGGCTAGTTTGCTTGCATTGAAAATGGTCTTTTATGCTGATACGTGTTGTATGTGTCTTAGATGTGTGAGCGGTGTAGCCGTCGCACTGAGAGCACAAAAAGACTGACCATCCAAAGGTTTCCTAGAATCCTGGTTATACGTATCCTTTTCAGTTAGTCAGTGCTGAGTTAAAAGGAAAGTTGATATTTCTCTCATCATTTACTCACTCTCATGCCGTCCCTGATGTATATGGCTTTCTTCAGATAAACACTAAGGTTTTTAGAAAAATAATCAAACTCTGTGAGTCCATATAATGTAAAAATGGTTGAATAATAGGCGACCATGACAGTAATTGAAGCGAAACAATTGGTGTGTGTAATATTTGTAACTTTTTTAACTATAAAAAGCTTAGAAGTGGCGGTTCTCTGTTCTTCCGCACTTACGTCATGCGTCACAACATCCCTCTCATGATTGTTACAGTAGACCGGAAGCAACTATTAATAGTTTAAAAAGTGAAACATTTATACACACACCTTTTGTTTCGCTTTAGAAGACATTGATTCATCACTGGGGTTGCTGTGTGTGGTTTTTCAAGCATCAACAGATCGACACCCATTCAATGGCATTATATGGATTTACAGAGATGGATTATTTTCCTAAAAATCATTGTGTTTTATCGAAATAAAGAAAGTCATATGCACCTGGGATGACATGAGGTTGAGTAAATGATGAGAGATGTTTCATTTTTGGGTGAACTATCCATTTAATCAGAGTTCATGCTTTATAAAAGATTGCTTATCAACATTGACTTAACCTACCATCTCAGACTTAAATCGATTTACCATGTCAAGGTACTCAATCTCTAAAAGCACAGTGTCCGTTTCCTTCCCCCTGACCGGGCTGGATTTAGGGCCATTTGGACCTGTTGACTGTGGTGAGAACAAGAATGAGTATAATGTACTAACTTTATACATGATAAAGTTTGAATATTGTTATGTTTAGTGGTGTATGCAATATGACTGAATGTTTGCTTTCAGGTCCAGTGCTGTATGATCTGTATGCAGTGTGCAATCATTCGGGAACAGTAAATATGGGTCACTACACAGCCGCATGTCGAGAGGAGGAGGGCTGGTGCTACTATAATGACTCATGGTGGGTGCAGTTTTTGCTCTGACCTTTTCTATACAATAAAACAATGGTATTTAAAGGGCAATTCACAATACGGATAGAACTGGAGAAAGAAATTCTCTCACAATACAAGAAAAGTAATTTGCTCCTATTAGTGATAATATAGAACATTTTAATTTCTTTGTTCAATGACATTCAGGTTTTTTAATCGTAAAAAATAATTAATAGTTATTTTGATTCATTGACCCGAATATAATGTTCTGTTCTTTTCACAGTGTTGATGCAATATCAGAGGATAAGCTTCAGTCCAATCAGGCATATGTTCTCTTTTATGAGCTCAAAATCTGCAATATCACCAGAAAATGAGGGCAGAGAATGTATGTTGTTATGAGAGACTTCAATGATTATTTGGCAAACTTCCACTGGCAAAAAAGTTGCACTGTGATACGTGTTGAAAGCTAATGAGCAAGTGTGGTCATTTCACTTCATTGTTAAATTTCATTATTAAAGCCATGTTATTGAGGTATTCTTTTTTACTACTGTAATTTTTGTTTATATTATTAACTTAATGCACATTCTTTTAGACAGAAATGTATGTTATTAAAAAAATCTGTAGATGTGTAAGGAATTGTTGTTTGCATCAAAATAGTTTTTGTTTTACTTTTCTTGCATGTTCTTATTCTGCAATTAAAACCTGAATTGTTGATTAATTAAGAATGTAAAAGCAGGGTTAAACTAAACAGGGGTAATTAATAGTATAGGAAAATAAAACCTTTGTCGCCTGTGTGAGCACATGACTGTACTTTATGTCTGGCTTTACATATATGAAGACTTACTGTGCCATAAATGAATGCCCGATTCCTTCAATTTAAGCCTGGCGTAGAGGTGACCGTAGCTTGATTATAGGTGTGTGTGTGTGTGTGTGTGTGTGTGTGTGTGTGTGTGTGTGTGTGTGTGTGTGTGTGTGTGTGTGTGTGTGTGTGTGTGTGTGTGTGTGTGTGTGCGTGCGTGTGTGCGTGTGTGCGCGCGTGTGTGCGTGTGTGTGTGTGTGTGTGTTTGTGTGTGTGTGTGTGTGTGTGTGTTATACTTGTGTAAAAACTGCTAATGTTTGTTTTAGTTTAAATGTAGAAGAATTAGTATAGGGAGTATTTTACTGCAGGCCACCCACATATAATTTAATAAATAAATATTTAATCAATTTGTCTCCAGTTCACTTATTTTAATTCACTGTGGAACTGCATTAAAGAAATCTGAGTTTCAAATATATGATTGATTTTAGAATAATAAAATTACACACACACACACACACACACACGGGTTGGGTTTTCATGTGGGGACTTTAGACATTTTGTCCCCACAACATAGCGTTTAGGACCACAAACAAACACACTAATGTTTACTTATCTATCTAAATGGGGGCATTCCATAGACGTAATGGTTTTTATACAGTACAAACTGTATATTTCTATGCCCCTGCACTAAACCTACCCCTAAACCTACCCATAACACAAAACTTTATGCATTTTTACATTTTTAAAAAGCCTTTAATTACTTTAGTTTTAGTTTTACAAACGAGGACGTCCCTAAAGGAAGGTTTTTGGAGATGTTGGTCACTTCTGGGTACAAATTTGTCCCCAAAATATAGATAAGTAGGTACACACACAAATACACACACACACACACACTCAATGTTTACAACAATATTTGCAGCTTGTAATATTTTTGTGGAAACTGTAATACACTACCATTCAGAAGTTTGTGGTAAATGAATTAAGATAATACTTTTATTTATCAAGGACTTATTAAATTGATCAAATACATGCTACTCTTTTGAACTTTCTATTCGTTTAAAGAATCCTGGGGAAAAAAACGATCATGTTTTCTACAAAATATTAGCAAAAACTGTTATAACATTGATATTAATAACAACCATTATTAATAACTTAGTACCAACGATAATCTAATAATTTAGCATCAAATCAGTATATCAGAATGATTTCTCAAGGATCATGTGACTGGAAACTGGAGTGATGATGCTAAAATATTCTTTTACAGTTCTTTTACATTGCAATTTCACAATATTACTGTTTCATGTACATAATGAATGAATTACTTTAAAAAATAAAATATGAATTGAATAGTTGAATAGTTCATTCATTCACGGTTGCTAATTGATTTATAGAGCAAACACCGCCATCTGCTGGGATAATGTGTAACGTCTCAACGCAGTCTTCTCTCCCCTCTCTGTCCATAATGGTTTAACCCGTTGCCTAGGCACTCGGTCCAAGCTATTGAGAGCAGCAGCTGCCTGCAACAAAACACTTGGTAGGCCTCATGAGATATTATGACACTACTGTTGCATCAATATTTGCAAACAGACAGGCTTCATTAACAGTGTCAAATCGATGTTGAAGGATTGCGACAATCTTAATTTGTTTTATTTTTAATAGCCGCCTGGAGGATATGAAAAGAGGCTCGTGCGTAATACCTGCGAACTAGCCCGCTAGCCAAAGTTAGCGAACTGGGACTCTGCTCGGGTTAGAAAACTTTTTATATTGCAGTAAAAACCCAAAGAAACGTTATTCCTGTCAAATATATCCTTGACTGCAGATATATTGTGAAAGTGAGAGAGAAATATTAGATGACTGATGATAGTGGATTTTGGATTAGGCAGAAGATCATGTTTAGTCATTTATTACATTAGTTTAAGTTATATAAAAGTTGTTGCTTAAAGCTGTATTGTGTTCATTTACAGGCATGCAAACGACGGTAACACGTTGAGTTATGTTTTATGCTTTTCTTTATTTTTTATAATGAAGTGATGATTAGGTCAGAGACTGCCATGGGCGGACGCAAATGCTGGAAACCACAATCTAAACTTTGTTCTCATAAACACTCTTGGCTAATTTGCAAGTGATGCTCGGACTCCAGCTAAGCTCTACTCGGCCATGGAAAAAAGAGAGGTATGGTGTCGTCGTTTTTGTACTTATAAATATGATAAACGTAGGAAAGGTTAGTAAATTGAGACCATTTGTAATATGCTTAAAATGGCCATTGACAGTACGACTGAATGGCAGTTAATGTTATTCATCACACACACAATATCTCCTCGTTGACGTTTGCTTAAATTGTTGCAAAAAGTTGCTTCCCCAAACTATTACTAATAATCTCAAGATATTTAGTGCATTATCACGTTTTCCTGATGTAATAAAAGTTCAGTGGTTCTCAACCTTTTTGTCTTGATATGTCTGGTACTTCCACTGTAATGACAAAGCTGTTTTCAAAGTTTTTTTATTCACAGAAATTACACAGTCAATCTAAAGTAATTATAAGGAAAATGATATATAATATTAAAATTGTTAAATTCTGTTATTTCAGTAGATTGAAGAACTGAGTCTTCTTCAGGTTCAATAATGAATTTAAATGACTGTGATTGTGGGATACAGTTTTAAAAATTATTTAATTTTATTTTATTTTATGGCAATTTCTCTGCAAATCCTACATATAAGAATTTCAACATATTTCAGTGCTTAATATAAATATAGATGTTCACTATGGAAATTTCCATGGCTTTATGATGTTATTAGTTTTCGTAACTTTTCCATGTCTAGAAATCTCACATTCAAAATGTCCTCATATATGCACCAAGGGAACCCCAGTTCTAAAAAAAATAAATAATAATTTTATAATAATAATATTAAAAATATGATGTCAGTTGTCATCTTGATTTTTAGCTGTTTTAGCTTATTTAAAAGCTTGCTTATTATTATTATTAAAGCTTATTTTAAATAATGTTGTTAAGCCATCTTGCAATCCCCTTTCCGGCCCCCTGGTTGAGAATGCACAGATAAAAACATGGATTAAATTGAATTTATTTTGACGCATTTGCAGCCCCTTTAGAAGTTTAGATGCCCCCCATTTAAAAACTGCTAATGAAACAGTTACAATCTAGAGAGATATTAGGCACCTTCTGAGACCGGCTTCACACCGAAAGAGTGTTTTAAGATGGTGTCGGGTAACCCAGGCCTCATTTACACTGTTCAAAGAAAAAAAAGAAGGCTCATTGTTTTGTTTCCTCTGAAGGAAAAGGTGCTGGACGAGATCACCCTGCGCTTGCACAGGGACGGTGTGTCCCCTGAGGCTTCAACAGAGGAGCGTGAGCGGCACCTGTGGCGTTTGCTCCAGAGCAGCGAGGGCAGCCTGACTGCCGCCACTGAAGACCTGCAGAGTTTGCGCACACAGCAGGCCAGCGAGATGAGAGAGGTGAGCCAGCAGATGGCAGGCCGGGCCTCCACCCCAAAGAATAGCTAATCATGGTCTCCTCATCAACATTGTAACATGATGACACTGTTTCCTGACCAAAACAAGCTCCTTCTGTAGCTAATGCCTTTGCTGTGCCAACTGGTTGTTTGATGGGGTTTTTTCAAGGTGGAAAATTACGTGGAGCATATTCGAAACATGCTGGAGGAGCGGGAATCTCTTACAGCGGAGTACGAACGTGACAACGAACAGCTCCGTGCTGAACTCGCTCTAATGAAACACCAACAGGGTGAGGGTTTTATATTGATTAAATCATTTGATCATACTTAAGATTGTGTTCGTAGTAAACAATGTGCCTTGAAGTTTTGTTCTTGCGTGTTTTTCGAATAGCATACTACTCATACTCATTTCTGCATTATTCATACTTTTCTGTATCCTTAGAATAGTTTTCTGTAGACTCTACATTTATCAAATGTGTACAGCATTCTGTGTAGAATACTGTATCCCACAATGCAGTGTGCTTGACTGGTCCTTCCATGGTCCAGAAGTAATATCAGCCACAAATTTCTTAACTCATTTGATCTGACAACCAAGAGTCAAGGTGTTTTTACCAGTGGCATTTACACGACACCGTTTTAAAAACAGAAAAATTGTTATGCAATTGTTTGGCCGTTCATTTACATGACAACGGCGTTTCAGGGGTTCAAGTTTTTGAAAACGGCATACTGGTTAAAATCGCATTCCAGGGGTTAGGGGTGCTACAAAGTGACATCGCCACCTACCGGCCGAATCCGTGTGAACAGGGTTCGTTTTGACAACGCGTCTTTACGCAAAAAAAAAAGTTTTTAGTATGTTGTTGTGTAAATCTACTCTTAGAATAATTTATTAATTATTATAGTATTTATTAATATTTTGATATTAATACAATTTTATATTAATAAATGTTTTAGAATTTTATTGTAATATTAGCTGTTATATTTTCAGTTTTCATTTTAGTTTAGTCATTTTATGTGCTTTTGTCATTTTATTAGTATAATATTTCCATTTAGCTTTAATTTATTCTTATTTCAGAGTTAGTTTTAGTCATTTTAGCATTTTCAAGCTAAACTTCTTTTATTTATTTAGATGCCAGAGCCACATTTTTAATTTTAATTTTAATTTTTTATTTTTTTATCTAATATTTATAGTTTATTATATTTTATTTGAGCTTTATTTCAATTAACAAAAATGATTAAGATTTACTGTTTTACTTTGTTTTAATTTGTAATAAACAGTAACAACACTGTGAATAATGTGTTTATTGCTATATTTAGTGCATATAGCACTATTAAGTAGTATGCTAGGATTCCATTCGCAACATAGCTCTTGCGTTCTGCTCAGTGCTCAACTTGAACCCACTTATAGTCCAGTTAGTGGTCCTTACGTACGTTGTGTTTGTCAGACTCCCAGTGTAAGGAGGTGGTGGAGATGCTGGAGCAGGAGGGTCTAGCGGACATCAGCCAGAGCAGTGCGAGTGAGCAAGTGGCCTATCTGCTGGTGGAGAGAGTCACTCTGCTGGAGAGACTAGAGGCTGCTGAAAGAAAGCTGGACACCCAGACCCTCACCGGCAACCTCAGAGAGGTGCATCTACAGGTATTATGAGAAATAAAGCCTAACTTCTGTAATAGTGTTCTTAAAAGTGTAGGTCAACAGGAAGCCCATTATGCAAAGGCTATATTTAATTGCCTTTCATATTTAAATATTATTTAACTGTGTGTATTTAGGATACAGAAAAGGCTTGAAGAGCACATATCAACATAAAATGTATACCTTGAATGAACTTTGGATGAAAGAATGCATAAAATGTGAATATTTATGCGGTAATAATGGCAATATACTGGATGTATCAAAAAATGTGGAGTCTGCTCTTGATAGTGACACCTCACTTGTGGCTTATTAGTTTTATGGCCATTTTAATATCTCCTCTTTTATGGAAATCAGGAGGAGCTGGATCATATCCGTCACGCATTGGAAGAGGAACTTAGACAGCAAAAGGAAAACATGAATGAGGTGAGAAGATCTCAGAGTGGCCCATAAGCGGGCAGCAATTTCAAAAGCAGTGTGCTAAAGTCATGGACTCAAAGAATGTCCAATATCAACAGTGTCTCATTTATATTTAAGTGTTTCATTGTCCATCTCTGTATGTTGTGCATCATAATTTCTCCTGATTCTTTGTCCTTCCCTAAATGGACAGGAATCATCAGTTCAAAGTCCTTGGAGGAAGTTCTTTGGTGCGCGCAAGGCGACACTAAGAGCACAGAACCTTCCTGTACGTTCCCGTACCTTTCATAACTTGATTGGACTCATATAAAAGGCATCACATGAAGGTTAAATCAAGAGAGGCGGAACCTTCCGTATTGTCCTTGAGAGGATGATCCACTTAAAGCAGATTAAGGCAGCTCCATGAAATAATGCATGCCTCGGTTGAACTCAAAGCAGAGAATAACAACATGCTGAGCCTAGCATGATAATATTAACACTTCTTATTTTCACTCTAGACCCTAACAGCACTATGGAGCGCTTTCTTTCAGGGTGGTTACTAACCAAAGGCTGTTTGTCCCAACGTTACTGTTGTCTCTGATGGTTATAAGGGAGAGAAGGCACATATTAAACTCCATTCACACTGGAACATGATCCACATTCAGCTTCACCTGTGTTCTGTGGCTCATGCATGTTAAAAAACGCATGGAGGCCGACATGCTTCTTGCTTGTCCACCCAGCGCAGCCAGGTTTATGTCTCACTGAAAGCTCTGTCCCCTGTAGGCCCACAGTGAAGAACTCTGCAAAGAACGCACAGAGCGGCAGAAGCTGGAGAGGGATCTGGAAGAGGCATCGAGTCGTCTTGCTATGGCACATAAAGAGATTCGCCACCTGACAGATGAACTAGATCTCGCTCGTAAGGTCCAAAACTTGTCTGGTATGTGAATAACAATTCAGATTTTGATATCAATAAGCTGATAATTATTTTCATATTATGGTAATATTAAAATGAATGCACATGCATAAATGAAAAATAAAATACAAAAAATTTAAATCAACCATTTTTAATGCTACAAGTGAATTTAGGCATCACAGCATTATAATGGACTGTAGGCAAAATGGAGATTTGCTAAAGATTACATTTAACCGTGTTGTTAAATTTTCAGTGTTTTGAAAGACTGATGCAGTATTATTTTAGTATCATTTATATACTATTAATATTAAAACATTTTGAATTAACTTTTATTTTTATTTCAGTTTTATTATTTTTTTCAGTTTTAATTAAATTAAATTAATTTTAGTAATTTTATTATGTGCTTTTGTCATTGCTAATATTTTTTCAAAATTATTATTTAGATTTAATTTATATTCATTTCAGTTTTAGTAATTTTAGCACTTCAACTTTAATTTACTTAATTTCAAAGGCCTTTGGAAAATGCCTCATTTTCAACTTTTAGTTTTTCATCAAATTTTTATAATTTCAATTTAAATTCAATTAAAGGCACTAGTCAGATGATGGTAAATGTAATTTAAATGTAAAAAAAAAAAAAGACCATGGGAGTAAACCAATTGAGTACGGAAAATTAAATATCCAAACTGATTAACTGATGATCACTTTAATATCAACTGATAATTTTTTAATGTATTGTGCATCCTTGCTTATTTGTTATGCAACTAAACTGACTTTTCACCCTGAACAACCTGGTAATGGTGGTGGTGACTTTTTCATGACCAAGCATCACTCATGCGGTCTTTAGAAAAAATCAGTTTCTCTAACTGTTTTGTCTTAATGCATAATGTAAACCAAATTTTCGTTTCAGTTCCTGACCTGCAGAAAACTGGGGAGGAAGTGGAGCAGTTAAAACAGGAAGTGGACAAGCTTAAACAGTGTGGTGAGATTTTGTCTGCAGCAACATATTGCGTCACACATTTGCAAGTCTATAAAGACACTTCAAAGAACTACAGCGTAGACAAATCATGGAAACATTACAAATAATGTCTTCTGGTTGTAAACTCTATGTTTTACAGATATGGTGGAGCTGCAGAAGGCCAAGGAACGCAATGAACGACTGGATGGGGAGATTCGTGCGCTGAGGGATAGAGTTCGCTCATTGGACACAGAGAGAAGGACTCTTCTTAACCTGGCAAGAATAATTGTTTTTAAAATTTTATCTTGGTGCCATGACATGTTAGACATTTGCAATATGCAAACACAGAAATGTTATATTTTGCAATGTCGGTTGTGCCACAGGTTGAACAGTCAAAGCTGCACTCGGCTCAAGGGATCAACGAGACATTAGAGCACAATAAGATATACTCTGCACAGGTAGATATACATTCTACTACAATCCTCTCTTGAAGGGGCTAGTTTGCATGTATTGCATGCCACAAGTAATTTAATATTTGTATAGTTTCCTCTCAGAGCTTACAGATGCTTTTTTGTCAGGGTGCTGGGAATAATGTTAATGCGGATTCATCAGTGGCTCCAGACGATGAGACACTCCACAAAAGGTGAAGCTTTGCCCTCCTTTATCTAACTTAAAGCTGTACATGTCATTGCTTCCACACTTTAAAGATGCTGATATGGCAGTTGTATTTTGGCAGGTGTCGGAGAGAGTCTGAAGATAAGGACAGCCGCCTGCGAGAGCTGGAGAGGAGGTTGCAGAAGCAGCAGCGGGAACACGAGGAGTTGGTGGAGCGGAACGAGGAGCTGGAGGCACTGCTGGGGGAAGCGCAGAACGCAGCGAAAGACGAGCGAGAGCATCACGAGTGTGAGATAGAGGGGTTACAGAGAAAGGTAATTTTTTAACCGTGAGGTAATAGTGCTGAATTTGATAAATAATCACCTGAATTTTTAGGATGACTCTGAGTTTGGTTCTAGATTAAAAGTATTGAGGAAGAACTGAGTAAGAGGGATATCAAGAAACTTGAGAAGAAAGATGAAGATCAGGTTCGAGGAACTGACTCTGAGGTAAAGGTCGAAGGCCTGTTTACACCAAGGAGAATAGCAACCTCTTAAAAATCACTTGCACCCTCTGATTATGGTAGAATATCTTTAATCTTTTAATCCAAAGCTTAGTGAGAGCATTCAAGAAAGAATAAAGTTCCTCGAGGGTCGTCTTGCTGAAGAAAAAGGTTGGAGGAAACAGCTGGAGGTGGATCTATCTGTATCCAAGGCTGCGCTCAAAAAGGAAAAAGAGGTAATATCATTGTCACACATGACTCGTTATAAAATATACAGTTTATAGTCCTGGAAAGCCCATTTTTCATATTGCACTATGCATTTGTTTAGAATAATAAAATAATGTTAACTGAAACCATGAACTGCACATAAATGCTACATGTGGACAGGTCATGCAAAAAGACCATGAAGAGCTGAAGAGATTACGTGTGGAGGTCCAGAGACTAGAGGTAGAATGTCGACAAGGGAAGACACTCAACAAGAACCTCACCCAGATTAAAGGAGAAAAGGGAATTTTGGAAGAAAAGGTAATAAAAAAATAAAGGTCATTCAATTATACGTTTAAATCACAAAGAAGGCAATCCATTTATTGTTGGGATGCTGTGATATTCTTTCTGTAGCTTGCAAATTCTCACTGAGGCTATGTTTGTACTCTGCAGGTGGCCCAGTTGGAGCGTGCTCAGACGCGACTCCAGGACAACCTGACACATCAGACAGAGAACAGCCGGGCTGAAGAGGACCTGAGAGACAGCAGGGGACAGGTGGTAGAGCTTAAGTCCATGGTGGACAAACTGAGAACAGAACTGACTCGACTAGAGAAGGAGCACAACACTCTAAGGTAAGGCTCTCACAGAAACTACAGATCAACTCTGTATGACATTAAAATGATAAATAATTAGCTCCTGGACTCAGTTGAAAGCATGTGGTAAGATGCGCTTTGCCTGTTTAGGGATGAGCTGATGGAGAAACGTGGACAGGTGATGCAGCTACAGAGAGAGCTCAGCGAGAAAGCCCACGAGAGGCTTCAGACTGACGGGGAGAAAGAGAGACTCAGTCTGGAGCTCCTGCATGTGAGACAGCAGCTCCAGTATACCAGAGAGCAGACACCCAGAGCATCACTGGAGCAGACGGCCAACCACAGGCCTTCTGCACAGGATGAGGGGGTTTGTCAGGTAAGGCCTGTTTCACACTGGATGCGTAAGGGCCCATATTAACAGATTAGAGCATTCACACTGCACACCGAGGCGGTGTGTCTATTTTTGCTGCGCCACTCACTCTAAATTAAAGCCACAGTTCATTGTTCTTGGTCAAAATTCATCTGGGTTAACAAGAAGAATAACACATTTCACCATAAAATCATATAAGTGAAGTGTGTGTTTCACATAGTCACCTTATGACTTTCAGCACTGTGACAATGTTTTTTTTATAAAATTGACATTTTATAAAAAACACATGCTGCTCCTCTAGCTGGCCTGTGTGAAGTCAGAGATGAGTAAGCTACACTCCACCCTGGAGGAGGAGAGACAGCTGGCTGGCCAACACCAGCTGGCCCTGCAGGCCCAGATCAGTGAAGCTCAGGCCCGGGCTAAGGTCAGTCCTGCTCTCCAATCTTTACACACCCACACGAACATGTTCACATTCATTTTTATTTTCATTTATGCACAAAACATTTGTATAACCTGCTTAATTGTATAATAACAATATTGTTTTTTTGTTTTTTTTCCCCTGTTTGCTATGCATAATGTGGCCATTATGTTGTTGTGCACAGGCTCAGGACTCACTCCTAAAACAGAAGGGAGAGGAGAACAAACAGCTGAGACAAGACCTACAGAGAACTCAGCACCTCTTCACCTCTGCTGAGCGAGAGCTACGCTATGAGAGAGAGAAAAATCTGGACCTTAAGAGACACAATGCACTCTTAGATCAGGAGAAGATCAAGGTAAAAAAAAAATTTATGTAAGTTATTGCATTAGATTAGATAACAACATATGAACCAAGTGGCATTTGTTTTAAATAAATATAGTGGATGACATTTACTTTGATATTTATTTACATAATGCATAAGGAAATGCATGAAGTGTGGCGTAAGAGTCCAAATACTTTTTTGGGGTCAGTAAGATTTTTTTTTATGTTTTTGAAAGAAGTCTCTTATGCTTAAAATAACTTTTATATTGAATATATTTTAACTCCAATCTTCTGTCACATTACCATTTAGAAATCATTCTAATATGCTGATTTGCTGCTCAAGAAACATTTCTTATTATCAATATTGAAAACAGTTGTGCTGCTTAATATTTTTGTAGAAACCATGATACATTTTTCAGCATTCTTTGATGAATAGAAAGTTCAAAGTAACAGCATTTATTTGAAATAGAAATCTATATGTATTATTAGAAATGTCTTTACTGTCACTTTTGATCAATTTCATCTTAATGTTATTGAATTTTTTTTAGAAAGTAGGCCTAATTTTAATTTCAAATTTGTTAGGTTTTAAATTATGTCGAACACGGGCTATCCCTAGTTAGATTTACACAGGACTATTGTTAATGCTCAGAAACCTTATGTTTCCGCTCTGTTCTTTAGCTGTGTGCGGAGCTGAAGCAGGCCCTGGCCAAAGTAGCCCAGCAGGAGGGCAGCACAGCGGGACAGGTGGCAGAGCTGGAGAGACTCCAGCAGAGAGCCAGAGATCTGGAGCTGGAGATGGCCAGAAGCGCTCAGAACCGACAGACTAACAGAAGCTTGATGGAGGAGCTCAATTCAGAGAGGGCACGTGTGATTGCTGCTGACAAGAAGGTGTGTGTTCAGTGCAGGCTGAAATTCTCTTGTTCAGTAGTATAACAGTTATGAAGAATGTCTTCAACATCTCTGCAGGTCGTAGATCTGCAGCAGCAACTGAAGAACGCTCTGCACCAGATACGCCTGGAAGAGGCCAGAGCAGGAGAGACCAGCAAACTAGAAAGAGACACCAGAGACATGTCTGATAACCTGTCTGCTCTCAGAGCCCAACTGCAAGAGGATCAACTACAGAGGTCAGACGGGTCACTGCGCCACAAGCCAATATTAGTGGGCGACCGATAAATATATCACTTTTATTTTTCAGATTGCAACGCCAGAGCGCAGATGCAGAAGAAAGTAAAACAACAAATATGATATATTGTAAAAGTATAAAGTATTATAGCGTTGGCCTTTCTAGTATTAGTAATAAACAAGAGAAACACTGTGTGCAACATTACAGTCAGAAGGCAAATCCCCATCATTTACCATGGATTTATTGTAGTAACACTAACTGCACCATGGTATTGTGGCAGAAATGTGGGATATTTATATCGAATTTAACTATATTATTAATGCATTTGCTAAATGCTAAATGTATTTAGGTTACATTTTTTTATACAAATACCATAGAAACAATTTACCATGGTAGTTAGATGCCATATTTGTGGTTTTTACTATGGTTATCATGATCTAAATGTATTTTACTATGGAAGACCAATGGTTCATTTTAATAAAACGCGAACAGTCAAAATATTTTAATTTTACCATATAAAAATAAGGGTGTTACAATTTTTACAGATATTACTATTTTTTAAAGCTACTGCCAAATGTTTGTCATGTTCTGACAATAAAGAGTAGTTTAAAACCACAATTAACGGTTTCTACAACTTTCACTTAGGAGCAAAAATCTGCCTTTAAACTAAAGAAATAAATATGTGACATTTAGCATAATAATTATCGATATCGACTGATATGAAAAAAATTATCATGATAATTTTTTTTGCCCATATCGCCCAGCCCTAACAATAAGTATATTGTACCTAATAATTTTTTTATGCAAGTGCATGGTAAGTCACTTAATATAAAGAGTGACCATTGCAGCAATTGTTGCATGTGTTACTTACTATATAGTGGACTTTACAATTACTTTCTGTGTTTTCTGAAAGGAAATTACTTGAGCAGAAAGACGAGGAACTCCAGCAGCAGGTGCGCTCACTGCGGGTGAAGGAGGCGACTATGACACGCACCAACTTGGAGATGTCACACCGCACACAGGAGCTGGAGACGCGGCTGCAAGTGCTGGAGAGCGAACTTAACACAGCTAGAGAAGAGGTTTGTGAGTTGAAACTATCATACTAATTGCTGAAATGATACACTAGTGGAGCTGACCATGAATACCAATGTGTCCTGCAGCAGAGAGGCGGTCAGAAGAGCTGCCACAGGCTGGAAGAACAGCTTCTGTCCACCCAACATGAGTCTGAGAGACTGCAAGAGGAACTGAAGCTGGTTGTTCAGCAGCTTGACACTCACATTAGGTATCATTATTCACTGGGTGGACATTATACTCTTAAGGCTTGAATACAAGACTTTTGCTAAATTTTTGGCCTGATTTGCAGTCTGAATGAGTCGATGCTAGTTGCCAAAAGTCTTGTAGATTTTAGGCAGTTGGAGTTCACAGATTTCATAGATATATCATTAGCAAAGTTCAGGAGGAAGCATGTTCAGATAATCTACCCAATCAGCACAAGAGGAGGCCTATATCCGATTGTTAAGTCTGACGTCACACGTCACGTTTAGCCTTTTCCGGGTCCAAGCGCTCCTCTCGTCCAGAAATAACAATGGTGGAACCTGTAAATTTATTTACGATCACGTCCTTCTTAGTGAGGCACCCTTGGCGGTTTAAATTCCTTTAACACCAACAGAGTGGTTAGTGTAGCTCATCACTCAGGTGGCATATTTAAGGGTAGAGTCCAGGCATCAATGAAAAAGAAGATTTACGAGGTTGAAGTGAGTTAGCTCGGGACATGGGACACAGCACTGCGGCATTGTAAAAACACTCAATAATAACCAAAACACTAGCGAAAGCGGTAGGTAGGTAGAGAGGACCTGGACTTTGGACCCGGAAAGAGTATTATCGGAGAGTGGTTACGTCACGACTTAACAACCGAATAGCCAACTTACCTCTGTCCCATGACAGTTTTCCAGCATCCCTCCTACACCCCAGCTCCTCACTCTCAATTGTTCCTATCCCAGCCAGGGATACGGGGGGAGTAATCTGTTTTCGGGCCAAATTCTGAGTTTGGAGCCCTCTTCTCGGACAGCACGCCAAATATGCATTATATCTGGTTATATGTTAATGTGAACTCATGAAAATCGTGTAGTGTAGGATGGACAGGTTTTTTTTAAGCTTCAGACTTTGATTCCATCCAGTTGGAGGATTTCAAACAGGTTTGATATTTTGAGCCAATATTTGAACATATTGTTTCCATTTGACACGTCTCCTTGCAATAAGGCACGTTTTTGCATGTGTTCGTGTTCAGAACGACTTGAAAGTCTGGCAGTGTGTGAACCTCAGTCGTTTAGTGTATGATGCCCAGTTTTGCCCAGTTTAAAAAGTCAGCAAGTGTATGATGCCTAGTGTTTAAAATTGGTTCAGATTTTTTAAGTATTGTAGTGTATTGCAGCCTTTACCCTTACAGCAAATAAACACATGCAATGTGTTAATATGAAATCATGAAACTCGTGTCCTGCAGGAGACACAACGAGAAACAGTCTCAACACAAAACCAAGTTGCGCAGAGCTAAACAAATCTTCATGAAGACAGTCGCCCAACATGAGCTCAGGATCCAGCAGCTGGAAAATGATCTGGCTCTTGCGACAAGTCTCTCAGAGAAAGTGAGTGTTTTCAGACCCGACCTTCAACACTATATACTTAACATGTACTTCACCTTGAGTGTGTTCCACTATGAGCAGGAGAAGGACTGGATTAGGACTGTGACTGAAGAAAACGACCAGCTCCTCCTGGAGAGACGAGAACTTCTGCAGCGAATAAGTGAAGCTGAGGAGATGGGAAACAATGGACTGAGAACTGCCACTACCATCCAGCAGAGGTAAACATCTCATTACCCTGTACATCTACATCTGACAGGAAAGCACTATTAGGAAACATACTAACTGTCTCTTTGCCCTGTCTTCTCTTAGAGTTAAATTTCTGGAGATGGAGAATAAAGAGCTGCAAGAAAAAACTCTAACATTGGCCAATCAGATAGGAATTTTAGATCGTGCATTGAGAAACCTTCAGTCGATGTGTACTGTTGAGGTGTACTGCAATTGTTCTTTTTATTATAATTTAAATAAGCATTTCAAATTTGAATTGCACTGATGCTTTTATTTTGTGTTTTTGTCTTAGGAGGTCAAGAAAATGTTTCCCTCTGGAGCTCATCATGATAGCCTGTTGCGGACATCAACTCCAAGGTATAATTCAGAACTTTTCTAAGTCTTCCAACCTACTCAATATTTCTGTTCCCAAATATAGTAAAAAAAATATAAAAAAATACATGGCACACAAAATACGGTGTGATATAATCTATTTCAATAACTCTAAATACATTTTTATCAATATTTTTCTGTTACTAATTTAAAGTTTAATATCCAATATACAGTTCCATTTTAATGTATGCGGTTAGATTATTATAATTTTTTTTTTCTTTTATTCAGGAGAGATGCATTAAATAGTAGACTTTTACATTGTTAAACAAATATTTTTCAAATAAATACTTACATTTTTTATTTTTATTTCTATTCATCAAAGAATCCTGATAAAAATGTCATCACTGTTTCCACATAAATATTAAGCAGCACAACTTTTTTCAACATTAGTAATAAGAAATGTTTCGACCAAATCAGCATATTAGAATGATTTCTGAAGGATCATGTGACTCTGAAGACTGGAGTAATGATGCTGAAAATTCAGCTTTACCATCACAGGATTAAATTACATTTTAAATATATTAACATAGATTATTTTTTTAAATTGTCTAAATTGTAATACTATTTCACAATATTACTGTATTTCTGATCAAATAAATGCAGCCTTGGTGAGCTTAAAAGACTTCTTTTAAAAAACATAAAGAAAATCTTGCTGGCCCCAATTTTATAAAGGTAGTATATATCTTTACTATACTTACTATACTATACTTTCTATACTTGTCTCATCTGCCATTTAGATTTATTTTTCTGCTGCAGATCAGCATGGAATTATTTTACTGTGTCAGTGAACAAATGGTCACGTCTTACATTGCAACATCTTGCTCTAGTCCACAGCCTGGGCTCTGTGACTCATGGGGAATATTGGATGCCATTCGCAGAGTCAAAGTGGGTGAGTCTGGAGTGAAGAACCTAGAGATCTCCTCGTCTGTGCCCGTTTCACAGTCCACTGAGATAGGCTACCTGAACCTGACCTCACCTGTGGCTCCCAACAGCAGGTTAGAGCAGGAAGAGAGTCTCAGTGCCACAAGCGATGAGGCCTGAGGGAGTAACAAAGACTTTGAAATGCCATTACAGAGTTTGCCAAGTCACTGGATCAGTCAAGGTTTAAAAATAAGCGACTGTAGAAGGGTAAAACGTTGTTTAGATGGGTAAAACATAGACAACTTGCTCAAGAAATAGTTTCTGTGGCACCACGACTGTGTCATATTTAAAGTCTTCAGTTCATTTCCTTATACTTCAATTGTTTTTTAAAGCGAGTGTGAAGAGATGTATTACTGCTCTGGCTCATTTCACCTGCGTTGCATTGCCTTGCCTTTGTGGCTCACATAGAGTCAGACTAGAATGCATGAGATTTTATATCATTCACAAACATGATACTTCATTGGATGCTATGGTCAATAGCCTTGTCACATCTGTAAGATGCCATATGTATTTTTTTATACATTTATCCTATAATGGTACAACGGTGGAAAAGCACTTAAAGCACTATTAATTTTTGTTCAGATGGTACAATCTACAGGTCTTTACAACTGAAATGCACTATTGCCTTTGGATAAGCAGTAAGTATTTGAGATCAAGTTAAAATCAAGTGTTTGCATGTGGCAGCAGAACTTTTCTCATATTCTGTGCTGATTTTACGTCAAAACCTGGTAAAATGTTACATGGAGCTGAGAGTACTACACTCCTTTAAAGCTAAAAGCTTGTACACTACCATTTAAAAGTTTTAGGGTCAGTGAGATGTTTTTTATTATTATAATTTGAAAGAAATATATACTTTTATTCAGCAAGGATGCATTACATTTATCAAAAGAGAAAGTCAACTTTTACATTGTTTCAAAATATTTCTATTTCAAATAAATGTTTTCTATTCATCAAAGAACCCTGATGAAAACATATCACGGTTTCCACATTAAAAAAAAAGTGTTGAAAGTTGTGCTGCTCAATGTTTCCACCAAATCAGCATATTAGAATGATTTCTAAAGGATCATGTGACACTGAAGACTGGAGTAATGATGCTGAAAATTCAGCTTGCCATCGCAGAAATAAATTACATTTAAAAATATATTTACTATAAAAAAGAATTATTTTATATAGTTCACAATATTGCTGTTTTTTTATCAAATAAATGCAGCCTTAATGAGCATAAGAGACTTCTTTCAGAAACATAAGTCATACTAACCCCATTCTTTTGAATGGTAGTGTATCTGTGTTTAGTTCAGTGTAAAGACGAACGCTGTAAAGACTTTTTCTCTATATCGATAGTTGATCATCAATGTGTTGTTACTTTTACATGTCCACTATTTATTTCAGTTAGAGGGCAAAAACTACAGCCATGAAATGTCAAAATATTTATTTAGACATTATGTGTAGAGTATATGCTTTAAGTACTAATATAAGCAGTGCGGTTGTGATTTAATTTATGCTGGAGAAAGGTTGGTTTGCTGGTATTATGTCCCTCTGACAAAAGGATTTGGCTACTGACAAGAAAACAGACCTGGTAGCATTAGCAACCTTACGGTATTGTTGTTTACTAATGGAATGGGTTGAAATGGGAGTTTTTTAAATATTATTTTATTTTGCATTCCCTTTGTGTTTTGTATATAGTCCTCAGAGACTGAAATGACCTGTGATCTGGGAGCAAAATCTGACAGATGAGAAATTGTATCACTTTGAACTGTGGCAAAGGGATCAAGATCCTGCAGTTGTGCCTGTACATTATAAGAGCATCGCACATTGTGTCCTGCTGCTATACGATATTTGGATGCAAATTTCACAAAATATTCATAGGGCTCATGTCATTTAAATTGCGACAGACATCAGTGTACATGGTACACAATGACAAAGCATGTATTTTCTTAATAAACTTATTTTCATGATGCCTGTTTGATTGGTTACGTCAATCTGAGATCAAATTATTACTTCATACTACTATTAGCAAACAACACAGTCTTTTACTGAACTTATTGTTCTCAAAGCAACACCCAAATTAAATTATTGGCAACATGATCAGTGTTGGGGTAACACATTACAAGTAACTCAAGTTACGTAATCAGATTACTTTTCCAAGTAACTAGTCAAGGAACGCATTTTACCAAAATGTCTGACCCCTTCAACCATACGAATAAGCAAAAATGGCTTTAGTTAAACATCACATTTGTTTTTTATTGCTGAAGTGTTGAACTTTCTTCTTCTGTGAGCGAAATTCTTCTGCGAAAGGTCTGTTTGAGCTCCGCCATCTACCTACTGTACAGATGTGATTTTGCATTTTCTTCAGCCTGAAGCTTATTAGTTTCACTTTCGCTGTGAAAAGCCCTTTACATTTGCCAAAAATAGAACTTTTGTATGTTTTGTTATTAAAAAATAAACGAGCAAGCCCAGCCCAGGGGCCTGTACCATGAAGGTAGCTGAACAAACTCGAGGTTACAGGATTAGTTTTGAGTTGACAAAACCAAACCGATGCAATCAGGCTTTATTGGTACCATGATGCAGCTCATCAACTTTCTCTGTCAACTCAGGCTTTGATCCTTAAGCTATGATTACTCCACGCGCGCGTGCACATAAAAGAGTGACGTCGACACTGAACAACCAATCGCGGGTAGAGCGAGAGCGATATATTTTTCCGCGGAGGAGCAAGAGATAATCATTCAGAATTACGATTAATTTAAATATGTATTTCAAGCTCGAAACAATACAGTCTCTGCTGCCAAAGCAAGAGAAGACTGTTGGAGAAAGATTGCTGATTGTTAATGTGTAAGTTAAACAAATACGTTCTATATTTATGTAAAATTATGTATTACATAAATACACATACAATAAGTATGTATAGCCTATATTATGTGTAATATAGCCTATAGCCTATTTTTATAATATATAAAAAATGTGCATGTATGTAGGCTACTAAGAAAGATTATATTATTCATTGTTCATATTCAATATTCATTGATTTTTGATGCAACCCCAACTCCAAATGTTCTTGTCAGCAGATAAAGACAAAATATAAAAATATAATTTAAAGTGGTGAGTATTTACCACAACCTTTTTACTTTTGTGAACATTTTATCACAAACACTTGTTTGCAGCAAACAGAAATAAAGAGTTAAATTCAGAAAACCAGAATACACTGTGGCGGAGGAGTTGGCTCTGAGTAGGCAATAAGGGACGGCCGATTATGGATGGGATTACAGGTGCTGTACAATCTGACCCTGGTGCTGGCTCCTCTAAGCAAGTAACACTGGGTACGTGTGCAATACATTACTACTTTTTTTAAGTTTTAAATATGGCTGACTGTATGTTCTGCAGTAAAGGGAAATACAGTGTCCCTGTTGAAGCCAGCACACATACACAGCACACATACATGTCTCCCACACAGAGGTCAGTGTGCACCAGACAGAACACCAATCATAACCTGCTTTACAACAGTTATGCTTTACATTAGCCAGTTTTATTTATTAGGGTGGAGGAAATGAAGACACTCTGTCTGTGTGTTCTCAGACAGTTGCTGATGTGAATGCACTGGGCTTTTTATTATGGCAAACATTTGAATGTGTGGCATAAAAAAGGGACTGGCCCTTACACATCTCTTTTATTGTAGGATTTTTCACAACCTGCCCCAGTAACTGAGGCCTCTACCTCAATGGCCTTCAGAAGAAATGTGAACAAGGTAAGGATATAAAACCCTTGACATAAATTACAGTCAGTCCTGTGTTTGTAGGAAGTCAAGGAACTTTTTGTGATTTGATGAGCCTCCAGAAAACTTGTAATGATCATGTTTGTGGTGGAATTATGTTTCAGGTGGAAACAGACTCAGTCAGGGCCCTGTACAAAAGGAGTCTTGAACTAGACTGCTCACTAAAGGAGACTTGAACTAGACTGCTCACTAAAGGAGTCTTGAACTAGACTGTTCACTAAAGGAGACTTGAACTAGACTGCACACTAAAGGAGACTTGAACTAGACTGTTCACTAAAGGAGTCTTGAACTAGACTGCACACTAAAGGAGACTTGAACTAGACTGCACACTAAAGGAGACTTGAACTACTGTTCACTAAAGGAGACTTGAACTAGACTGTTCACTAAAGGAGTCTTGAACTAGACTGTTCACTAAAGGAGTCTTGAACTAGACTGTTCACTAAAGGAGACTTGAACTAGACTGCACACTAAAGGAGACTTGAACTACTGTTCACTAAAGGAGACTTGAACTAGACTGTTCACTAAAGGAGTCTTGAACTAGACTGTTCACTAAAGGAGTCTTGAACTAGACTGTTCACTAAAGGAGACTTGAACTAGACTGCACACTAAAGGAGACTTGAACTAGACTGCACACTAAAGGAGACTTGAACTACTGTTCACTAAAGGAGACTTGAACTAGACTGTTCACTAAAGGAGACTTGAACTAGACTGCACACTAAAGGAGACTTGAACTACTGTTCACTAAAGGAGACTTGAACTAGACTGCACACTAAAGGAGACTTGAACTAGACTGCACACTAAAGGAGACTTGAACTACTGTTCACTAAAGGAGACTTGAACTAGACTGCACACTAAAGGAGACTTGAACTACTGTTCACTAAAGGAGACTTGAACTAGACTGTTCACTAAAGGAGACTTGAACTAGACTGCACACTAAAGGAGACTTGAACTAGACTGCACACTAAAGGAGACTTGAACTACTGTTCACTAAAGGAGACTTGAACTAGACTGTTCACTAAAGGAGACTTGAACTAGACTGCACACTAAAGGAGACTTGAACTACTGTTCACTAAAGGAGACTTGAACTAGACTGCACACTAAAGGAGACTTGAACTAGACTGCACACTAAAGGAGACTTGAACTACTGTTCACTAAAGGAGACTTGAACTAGACTGCACACTAAAGGAGACTTGAACTACTGTTCACTAAAGGAGACTTGAACTAGACTGTTCACTAAAGGAGACTTGAACTAGACTGCACACTAAAGGAGACTTGAACTACTGTTCACTAAAGGAGACTTGAACTAGACTGCACACTAAAGGAGACTTGAACTAGACTGCACACTAAAGGAGACTTGAACTACTGTTCACTAAAGGAGACTTGAACTAGACTGCACACTAAAGGAGACTTGAACTACTGTTCACTAAAGGAGATGGACTGTGAGCTGAGGAGGCTCCAAAAAAGATCAAACAGCTGGATAAAACTGATCTCAGTATGTGAACTTATTTAACCAAGTAACACTTTAGTATAAATATTTATTAATGCAACTTTCTCTTGCTCTCTTTCTCCCTCCCATCCCACAAAACAATAAAACAGTTTGAGACCTATCTTCAGTTTCAATGTGCTTTTATTAAGTGTAATACTGTATGGTGATTGCATCTACATCTGCACCAGCTGGGTGGTCCGCTCTGGTGACTCTGAAGCGCCGAACAGTTGAAATGTGCCTTTAGGATGCCAGAGGTCATCTCTATCTTCACTCTGGTTTTACTGAGGGCCACATTGAAGCTGTGCTGTGGCCCTTTCTGAGGGTCATGATAGGGGGTTATTGTGTAGGTTTTTCTATCTCAGTTCAAATTAACAGTGTTTTGTACTGTACCAAATTTAACTGGCTTTCCTCAAAGCGCTGATACAACACAGACTCACAGAAATTTGTGAGTCAAGCACTGGAGCCAGGCCATTTACCATCCAAACTTGTGATCATACGTTCACGACCACAAGTCGTCTGCAGATGAAATGTTTAGTAGATCATTGTTATATCTGTTAATGTTACTATTCATTTAAAGATTCATCTCACATATTCACATCATCTCTACCTGAACATTAAGGCTGTGATAGGACTTACTATTAACATAATCTGCCTCATGTTCCCCTAGAGCAGTGGAGATTGGAGCAATAGACTGCATATTGCAATGACTCTAGGGAATCCTATCATAAGATTAACAGAATAATAAAAAAATATTTAAAATAATTCTTAACATGTATTGTATAGTACATTTGTGAAATTTGCTTTTTGAAAAAAAAAAAGTGTTCATGTGATGTCACCCTATCAATATATCTTACTGGCAATTTTATAAAAGCCCTCTTTTATGGACATGGTCGATAAATGTCCGGGGAACACTATTCATGTAGCCTACTCCTGCAGAGCGACCTTGCCAATGGTTTGACAAACCGTGTTTTCCCCGAGCTTCTGTGCGTCACCCACCGTGCAAGAATGTACCACTTGCAAAAAAAACGCAACGCAATATTTGCGGTACAGTATGAATTCGACGTGTTAAATTCTTTATGTGCGGCTCAAGAAGTTCGCAAAGATAATACATTGCTTCCGTGGAAAATCTGTATCTTTCATACAAATAACTATCAGGAAAGGCAAGGGGATTTTGTCATGCTAAAAACTTTTTCTTTACGAAGTGCTCGTATAACAATTTGCGCTGAGATGTCCAAGCTATTGCAACAGACACTGGGAATAAGTTACGTCACCTATATGTTTCTTTGCTCTCAGCTGATTGGTCAAACTTCAGTCTGAGATCTTGAATCCAGAACATAACCTGCCCCGGAGCAGGTTAGCCGTGCAGCGTAAGATACCATGGCAACGAACACCGATTAAAGCCAAGCTACTTTCATAGTACCTAAAACCCAGGGTTGGCGGAAACTAAACTGAAACAGGTGAGGCCCCAGGTGAGACAAAGTAAAGTAGTGATGCAATTAGTTACTTTTTGGGGGAGTAAGTCAATATTGTAACGTATTACTTTTAAAAATTACTTTACCCAACACTGATAAATGTTTATGTAGGTATGTTATCCCAAAAATAGGTGTGTAAATACAAAACAGTATACAAGTGTTGCCACATTTTCCAATTCTTTAATCTTTTTTATACTTTTACTTTTATATAACTCAGATAAAATAGTCATGCCATCCTTCAAAAGAAAAAAATCGTACTTTCTGTATGTTTTCATCCTCTGTATTTTCACACTCAAGAGTCCCTGAAAATCATTTGGTATTGCCATCAAAGTAAGGTCTTAGATCTAAAGACAAAACGCAATCAAGGTTCAATCTAAAATCCTAAACAAGATCACAACTGATTTTTTTTACTCCAATGTGTCTTAAAAAAAATACAAAGGCTCAGGTGTAACAGTCTGAATTTAATAAACAAGATAGAGATACAAAGTGTTCTTGACATTGATATTTTCTTAATTCACCTATCAGTCATGTCTGTGCATATTAAACAAAATCATTATATGGAACCACAATGCAAGACAAAGGAAAACGTGAAATATTTCAGAACATATGTAACAATGTCTTACATAATACATGTTAACAGTTCATTAATAACGATTACGGTGTTCCATGCGGAAAAAAGGCTTAAGAAAAAAACTGAAAAACATCGACATGGAGGAAGAAAGAGAAAGAAACCGGTCTTTCAACGATGATAAAATTAAGGCGTACATGTAAAAATGACAAGGATACCTATAAAAACAATGATCAGTACTTACAGAAAAAACAAATATTAATAAGTTTAAATATACTAAACAGATACAAAAATGAACAAAGTACAGTATCTAAACCTTGCAATTTGCACTATTAATGAATACAGGGTATATTTTATAGTAAATGTACACGTCTTACTGATTTAAAGTGGATTTGAGGCTGAAAAAGCCAGGATTATACTTTAATGTAATAACCGATTCCTGGCAATGAGCTGAGGTTTTGTAGAAAGCACCAAGAAGTAGATCCTCATCAAATTGCTGTTATCTAAAATGGCGATATTGGTCACATTCCCAAATATTAAAGAACAAAAATCTGGTTTGACCCAGTAAGCCATTACTGTGTAATAAATCACACATACTGTTTATATAAATCAATATTATATATATTTGGGGGAATTTGAGAGCATTTGAGAGCAACAACTTGGTCCTTTGCAAACAGAAAAAAAAAAAAAAACTAAATATACATGAATTGAACACAATAAGCTTAACAAATGACTGGTATGAATGACCACAAAAGTAAATTAATGTTGTAGAGCTGCAGTGTTGTGGCATGTTGACATCGCATACATCACATACGCTAAGTATGATCACATATGAACAAATTTGGCGAGAATAATTTAATAGACCAAGTGTGCTTTTAGACTGCTGCCCACTCTGTTAAAAACATGTTTTATCAGCTTGTTTGCTGGTTTTGCTTGTCAAAGAAAAAAAAAAGAAAGATAAACATACCAGATTAACAGTTATTAGTTTTGGATGAACTTATGTAACAGAAATGCACTGGTGGAAATGAACACGACTACATTCAAAATGAGATTTTTGACTTTAAACAGCATTACTGATGTTTTTGGTGTACAAACTTCCAATTTGACCAATAAAAACATTTCAAAATAGGTCACTGCAATTAGATTATATCATCTAAAAACGAATGAAAACTTTCAGCTATCCATCGGTGTAAGTTAATGTCTCAAGGTGCTTTTGTATCACTTGTCTCGGGAAGAATAGAGGGAATAAACACTTAACGGAGTTTAGAGGGCCAGCTACACCCTAAATGTGTAATTCAGTTAACACCACTGATCCCATGTGACACTTCTTCTGTTACATCACAACAAAACCCCATTTAATGGACATTGTCATGATGCATTTAATTCAAAAATGGAAAAAAAGGACACTTTTTCTTCAAAATACTGTGATTGGAAATGATGGCATTTGCATTGCACACAAAAAAAAGGCCTTGTCTGAAAAAGTGAAACTAGTAAAACATCTATGATGCAAACAACACAAGCCGTTATTTTAGAGAGCGTCATATCTTATTGACCCTCTTTTATGTAAACGAATCGTCTCGGGGAGTTATTATTTTTTACAATTCCTTATTTGGGTCTCTTTTGCCAGTGTAAAAATACTGGGGCACTAACCATACTCATAAAAATCCACAAAAAAATGGACCTCAACTCTGCCACCTCACGGCATACAGAACTCAAACATCACTTTTCATATCTCAACCATGACCCAATACCCCTTATAAAAGGATAATACAAGCTTAAAGTGGAAGAAGTGTCACATCCACAGTAAAACAACACAATATCCTGTTAAAAAAAAACGATAAGGAGTAGAAGTGGAGACGGAAACCAACAAAATCCCTCCGACTTTCTAAAACTAAGCTCGAACTCTCATAGCTGCCCAAAGCGAGAAGCTGCTCCCATTCTAAAAAGATTCATTTTCCTTTGAGCGAAACCACGAGGCTGAAAAAGTGCTTAAAGAGTATCTTTGGAAGTCTCCCTTACACACCTTTGAAACAAAATGTAAAAGTGATCACAACTGTGACATTCTGTTTTTGGAATAATCAATCAAATCCTTTTTGACTGGTGTCTGTAGTTGAATTGAACCAATTCAGTTCAGACAGCATTTGTTGAGTCTGTGGCCTAGAGGCTTAATATCACTAAGAGCTAAAAGGGGTAAAGACAATATCAGACTCAAATGTCCTCCGAGGTCTCTTATCACATTCTTCTTTTTTCTCAACGGAAGACCATCGCGGCGAACAAAATACCTTTTCATGGAAGAGAAACGTGAGGGAGGGGAAGCTCAAATAAGTGAAATGCGTATGGGGATGCTGGGAGATTCTGTTCTCTGTGGGGAATGGTGGCTGACGAGATGCTCCACCACGGTGTGTTTGGACATGTGCTTCATAAGGTAGGTTTCCTGAAAAACAGAAGACGGTTTTATAATATGACGAGAGAGGTGTTTTCCCATACGTTGAGGAGGATCGGTACTCACTGAGGTGTATGCGCGGCCACACATGCTGCAACAGTACGATTTAGCGTTCTTGATGGCATGTGCGGAGAGATGGATCTGCAAGGAGGCCGAGTCTGTGTAGGCTCGGTAGCAGTTTGGACATTTGTATGGCTTGTCTTTGTTATGTTGTCTCTGGTGAGACTGAACAGGAAAAGAAATAAGGAAAAACATTAAACACGTTGACGGTAATATAAAATATTGACAATTACATATTATACGATTTGATTTATTTGAGTTTGGTAAAAACAGCAATGTGAAATATTAATTTATGTATTAATTAATACAATGTTTTATAAATATGTATTCATTAATAGTGCAATAATTTATACATATAAATATTGATTAATTAATGATTAATAAAAGCAGTCTTCAGAAATCATTCTAATGCTGATTTGCTGCTCAAGATATATTTCTTATTAACATCAAGCTTGATAACCATTGTACTGCTTAATATTTTTGGCGAAACTATGATACATTTTTGTTCGGTATTCTTTGATGAATGGAAAGTTCAAAAGAACATTCCTTAATTTGAAATATATTAATATAATATAATATAATATAATATAATATGATATAGATATATATATATAGAGAGAGAGAGAGAGAGAGAAAAAGCATGTCCTGTCACTTTTTATAATTATTTGTGCCCTTTATAAAATGATTAAATATATAAAAAATATATTGTTATTTATATATATATATATTAGTGCTGGGCAAAGATTAATCGTGATTAATCGCATCCAAAATAAAAGTTTGTGTTTGCATAATATATGTGTGTGTACTGTGTATAATTATTTTGTATATATAAATACACACATATGCATGTATATATTTAAGATTTTTTTAATTTATATATAAATTATTTATATTTATATATAATATAAATTATGTATAAATGTATATACATGCAAATATTTCTTAAATAAATACATGCATATGTGTGTATTTATATATACAAAATAATTATACACCGTACACACACATATATTATGCAAACACATACTTTTATTTTGGATGCGATTAATCGCGATTAATCTTTGCCCAGCACTAATATATATATATATATATAGAATGTACTTTTAATCCAGCTTTTATCTTGAAGCTGTCCTCACCTGTAGGTTTGAGAGTTGTGTGAATGCCTTTTCGCATCCAGGTTGGGCACATTTATATGGTCTGTCACCAGTATGAATCCTTAAAAGCAAAGAGAGATATATTAACACACTAAACTGGTTTTGTATAGTTTTCAGTTGCCCGTGCACTACAGGCTGTGAGTTTTGCGGACCTGGTGTGCTGTTGGAGGTGTGATAGCTGGCGGAAAGAGTTCTCACAATAGGAGCAGTGGTAGGGCTTAATGCCTAAGTGAATCCGTAAGTGCTGTGCTAGGTATGAGGCGTTGGCGAAGGACTTTGAACAGTGAGGGCACTTGTGGGGTTTGGCCTCCGTGTGGGACTTGGAATGAATCTGCATCTCTGACTTGTTGAAGAAAGTGAGTGGACACACTTTACACCTGTTTGAAATGCAAAAATGAAATAATTAATTACTGAAATTAAAGTTTGTGTGTAATATGAGATGTATTGCAGGTCGCAAATGATATGATTTATTATTGACAGTGACCTGTATGTTTTTCCTTCTTTGGCGATGGTAACCGCCTGGTCAGGGCCTGAGGCCAGAAGCGGGTAGGGCAACACCAGCAAGGGGCCCGTGTTGTTCTCTGCTTTAATCTTCTTGCGGCCCCGTGGAGCTTTGGGCTGTGGTCCCAGCATCCCTATCAGACCTGCACTTTTCATGTGATCCATGCCAGGACCGCTGGCCAGGCCGGAAATGGTGTTTAAGGAAGGTGCTCCGCCTAAACGGTTCTGACTGCTAGATGTCGGGGTGGTGGGAGTTATAGCCTCAGAGGTGTTGTGGCTTTCAATGCGCGAGGACAGCATGAGACCTGGTTTTGAAAATCAAAAAGAAGGTTAATAACTTGTATGTGGCAAATAGAAACTTAATATGACTTTTGTGTCTACCACCTGAGCGATGGTTTGCTCTGGAGGCTTGGTCCACTGCTTGTCGCATATGCCAGTCTTCCCATAATCCTTTTGCCTTCACCGCAGACTTGTCATCAATATTCAGCTCTGAAATTATGAAAGAAAATAGCACGGATGTCACTACAGGGTCAATGACTTACAAGAGTGTCCATGGAAAACATGTCCCAAATTCTTATAAATGTCCACTTTGCATTTATGCTGGTTTCACATGGTTTTGATAAGTTAAATTTATTGATAGTATAAATATATCATGTACATAAGTATAAAAATGATTGTGTGGTGTAACCATTCTTAATTCAAAAATGTCATTATGATTTTGGGGAGTTTCACTAAATGACTATGATGCTTTGTTCTGCATATTGGTTGGACCACCAATGACTTTATAAAATAATAATAAGCAAATATTAATAAAATATTAGTGAAGCAGTTTAGTTAAATTATTATCCTTTAATAATAATAATAGTAGTAGTAATATATAATAATTAATTATCTATTATATTATATATTTTTACATCACTCAACTTAAGATTTTCTTTTTTTAAATATAAATGATTTTAATGAGTCATTTTTTCCCTTATGATTTCAGGACAGTTGTATCACCACCATTTTTACTTTATGCCCTGATAAAAATAAAATAAAAATGTATTTTCATTTAGAAACTTAAACATTCACATCATAGAAGAGGTGTAAAAAATAATGACATACAGTATGTGAATTTTTAAATTAATACATAGTAGAGCTGCACGATTCTGGATAAATTGATTAACAATCTTGTTCATAGAGATCACGATTCTCCCACGATTCTAAATAGACAACTAAAAAATTTTTAGTTTTTTTTTGTAATGTTTTAAAGTGTATAAATAAATAAATAAATAAATAAAAAAGACAACTAAACAAAAAACATGTAATTTACTAGAGGTTCAGACAAAATCTTAATTCCTGCAGTATATTTAATTAATCTGAATGAATTAAAAAAAATATGACTCATAAAAGACTTCATTACTGGATGAATCAGCATTTTTGAACGAATCTATTGAATGAATGATTCAATGACAAATACATTTTTAACAGTCACTTGTCGCCACCTACTGGCATAATGTAATTAAAACATTATTTTTAAGCGTCAAATTATTCGTTGTCATTTAGGTATAGCATTGTGTCGGTGTTTGAATTGAGATTGCAATCTTTTTATGATTAATCGTGCAGCTCTAATAGATATGATAATAAAAATGCATCACATTGTTGACCCACATAAAAGATTTCTACATCCACAATACTAAAATGTACAATACATAATGATGAAGTGTGAACATGTGAACTTGTGAAATGCTATCGGTACCTGCAATGGTGCTTGATGCTGGGCGGGCGTGCAGGGCGATGTCAGGCTGAGAGGAATTGTGGGCCTGCTGCAGCTTGGGGAGAGACATTAAATGTTGCCCAACATCTGTAGGTGGAGAGGCCACCAGCAGGGTCTGCTGAGAGGGAACAGTGGTGGGCGGCAAATGCGAAGGTCTAATCTTTTCTGCCATCAGTTGCTCTTTGATCTTGTCGATAAGAACCAGGTTATCCAACTGTAAAAAGTCATCAGGTAAGTTTGACAGGGGACATCATAGGGGGGAACTTTTATCTAGGTTTCGGTGCATGATTTGGCAAACCACATTGTTATGTACAGATTTGCAAAAATGCCTATTGTCATGCTTTCTAACATTCAAATGCCACAGTTTCGCTCTGTAATGAAAGGTACAGTATGACTAACAGTCCAAGTAACCACTCTATACTAAAAAAACACAACTCTTAAAAAACACAATACTCACTTGACCAGGCATAGATGGAGGTGGTGGCCAGAAATATGGATTATTGAATCGAGGCTCTGCCATCCTTCTAATAAAACAGAGTGAGGGTCAAATCACAGGTTAAAATCACACATCAGCCTCAAAGCTTTCAGAAACATATTTCTCAACTAAATCTCAGTGTTAATAAGACAAATTGAGTCTAGTTAGGAATTAAGTCAATTTCTTACCAATGAGATGTAAATAAATCACGTTTTTTTTAGTTTTGCTTTTTAGTAATTTAATTAAAAACAATACATACCAGTGCAATATCTATAATATAAAGTACATTTAAAAAATATAATCCCAAAATCTCAGGTCTTTACTTAAGGTTTTTATTGTTTTCAGTCAGATGATTTATTGAATGCTTGCATGCTTGTTTCAGTTGTTCACAAATTGATGAAAATAACAATTCTGTCCTCATTGTCATGTCATTCAAATCTTGCACGTCTTTCTTATTTTTAAATGTATTTTTTCCTTATAATGAAAGTGAATGGTGACTGAGGCTGTCATTCTGCCTTTTGTGTTCCGCAGATAAAAGTCAGTTATAGTGGTTTGGAACGGGATGAGGGTGAGTAAATTATGACATAAGCTCTGTTTTGGTGTTAACTCTTCCTGTAATGCTTTGCCAAAAAGTTTCCTGTACATAAATTCACACTGTAATTACTTGAGTTGTTACTACTGTAAAACCAAAATAAATTGATTTGGGATTTTCTAATGTGAGAAGCTTTCTTGTCATTAATCAGTTTTTTTTTTTTTTTTTTGAATGACTTTGGTGGATTAATAGCCAAGTACAATAACTGTAGAAACAGATATTTTGTTAGAACCTATTATTAATAGTGTCAGAATTAACTTTTTTCTTAAGGGGCAATTTCAATAACCCTCAAGAATCGTAACTTAAATAAACACTCAATTACCTATAAAGTGAAATAAAACAACATTTGCTTCACATTCGACGACTATTTAAAATATCAGTAATTTTTTTACCCATTTCTGACCTTGATGGTTAACATAGTGTTTTTATTTTTATTTGATAAATTATTTGAGTCATCATCAGCTCAAGTGAAGTGTCAAGAACTGTAATATTTCACATGTGACTCATAATCTGACTCGAGTTCAACTCTTATGAGTAAACATCCTGGCAAACATCTGAATTTTTGTTTTGAAAGCATAATCAAAACTATTTTAAAGAAGTGACAGAATTCAACAGATCAGTATAAAGTAGAAAACAAATCCTGACGCCTCTTTAGAGGAAAACCACAGTCACAAAACTTTTGTGATTTGATTCCCCATACAGCAGCTGCACAACATGCTTATCTCGGTATCTACTGATCACCAAGAGCCTCGGACTAATTCCTGCACAATTTCACCAAAAAACATTTCAGACAAAAGAAAAAAAACAAAAATGGCAGCCTGTTATATTTTCATAAGGACGCCATATTCTGCAGAGCCTAAAAATTCACACTCAAGTCGGGCCATTTTTTTCAGGGAGGAACCGCTCGATCAACGAGATGTTTGTGGTTATATGTGTGTGTGTGTGTGTGTTTGTTTACGAAGAATAGCACCTTTGAATTGCCCGGCCCCCTTGAAAAAAAAACTGACACTTCCGACGATCATGCCGTGCAAAAATGTCTTACAATTGGCGAAACGCTGCGCGCGGCTGTGTCATTTTTTACAACATCTGCCGTCCCGATCGCTTTATAACAGCGCTATAGCGAATGCACATTTAAAACATAAGTACATGCATGTACAATGCATTTAGATAATGCCATTTATAATGTTATATTCCGCTTTGTGCAACCTGTGGTAGATCAAAGGCGATAAATCGCTCCCGTCGAACACTTATCTCTCGTACAATGCAGTAATGTGCACGATTGCTCAGTGTGGGCAAAAAGAAAAAGACGATATGAGTGCACAAACCTTTTATATCGATCAGTCAGAGTGTTTTGTTTTTTTCTCGCAGGAGAGGCTTTAATAAAGCAGTGAAGAGGCTGGATGTTCTCTATGCGCCTCCAGACAGCACAGCTTCCGGGTCAGTCTGTTCACTTCTGGGTGCTGTTCACTAAAATCTCTCATTTTAGCTGGTCGCCTTCATCTGAGGCTTGTTTTGCTTCCTACTGATCATTGCTTTTTAGGCTAAAGCAGTTGTTCAGGCATCTCTATCTGTTTTAGCTCTGCGCAGCTGCTTCTATTAATGAAAGAAGGGAGGCATTTAAGACACAGAATTGAGACTTTCCCATGCAAAATTGACTATAGTAACCAGATTTCCTATACTTAGGTCTGTAGTTCCATATAGAAAATAATATTTTTTAACTTAAAGGCATTTTAATTAGCAAGTTAACCCAGATTGGTTTTATTTATGTTGTAGTAGCTAGTTTGGTAGTCTGTGGTTGTTTGGTAAATTTAAAGGTGCAGTAAGCGTTTTCTGTGAACTGTTGAAATAGAGTGGTGCAGGTATGACATCACTTTTTTTTGGGCCAAAACGTAGAAACGAGTTAGCATTTTAGCACTTTCGATTCCATCGCCCCAAAGTCAATGTTTTTTTATTTGATTTATTTTTTATTTCGATTAAATGGCTTAAATAAAGCCATTTAACTTGTCGAAACAAGCTCAAGACACTTTCAAGTTTTATTCTATGACATAAAATACATCAATATTACCGTGATTACTCGTGATTTTTTTTAAGCTGTTATGTGTCTTGAAATAGACAGTTACCTAAATACTACAATATTAAAAAAAATATATAAAAAAAAGTTTTTACAAGCCCTACTAAAAAACACAGAAAGACCATCAGATGAAATGTATTCTCATTGACATTCAGTCATGCCTACAGGCATTTGTGTGTTGGTGGTTGTTCAGTACAGTAATAATCTGTACATCACAAAGTTCAAACCCACAAGTGGTGATTCATAAACTTCAAAGTTATTGTATTCCCTTTTATCACACTGGTAACCTGAAGTTGTTACCTTAATTATTTCTACCTTAAATTTAGTTTTATCAGTGTAAACTAATGTATTAAGTTTGAATATTTAGACTTAGTAAAATCTTTTGCAAAATGTACAACAGTTAGTTCCAGTTCTCGAATCTAATTGGCTGAACGGCGTTCCCTCAGCCTCTTCACCGATTGTATCACTCCGCTTGTGGCATTAGAGAGGTGGTGAGGTTTCTCTCTGCAAGTTTATTCGAACTTTACACCCAGTTGGTGGCAACAAGTGAATTGTCTTTGTGGGTGAGTCATTGAATCATATATTCAACAGATTTGTATCAAAAGATTATATAAATGTTTGTATAATAAATGTATACATTTAAATGTTATTACATGAAGCACCTTTTAGGCCTAAAGCAGACACCAAGCTACAGCCAGCTAGACCAAGAAGCAATTAGCCCACAACATGTTTACATACTAAGAGATACAAGATAACCAATTTGTCTTCTTTGCTTAGCTACAGTATAGGACATTTAACCCTATTGAGAGTATCCCCTAGAAGTGAAAACACAGAACCAACTAGCATAGTTTTACTATATCAAATCGAAATTAGATTCAAACTTGGGACCCCACCATTCAAACTATAATTTGGTAATTCATAATTTCATACATTTTTATTATGTTATAGAATGTGATATAGCTTATGATAAAATTAATGAATGCATGGAATAAGTTTATTAACCAAACGATCTGATATTCAACCGTACCACGCTGAGGTTATTGGTGTGACGTGTTTTCCTGTTTCTCATTTGTCACACTCTCTTAGATCTTGTACATAAAGCTTTCTTGGTTGGTTACTCACTTTCCTGTCTGCATAGATACTCTGTCAGAGTGAGGCAGATGGTGGATGCCAAAAATGCTGACATGAAGCAGAGTTGGAATATTACATGTTTTCATCAATTTGTTAGTCTATGAATTCAAATCATACTATTACTCGTCATTCATGACTCTTTAGCTGAAACTGAACATCTCATCATGACTGTGTTGACACTGTGTTTTGATTTGGTAAGTCCTGATTTTTTACCTGCATTGCTTTTCCTTAGACATGTTGTGCTATAATGGGCTTTTGGCTAACTTCGAAGAGATCTTTCTGTCTGTATTTATTTTTGTCATCCCTTATTCACCCTCAAGTTGTTCCAAAGCTGTTTTAGTTTCTTTCTTCTGTTGAACACAAAATAAGATATTTTAAAGAATGTTGATGATGAAACAGTTGACGGTAGCCATTGACGTCCGTAGTAGGAAACAAATTAAATGGAAGTCAGTGGCAACCATCAACTGTTTCATCATCAACATTCTTTAAAATATCTTTTGTGTTCAACAGAAGAAAGAAACTCATACAGGTTTGGAACAACATGAGGGTGAACTAAGGATGTGTTTATGTCAAGAGATTAATAATGTAATGAAAAGCATGACATTAATTACAATTAATCTCAATAAAATTAGCTAAAATACCGAAGCAAGTCAGATATTACAGTATAAACTCAATTATTTCAAATCAAATTCTTCGAATAATATGAGCTATGTACTCACATTAATCTGACAGCTCTGTTCTCTTAGTGTATATCAACAGTTGTCTTTTATTTCAGGAAAAACCATGTTGATACTTCAATGTATGTAGTGTTGTCTTTATCACACTATTTCTCACAAAAAAGTATCTTTGTATATATGAAAATTTACAAATATTTGAAACCCCCGATTTAATACATCTATTCAGATATATGATGTCGGGTAGATATGATATTCAGATGCTGGGTATTTAAATATGATGGTATTTCAAATGTTCAGAAGGCATTGACAGGTTGTTAAACCGGAATGGTTTTCTTTCTTTATTTTTATTTGATTGCAGTTAATTGTCTTTATTTCAGGTATTTATACTATTTATTGCCTGCCAATGCCAAAGTACAACAGTACCACCCATGGAAAATGGATGGTGTTCAGCAGGTAAACAGAAGAGCCTCGCACTGGATAAAATAAATGTAATAGTAAAACCACAGTGAAACTGCAATAAGTATTTTATCGTATTATTTCGCAGGATTTTACAAAAAAGAAAATGTCTGTGTAAAATGTGAGGATGATCGTTTCATGGACGGCAAAAATAAATGGAGTTATTGCCTTAGTTGTTCCAGTTGTGATAAAGGTGGTAAGTAAAATATTAGAATACACTCTTTGTTATTTATGCAATTGTACCAGGATGACTTTTAAATCTGGATATACTGTAAGCCTCTGACAATCATGGTTTTACAGCTAATCAAGTAGAGCTTACCCCCTGCACATCAACACAGGACCGAGTCTGCGTTTGTGAACCTGGGTATTACAAATCAGATCGTTTTTGTAAAGCCTGTCAGAATTGCCAAAACTGCAGTAAATGTAAGTACTACTAAAGGAAGTTTACAAACTATTGACCAAGGGACACAGATGATGCTTTCTATTGTAATTTAAAAAAAATGCTGAACATCTTGTGGCCAGGAAACTATGACTAAATATTTTGTTCCCCCTTTTATCTGTCACTCAGGTTCGAACTGTACAGAGAAATGTAACCCTCAAACGACTGCTGCAACCACAGCAGTCGGCTGTAGGAATGGCTATTTTCTGGATGGTGGACGATGCCAAAGCTGTGTAGAGTATGTGGTTGAATATTCACATTTTTCTGTACTTTCTTTAAATCTTGATGGATTTTTGGTAAATTACTCTATTTATGGATAATATGGATTTTTGAAAGTTTTGGTTTGATTATTCTAGGCTTTAGCATGTAGGTTAATGGGTTGTGGTTTTCCTGTGCATAAGGTTTAACATCAGCATCAGAATTTCCTGCATTTGTGACTCTTTACTAAGGGTATGGAGAGGAGCCAGTATCTGTATTGGTAACTGTCTCAAAATTATTTGTATCTATATCTGTATTCGGATAAATCCAGAAGTGAGTGGGGCTTTAACCGGAAGTACGTCAAATGATATGAGTAGGCCGTTTAAAATGAATATAGATTTGCTGTCCCAAGCTTTTCAATTCATATAGTAACTCATTCACTTCACACACTAATTATTACGTTGTGATTTTAGAGGTTTATGCAGCTATAATATTGTGCTATGCTATCCTCTGGCTAACCTGTTATTCGGCAAACACGAGGAGTAACTGTCTGCCGAATAATCGTTTTAAAGGGATAGTTCACTTTGAAATAAAATGTTGGTATGTTTTAGCTTACCTCAAGGGCATCCAAGATGTAGGTGTCTTTTTTTCCGTAGTAGTTTCAATTTTGATATTTTTAGGTCAAACCGTTCTTGTCTGTCAGTCATATAATGCAGGTCGATGGTCACCACCTCCAAGAGCATGCACAGAGTCCAAATTAAAACAATAACCCATTGTCCAAATTAAACAATTCCCCATCGTAAGTACACATTGATGGCCTAAGACACGAAACAAGCGGTTTGTGTGAGAAAACGAACAGTATTTATATCGTTGTTACCTCTTGTACACAGCCACGTCCAAGTGATCTGAGAGCGCGGGCGGGTATAGATATATACAATAGAAGTCGCCTTGGCGACTGCAGTTCATTGGAACGAAACCGTAGCCAAGGCGACATCTAGTGTATATATCTCTATAGCTCTTTGAGGTGGTGACCATCGACCTGCATTATTTGACTGACAGACAAGAACGGTTTGACCTAAAAATATCAAAATTGAAACTACTGCGGAAAAAAAGACACCTACATCTTGGATGCCCTTGAGGTAAGCTAAAACATACCAAAATTTTATTTCAAAGTGAACTATCCCTTTAATTATTCTGTAGAATTCGTTATTCGTTTTGAAGCCATTATAAGGTATTCGGCTTCGGGCACGTCTCTATTGTTTACCCATGATATTAGCAATAAATCACTATTTCAGTTTCCACCTCACCAAAGAATAGAATAAATTGTTTTATAAGCTTGTAAAAAATGTTATGTGGTCAATACATAGGTAGTTATTTTAAAGTTGCACCTACAGTTTGGAGACATTTGTCATGAAAGTGATTTAAGGCACCGTAAATGTTAATTGTCATATTGCTTAATGTAATTTGTTTCAGGTTTAGCTGCAAGAGCGAGTCGTGTAAATCTTTCTGTACCAAAGTTGAAACACAAGGTATCACAACATCCTAACATGCACTTAGAAATATTTATGCAAACCTTATAAGTAAGAAATACTAATCTTATTTTTTGTGTGTTTAAATAAATTGTCCGTTATCTTAGGAGATCCTCAACTGCTGTTTCTGGTGTCTCTCATCATTGTGGCCTTATTAGGTGGTCTTCTCTGTCTTCTACTCATCCGGTTCTGTAGATGGAAATGGCTTTGCTGCCAGTCCAAAACCTGCCATATTGGTGAACATCCAAACGCTCACATTCAACCAGGTTCATATACGCTCACATGTACTCAATTTGGATGGACGTTGGTTTTGTTTCTGTTAATTTTGTGATTTGAGACAGATTTCTTTTTTAAAATAGGAAATGCACATTGATTTAGAAGATCTGTATGTTGTTATATTCCAGAAAATGTATGTAGTGACAAAGATTTGTGTTTGTTTTAGCAGATCAACCTAATGATGCAATCAACATTCCCATAGCTATGGTTTGTATTTATTTATTTTTTCTGTTATGCACAATGAAATTACAAGGTGGAAAAAATGTTGATCTCTGACATGTTCAAGTGACAGTCATCACCTTGATAAGCATTTGTTTGTCTTCAAAGGAAAGATATACCTCAGCCTGCAATGAAACCTCTATCAAACCTTTACCAGTGACCAGCTTCCCACGCAGCGTCTTCAGTGGAGACTTACAGAGCATCATGGCACCCCTGATGATAGCAAATGGAAACCCAAAATGTAATTATATAAAAAAAATTTAGATATTTCAAATCTTAATAAAGTGTAGCCTAGGTGTACTCTATGTTTTAAAACCGTTCGAATCTTGTGATTGCTTTTCTGGTCATTTCGAGTCTTTCAGTCTTATCCCTTTGCTAATCGGGTAGGCGTATGATAAATGTGCTGAGCCTGGAGGCTAGGTGATCACAATCAAAGTCAAAGAACTTCTGAGAACTGTCTAATCAGATAGTAATTTCTAATAGCTCGCACACTTTTTAGTTGCTTCCTTGGCGGTGTGGTAGGAGCCTCACAACTGTATGTTGAAAGGGCATTAAAAATGAATGATTAAATACAGTAGATACGAATTAAAAAAGGAGGGATTTTTGTTTTAGTTCTCATTAAACAGCCTTAATATTTTTTCTTTTATTTACTAGGCACACATTAAAAAAACAACAACTGAATGATACAACTGCATATTAAATTTGCGGTTAAAAGTTATTATTACACGGCTCTCTGGAATACTTAATTCTGATTGGTATATTGCAGTATTCAACGGTCTGATATTTGCTAAAACACTGTATATCAGTCCACTCATCCGGCGCTACTTTCATGTCTTTTGTATCACACTGCGGACTCGCTCTTTCTCGTTTCATAAAAACGCAACTTGCTTTTCTATGGCTTATTTATTGTGCATCCGTAGAAAAACAGAGAAGGTACTGGTCATTTTCTGCCAGGGGATTTTCTGTTAAGTTAACGTACATTTCATTTAACCCTAAAACACTACACAATAAATACAAAATTCAAAATACAGGGAAAGCACCTGTGGAAAATTATTATTTTTAAATTATTATTAACACAGTACATTAGACTCTATTTCATGGACTTTAGTGGATTGTGGTGACAATGACCTGCAGAGGAATTCAGTAGGCCTATATTACTGTAATATTGTTGTAGTGTTTGTCTTGTTGCCAGACCGATTCTTAGCTTGTAATGGACTATTTGTTTCAACAACATTTCAAATCTCCGAAAAGCCAAGCTTGATCATGAATCATGAATAATGTTGATTCTCGTTTTATTACAAGCTCTGATGCGTTCTCTTTTTGCCAGAGGACTTTTAAATTGATGATGTTTTGACTCGTTATTTAAAATTAGTTAATTTTGAACGAAAAAAGTAGAGTATTTTCAACTCAAATATCAAAAGCAGTCAACAGGAGATTTTACCTGACAGCTCGGGGTTTCTTGACCTTTTACACTTAAAACCATTTGACTCTGTTTAATCCATCTCCTCTGTATCTAAAGGCCATATCTATATATTTCCCCAGTGATGCAGATGTTGCAGAAGGAGTCCTGGCCAGCACCAGTGCTCTACACCATCATAAGAGAGATTCCCGTGACACGCTGGAAGGAATTTCTGCGACTGCTTTCCGTGTCAGATGATCAGATGGAACGAATCGAACTGGAGGCAGGGCCATCCTATCTAGAAAAGCAGTACATGATGTTACGTCTGTGGAGTCAGAGCAGTGGAGCGAAGCTGGAGAATATCTACTCAACATTACACTACATGAACCTGTCAGGCTGCGCCCAGGAACTGCAAGAGAAGCTAGAGCAACTGCAGGCTAGCATGTAATCTGCCTCGTCTTGACTCCATCTCCTCATGTGTGAGGGCTGCAGTTGAATTTCACAATCATTTACAGGGAACTCTGCAAGGCAGATGCAATGCCTTCGGTACTTTTAACAGGAAACGCTTAGTCATGGTTTAAGCATACTGTAAAATAAATACAAATTATAAAGGGCATCAGTGGCTGATTATAATCCTTGTCCTTGGTCACTTGAATCTGCCTTGTGTCACTATACCGTACAAATGTGAATATTTATAGAATAATTGACCGATTCTAACTTTGAATCAAAAAAATATTTTTTGCCTGGTTTCACAGACAAGGCTTTAGCCTAGTCCCAGACTAATGCATGTTTGAGCTGGTCTTAACTGAAAGCAACTTGCACTGAAAAATCTTAAAATATGTCAGTGTCATTGTTTTGTCTCAAGATGCACACCAGTAATGTTTTTTTTAAGGCACGTTTATAAAACCTACTTAAATGTCTTAACTTAACTAAGGCCTAATACTGGCTAAGTTTAAGCCCTGTCTGTGAAACCAGACTCTTATCATCCACTATCAATTTAAGGACGTACTGTATTGATTTTCAGGATAAACGTAGGTGCTTACTGTATATGTTTCACGCTAAAGGCTATTATAAGCTCTCAGTCATATTGTACCTGGGCTAGTATTACTTCACTCACATTGTCACACCAGTGTATATTTTCTTAATAAAAACATAATCGATTGATGTGTGGAATATGTATGGGTTAGTGACAGTGGTTATCAAATAAAAAAGTATGACAGTGAAAGTGTCCTTGCTGTACAGAAAGAGAAAAGTTCCGACATTAAGTTTAGTGAATGTCAGCAAATAGTTGCTGTGGCCTCTGAACGAGGAATTTCCCCTACTGTGGAGGTTCATCTGACAACTGTTTGAACCACATCAAAAGCATTTTTTTTATTTCATTTTTCCAGGCATGTTTACTACCACAACCTATTTTTTAGTTGTCAGTTCAAAGAAATGTATGTTCTCTGAGAAATGTGAAATGTCACCCCTCAAACCCACTTTGGTGATTCCAAATGACATTATATTTATTCATTATTGTGATTATTAAATAAATGTGAGAATATTTAATTATATTTAGTGTAGGCCTACTGTATGAATTGCCTTGTTAAATGTATTTTTCCCCCCCAAATAGTAAACAGTAATATTTTTTACTAATAAAAAAACCAAAACAATTTATATACAGTATTTTAATGTAAAATGTATTCTTCCCATGTTAAAATTTAAAAAAAAATGTATTGTTCAAAAGGTTCTGTCAAAGTTATGAACAAACATTCCTGCAGTAACATCACATAGTGAATGCAGTCAAACTGATTCGAACCGGTAAGTTACTTGCCTCTTTGAGCAAATCAGTAAAATCATTTTTTGTTTTGTTCTTGACTTAGACTACACTCGCGCTGCATGTTTGTTTTTCTGTGCAGGCCGACATGAAAGCTTAATTGTAATACTTGTTATTTTCCATTATTTTGTGCTACACAGCCCTGTTAGCCTTTTATAAAGTAATATTTCTACTTTGAAGTACTTTGGATGTGTGTTATGATCTGCATACTGACATAACCAGACAGCGCCTGTCAGGCGTTGTCAGAGTTTTGATGACTGGATTATCTTTGAGACATAAAGTTTGCTTAGATAAGAGTTGTGTCATAATGTAATATTATGGTAACGGTGCAGTGAGCGATTTCTGAGAAACGCTGTTGATATTTGAAATTACCAAAACAAACCCACCCCTACCCAAAAACATCATGCTCCTATCTTGACAGCTCCTCCGCCCCCAAATTCACAAACACACTATCCACACGCTCCCCTCTCATGAGTGGACACACCCCTTATTGCTGATTGGCTACAAGTGTGTTTTGGTGCTTGGTCAGATCTACTTTCAACAGCATTTCTCAGAAATCGCTTACTGCACCTTTAACTAACATGCCTTGTGCCGCCTACTATTTCCTCAAGTATTCCTCAAGAGACACGCTCTACAATCAATCATTTGTCAGTGATGAAGAAATCTGACATTTGAATGATGAAGAAAAATAAGGGGGAAAAAAAGACAGTAACATTTTGTTCATGTTTCTGAGTTTTATTTTGTCTGTAAGTATTATAAAGACAGCTTTATAGATAATCAGGTCTTGCTGATGCTTAAGTCCAGTGTTACATGATTTTTCCTGTTTGTCTCTATTTCATCAGGACCTCTCTACTTTTCATCAGGACCACTCTACTGCAGCCTGAGGACCCATTCCCTGAATCTGACCCACCAAAGAGCATTATCGAGATACTATTATAGTTTTTATTAATATTTTGAATTAGTTTTTTATTTTTATATATTTTTATTTGATATAGCCTATACATTTTTTATTTAATCTAGAGTGTTCCATTATCTCTACTATTTTCATTATTTTATGATCTGTTTTATAATTGCTTTTGTCTAATCCTCTTTAACTATCGCAATTTCAGTCTTAATCAAGTTTGTGTATTTTAAAAGTCAATTTAAAAAACATTTTTGTGGACAATTTCGGTGCATAAACAACATGAATAAGCAAAGTTCGTGGGATAATACCCTATTTTTTACAGTCTATGGATAATACCAACGTAGGCTACATAATAAGAACGTTTTCTAGAACGAAATTCTAGAACGTTTGTATAACCAGAACGTTTTCAAAACATAAAAAAAAAAAAAAAAAGTTTTAAACATTCCCTAAGTTTTTGGAAATAAAGGTTCTATAACGTTATGGTTAGGAAATTTTACATTTCTTAGAACACACATTGTTAGTTGATCGTTTCCATAGCAACCAGTGAACACATGCAGAGCGAAGCGTGTTTGCCTAGAGCCAAAGTTTTTGGAATTTAGATGTTACAAAGTCGCGCAACAGGTGACCGAATAAAGACCCTGAAGACTTCATTACATTTTTGCCCTATACGTTGCTAAGATATTAGAAGATAAGTAGTTAATGAAGAAGACTGACGCGTTGTGTCACAGTCGTAAGTAATTATTAGTATGCTTTTCTTACTAGAGAACACACGAGCACCTGCCCAAGCCTATACATTCCTTAACGTTTTACATTTTGTGTTTTCTCTGTGTTAAAGTGTTTTGTTTTTCTTTGTTTCGTCTTCCTATCGTCTTTCGCTTATGGGGTCGGCATATTGAGTTTCAGCAAGATGTTTTTTCGGGACCAAGCTTTTCTTTAACCAGAAAGTCGCATCTTTTGACAGTTATTTTGAAGGGGGGGAAAAGTCTACAAAGATGAATATGTGGTCCATCTAAATAGTGTTTAATATGCGGTACATCTCAGAAAATAATGTTTAACTCGTTTAAGATAAGACAGGAGAAGCCGACCAAAAGTGCGTGGACTGTACCCTCTCTCTCAGACTCTCACAGACACAGAAAGGTCAGTAAATCATCCGCTGATCTCGATATAGTGCCCTGCTCTTTTCAGAACAATTGTAATCTGTTTTGCTTTGGTGTCTTGTTAAAATGTATTGCTTAGAACTGATAATCCATCATTGACTACTGACTTTCATCATTGAAGTTTCAACAATTCATTAGATAGCCAGTGCTTATTCCTAAATTTGTTTAGTGGATATTAGTTCTTCATTTGCTGCTAGTCTCTATCCGAAATAGAACTAGTAATATTTTTAATAAGATTCCTACTTGAACTATAAAGTAGCCTGACTAGCCATTATACCACAAGGAAACAAGTTAAATGGGATAAATGTTAAATGGGATAGATATAGTTACAAGCTACTACTATCTAATAAATAAACTAGTAACGCTGGAAAAGGTACTTGTCACTGGAATACTAGTAATTAGGGAATAAGTACCTGGTACAAATGGACTATTAATAGGTAGCCTAGTGAATATTGGAATAAATAAATACTATTGTCTATGAACAGTTAGTAAAATAGAAAAATATACTTATCACTCTACTTTAAAAAATAAACTAGTAACATAAAAAATATACTAGTTATATTTTAAAAGGAAGAAATTTTAAATCAGCAATTTAGTGTCATTTATTTATTTATGCATATTTATAGTAACTCATTCAATGCATGATATTAATTAGAGCAAGAGAAAGATGCCTTTTAATAATGTGGTTTCAAATTCTTTTCAAAGGTCTTTGAGGACCCTTGTGGAGGAAATGTCCAAATGTAAATAGCATTACAGCTAAGAGATGAATGGCATGCATAAAGGTGCAGCTGAACTGTGCAGAGAGGGGGACAAAATATTGCTCTCTGGAGACCCTGGCAGAGCTGCTGCTCTGTACACCCATGCTTTTGGAAATCATGCAGGATCCACTGTTGGACACATGCGTGGCCTTAACACAGGTTGCTTAGAGGAGGTGATCTCTACTCTGGAGGCCTGGCTTGATGGCGTCTCACATAACTCAATAGAGGGCCTGAGCAAAGGTCTTGTTGCTGTGTTTCTGTCTACATTATGCCCCAATAATATTTCTGCTTCTCTTTATAAAATGGAGTCTGTCCTGCAAGGGACAGGTCATGCCTCGGACGAGATTTTCGCACGTTGTTCCGCTCTTCTAGGGGGAAAACAAATGCCCCAACCTGCGGGTCACACACGGTTAGTTCTGGAGTTAACTAGAGCTCTAGCCTGCTTGCTCTCAGATCCTCAAAATCCCAAAGGTCCTCAGCTTTATCTGCAGGCCTTTAATGGAAATAAATCAGAAACTATTAGACTTGTTAAAGAAAGGCAAACTAAACATTTGGAACTATTAATTAAAGCATTTTACCAGCAAATGTCTCTGAGATATTCCATACTTCATGCTAAGGGGCAGACAGAGAAAGCATTGAGTCCTACACAAGCAAGTGACGACATGGATTCCACCAAAACGGTTGAGTTTTTACTTGCCATTTCACCTAATGACATCCAGGTGAGAGAGCTTCAAGCTGCAGTCTTGTTTTCATCAGGAAAGTTCACAGAAAGTGCAGAAGCTTTGTCGCTGGCCCTTAAACTAGATGAATCACAGACTGAACATGTAATGGCTCCTGAGAAAAGAGCTTGTTTACTGGTGGGCAGAGCAGCTGCTAATTTTTCAGCTGGAGGACGAGCAAGAGAAGTCTGCAAAGACCTGGGTGACGGTTTTGCACTTCATCCAGCGACAGCAAGACAGCAATTCCAGAGCCTTTTCTCAGACAATGGCATAGGGTTGGCTGCCCGTATCCAGCTGCGTCAACAGGCAGAGAAGGGTGTCTTGGAGTTCAGGGATGCAGTTCTCATAAGGCCTGACCTTCGGTCTTCAAAAGGAGTGGAGTTGTTGGATCCCGTTATTGCTCAGCTGCGAGCTCTCTGCCACTTGGAGTCAGATGGAGGAGGTAGGGAACTGCGGGTGCGTCTGGCAGACTGCCTCCTCTTGCGTGGGGAACATAAAGAAGCCCTTTCCATAAGTAGCCAGCTAGCCGCTGCAGCTCCAGCCCAGCAGAGCTACCAGAACACTGTGCAAGTGCTTAGAGGGTTTTCCCGACTCTTCACTGAGGACCATAAAGGTGCTCTGGAAGATTTCCAAGCGGTTATTGAGCATAATACTCCTCACCCACCCAGCTGTGTCCGTGCACTCTGTGGCAGGGGTGTCCTGCGTATGATGGGTGGCTCACACTACCTTACTGCTCTAGATTACGTTACAGCGAGCCGATTACAGCTGCAGGACACCGCTGTAACTGTTCGGTGCCTGGTGCCATGGAACTACCGTGGGTTGCTGTGCACTGTGTTGCTGGAACAGGGAAGGGTTATGCTTGAGGGGACTGAAGAACAAAAAGCTGACTCAAATCCTACAGCAAAACAAGAGCATGAGGAAGGTCACACCAACAACAAACATAGGTACATTTGCATTTTTCAGATGAATGAAACTGAATTGTCTTGCAAAATCTCTCCCTTTGTCTTATATGTACTATTCATACTGTGAATTGTAATATTGTCATGTCTAAATACACTTTGTAGCATTTAAAATTGTTTTAGTTTTTGGTGTTGAATTTTTAATGTATTTAGACAAAATAGAATAGAATCAGCCATTACATGAAAATAATTATCGGCTTATCGGTGTCGATAAGCACTCCTGGAGGGCCACCTGTCTGCAGAGTTTAGCTCCAACCTAACTGACTAGAAGTTTATAGTTGCTGTGTCTCATTTCGAAGGCTGCACCCTCCAGAGGTCACATTTGCAGGTTGCATACATTATGGAGGCTGACCCATTCCAGAAAAGTAACCATTAGATTCCGAGGAAAGAAGTAAATTACAGTAATTTACGTCTCACAAGCAATAACAATCAATTTTAGAATGGTTACTTTTCTGAAATGAGACAGCCTTGGTGACGTATGTTTCCGACATATGCAACCTCCCAAGGGTGCAGTCTACGAAATGAGACACAGCAAAAGATCCTGAAGACCATGATTAGCTGGTTCAGGTGTGTTTCATTTGTGTTGTAGCTGTGTTCATAATTACTGTAAATAAAGCTGTGTATGCTTTCAAATTCGCTCTCGCGGTACTTTGATGTCGTACACCGATCGGACACACTTTAAATCTGCATTGGTCAAATCTGCTAAAGTCATAGCTCTCAGAAAATCATGAGTTTACACATTTTAATTTTCAAGCTATACAAGCATGTGAAGGCTTTTTACAGTTCAGAATCGCTACGGTAATTACGACATGGCCTGAACGCACCTCAAGATCATTGGCCTTCCCGAAACAGGATTTTGGACACCACTGTCTTATTCATTTTCCTGTGCTTCCTTCAGGTCTTCCGTTGGAGTGCACGCTCTTGCTCTTCTACTAATGGAGTTACAGCCCGGTGCCGATGGACCCCAGATTCTCACAGCAGATGCTCTGTACCAGTTGGGTCGTGTTGAGGAGGCTTACCGTCTTCTTCTCAACATTGAGCACACAGCCCCACGCCCACCGATTCTCGCACGTCTTGCAATACTGCAGCTGCATCGAGGCTTCCTCTATGATGCCTATCAGGTGCCAGATTATATTTCTTAGTTTTATCATATTTAAATTATTAAGTATTTTTATGATAATAGTTTATTTATTTTCTGCTTCATATCATGTAATATCTCTGGTGTCTTACAGCTACTGAAAAAGCTGATTAATTCAGGAGACACCAGCTGTCTACGTCCCCTTCTCTCTGTAACATCTTTACAAGACCGAGCACTTCTAGAAAAACATTGTCACACCGCTTCCAAACGTATACTGTGTGGCCAACAAGCAGACAGTGCAATAAGGGAAGCTGTGGCCTATTTGTCCATTGCCATTATGGCTTCAGGTATGTTAAATTCAGACACATGCAGTAATATATTAATTTACATTACAAAATATATATGGTTATTAGGGTCAAATGGAGAGGAAAAAGTGCAAATGCAAAGAGGAATTCACACCTTTGATTGTATCTGATTGACGCAGTTTCTACAAAACAAAAAAAAAAGTTTCCTTTTCAGCTCTGCAATTTTCCTTTACTTTCTTCTGTAATTGATTTCCATTATAATGATCTTGGCTTTTATGTTTCTTGTAACTCTCATAATAACTTACAGCACTTATATTGTAAAGAAAGAGATAAAGGTAACTCAGAACAGAACACTGCTATTTTCTTAATTGAGTTTTTCTTGAGTTCTTCTTCCGATTATTCTTTAGGTGGTGGTGCAATAGATTCCCTGCTGGAGAGAGCAAAATGTTATGCTCTGTTGGGCCAATGGAAGACGGCTATCTTTGACTTCACTGCGATCCTTAAAGAGCACCCAGACCATGTGCAGGCTTTGTGTGGAAGAGGATTCACGTATCTTATGCTGAACCAGCAGAAGGTGTGGTAGCAAAAACAAAGACCTCCTCCGGGTTCATGATTCAATAACACATTACAATAAGGTTAACGCATAGTAAATGCAATAGTAATAACTTTGAATAATCTTGGTTAATGTTAACTTCTACATATACTAATACATTTTCAGACATTTTAATTTATATTTATACATATGACATTATTTATATAAAAAATAACTTAAATGCTGTAAACTGTAATGCATTATTTAATGTATATGTCAAGTTGAACTTAATTGTAAAGTGTTACCAATATTTCAAGATCAGTGGCTGAAATAACAGACACTTAAAGTAATATTTCCTACATGCTTGTAAACTGACACTATTAATATCAATAATTCACCAGGAATGCACACTAGACATACTAGTTGCCCTTCGGTGTGGTGCTGAGGAGGTCACTCAGAGCATGCTGTCACTTAAAGAAAAAGCAAAGAGACTGGTCAGTGAATGGTTAGGTCAGCACTGTCGCAGCAGCCTGTCAGAGACTCTGTTGGCTAACCCTGTACCCTGCCGGGAGGAGCTCCTCCGAGAGGCCTTTTTGATTGGTGGAGCACTAATGAACACTGACTGCAGGGAACCCAGGTGGCACCTCCTGTACATAGATACACTATTTGCAAAAGGTAAGGGAGCAGTATACAACATAAAAGAGTCAAGTATGTCGGCCAGTAGGTTGTTTATTCCACATCAAATGTGTTAGACAAATTAAAAATATATACATTATGTCTATGTAAAATGTGTTTTATAAAGTTGGCGTTTGAAACTATGTTTTTAAAGGGGAGGTGAATGCTGCAGGAGCGCACCTGAAGCAGGTGTTTGGTCAAGAGCCTCGAGATGTCGCTGCTAAGGCCAGGTGGGGTGTCGTGAAGGCCTGGCAGCAGAAATACAAAGTGGCAACCAACTATTTGAGTGTGGTGGCTGAGAAAGATCCAGCAACTCTAGACTTTCTAATCAGTCTCATGCAGTCAGCTCAAAGAAAACGCTTGGCACAGGTAATCACTAGTCATGTGTTTGTGTGTGAACCTGGTATTCCCTTCGTTATGGGGAATAAATGTCCCCACAAGGATAGTAATACCAGTAAGTTTGACCTTATGGGGACATTTGTTTTGGTCCCTATGAGGAAAACAGCTTATAAATCATACTAAATTAAGTGTTTTGAAAATCTAAAAATGCAGAAAGTTTTCTGTGATGGGTAGGTTTAGCATAGTGTAGTGTAGTTTGTACAGTATAAAACATGGAAACCAGTGTGTGTGTGCGCGCGCATGTGTGTGTGTGTGTGTGTGTGTGTGTGTGTGTGTGTCAATGTAAAACCATGGGAACTTATTCAAACACAGGAAACAGAACTAAAACACATGCAAAAACCACCCAAAGATACAGATAACCATTACAGTTAAATTGCACATAAATGACTCATTTTATTCTTGAAAACGGAAATGATATTGTTATTGTGCAGCACTGGGGCCTATACCATGAAGCCGGTTTAGGTGACTAACCACATATGTTTAGTTTGCACCAACCCTGGGTTTTAGGCACCATGAAAGTGGTTTGGCTTTTAGCAGTGTTCATCGCCATAGTGACTAACACTCCACGGCTAAACTGGTCCGGGGCAGGTTATGTTCCAGGTAAGAGGTTGCAAACCGAACTTGGACCAATCAGCTGTGAGCAAACTGACACATGTCTGATGCGATAAAGTCACTCCACCTGTTTCTACTCCAAATTAAAGGTCACTACATAGCAAATGATTTTTAAAGACAAAATCGTCTGGCTTTTAGTAACGCTTATTTAGAATAATAATTTTGTATGATTTGGATGTTATTTATGTAATTATTAATAGATCACACATGTACAATTTTAGTTTAGCAATTATTACGTTTAAAGGAATAAATATATAAAAGGTAATATAAATACGCTTTAGAATCAATAGATAAAGCTACAAAATGACTACATGTGAACTTAAATGTTCAATTCTCTCTAACTTCACAACTTTTACTTGCACTGATATAGCAAGACTTTTTCTTTTAGTTGTTGTGTTTCAAAGACAGCTATTTTCTTCTTGCTGTGTAAATTTGTTTAAATTCCTAATGTTTTTCAATCTCGTAATATTCTGCAGAAGAGAGAAGTGAATCGCAGTTTCACTCTTTCTCAGCATGTGATTGGCTGTTCGCTACTGATGTCACACCTAAACTCCTAAACTCAGGATCAGATCCTGAGTTGACAGAGAAAGTTGATGATCAGCATCATGGTACTAACAAAGCCTGGTTGGACTTGTTTTGTCAACTCGAAACTAATCCTGTAACCCTGAGTTTGTTCCACTACCATCATGGTATAGGGCCCTGGCCTTGTTCACAGCCCTAGTACAAGTACTGTTTCTGTTCTTTTTCAATTTTCTCTTCTGTATTGATGACCTTACAGTGTCTCATAAAATGATTCTGTGCTTCCAGACAGCATCCCAGCAGGCTGCCATTGTGTCTGAAAGTGGCCAGTGGGAGCTCGCTTTAGCCCTCCTCACGCTAGCAGTGCGAGCGGTCAGTGAGATGAAGCTTCAGTACCTCAGGCAGCGTGCAGCCTGCCTGGCCCACCTGGGCCTCCACGACAGGGCTGTGTCTGACTTGAATAAGGTCATTCTGGGCCACAATGCAGATGGCAGTGAGGAGCCAAAGGTTTGGGCAGAGGACCTTTGCCGCCGAGGCCGTAGTCTGCTATTGTGTTCCCGTGAAGAGTCTGGCTTACAGGACATTTCTCAAGCCCTGGATCTGCATGAGGGACAGGCACTGCTGTGTGTGGAGGCTGGTCTGGGAACACAACGCCTTGCTGAAAAGTTCCTGCGCTTTGCCCTTCAGAACTACGGAGAGCAGAAACTTGACAAAGCTTGGCTTCTGACAGAGACCGGGCTTAAAGTGGACAGTGGCCACGTAGAACTGCGCAGACTGAGGGCTAGAATAAAACGAGAAGTCTCTGGTCCGTGTACTGTCCACTAGAGATGAAACATGCTCGAGATGTTTAATTGTGAACTGATGGTGACAGAATGGCTCATGTCTTTATATTGATTTGTTTAATCAGGCAAACATTATGGCAAGCATTTTTATAGGGTTTTGTCAAAATGTAACATTTGGTGTAGTCTTGTCAGACATGTATACTACTGTTTTTTGGGGCAGTATGATTTTTATGAAATGAATTAATTTATTTAGCAGGGAGTGACAGTAAATACATTTACAATGTTCCAACACAAATAACATTCAAATAAATGCTTTTCTTTTGAACTTTCTATTCATCAAAGAATCCAGATTTTTTTTGTCTTCAGTGTCTTCAGAAATCATTCTAATATGCTAATTTGCTGCAAAGACAGTCTACTCAAGTTGAGTCATTATCGCTTTCTTGTCTTTCTTGGAAGAGATTCCACCCATCTGTCTCTCACCTCTCTGTACCTCTCTCGAATGATGACTCCCACCACCACTGTCTCGTCAGCAAATTTTATAAAGTGGCTGCTAGGTGTCTAGTGACACACTTGTGGGTGAGTTGTGAACAGTTAAGAGCTAAAATAAATCCAGTATATGGCATAGACAGAGAGTACAAAATAAATGTGCAGTTTTTGTTAAATTATTGCACCTTTTGAGTGTGAATGGATTTTATTAAAAACTAAATTAAAAGTCACTATACATCACAGATTCGGAGAGCTGTGTGTATCACTACGTCCACAAGAGGGAGTACTGCCTCAGGTGAACTTGATGCAAGACCCCACATCTCTTACATCAGTGGTTCTCAATCCTGGTCCTGGGGAACCACACAGCTCTGCACATTTATATGTCTCCTTTATCTGACACACCCAGTTCAGTTCATAGAGCTCTTTCCTAACGAGATGATGATCTGAATCAGGTGTGTTAAATGAGGGAGACATACAAACTGTGCAGAGCTGTGGGTCCCCAGGACCAGGATTGAGAACCACTGTCTTACATAAAACCGATACATTCATCCAGTTCACAAATGAACAAAGTGAAGTAATGACATGGACTGAAAAAGAAGTGGAAAAAAACCTCTAGTATCAGATATGCATTTCCTGAAAAACAGTACTTACAATAATATTTTAAAGAATATTTTAAGAACATATAAACACAGATTTGGTTCGAGGGAGAAAAGGAGAAATGCGAAATGAAATAAGAAAGAATAAATTGGACAGAACAACATAAATCAATGCAAATAGAGGTTAAAAACTTTGACCCGACTCAAATAATCCGTTTATTCGTTCATTTAGCATTACTACATAAACATCAACATTTTTCTCAAGAGTTCAGTATATCGGTCTGTTCCTGACATAACTGGATTGTTACAAAGACTCATAACATAGGCCACGAACCGTGTACCGAAAGTGCTCTTAGGGTGTTTTTGTTGTAATTTTAGGCCAGGATGTTCTTAAAATTGTATGTGTTCCGTTGAAAAATATTACGTGGTACATTGCATGTTCTTTCGAGCGTTGCTCTTGCGTCATTTGAACGTCATCGCTCAAACGTAAACAAGGAAGTAACAAATCCATTGTGAATGAGCCGAGCTCTAGTCCAGACGCTGTCAGCCTAAACTGTCTTTGTATTTTGTTTTACATATATTCATTTATGTAACCACAGGCGAAGTTTGTATATTCATACACGTAATCAAGCACATATATGATCGTAATCCGATTAAGGACCAAGACGTCCGTTGTGAGGCGCTGAGAGCTCGATGTAAGGTAACGCATGAAAACACGAAGGCCGTCCCTTATTTCTTCAGATAATATCACAAAGCGTTTGATCTGTTTACAAAAGATAAGTTCACTTTAAAGTCTCTGCCATTCAGATTCACAGTCTATTGTTTGTCTCTGCAAAGATTTGACTTCTCAATCCCATGCAAAAATGCCTCTTTGGACAATAATTTACTGCAGTTTGGTAACCAGTATCTAACCTATCATAAAGTCACTGTACTTTATAACCCTGTGAAGTTAAAGGGAGACAAACCTATAAAGCAAAGTCCCAACCACAGATCAGTCTTAGGAATTTTGCATGGTAAGATGTCAAATGCTATGTAATATACAGATCAAATTATGTACTGCTTATTTGGTTGTAGGAAGAATGAAACTATGAAACTTAAAAAAACATTAAGTCTATATGTTGTTAAATCTGCAGGGATCTGCTATAATGCCATCGCCTGTGGATGTTATCGTGGTTGGAGCTGGTAACAGAGGAGAAAATTATTCAGACTATGCTGTGATTTATCCTGACCGCATGCGGGTATTATTTGTGTTTTAATCTCATATCGACAGTCAGCAACTCTGTTATTTCATCACAACCAGAAAAAAAATAAAATAACCATGACTATAACTGTTTCCTCATAGGTAGTAGGAATTGCTGACCCCAGAGATTTTGCTCGAAAGAAGCTTCAGGCACATCACAAAGTAGCTGATCAAAACACTTTTAATGGTACGTCCAGCTTTGTTTCCCAGCTTTATGTTACAATAAAAGTGATGGATGTGTTTTTTTTTTTTTTGGAAGTACATTTGTTTGCTTTTTACATAGATTGGCGTTCTATAGTAGAGAGAGAGAAATTTGCAGATGCTGTATTGATCTGCACTCCCGATCGTCTTCACAAGGTTCGTTTGGTCAATAGAGTTTTTTTTTAAATCAGCATGGTGTGCTTAGCTATTTTTTACTCGTTAATGAATTACATAACTTGCGCTTCAAGTTGTCTGCTTTATATGGGTTCAGTGAGTGTCCAATCATTGTTTTGTTCTTCAGGACCCTGCTGTGGCTTTAGCTAAGAAAGGCTACCATGTATTGCTGGAGAAACCAATGGCTGTAAGTGTATTTTTGCCAAAAGGCTCCATGACTGATTCATTCAAAACGGCTTATTCATTCAGGAAAGAAGCAAGTGACTGACTTTATGAATGGGTCATTGAATCATTCACTCAACCGATTCTTTCCAAACACAAATTCATTCATGAATGAAATACCACTGTGTGTTGCTCGGAGATGCACAACGGTTCTGCCGTGGCTTTGTTTAGAACTATTTTCGTTGGCGAGATAGAGCAAAAAAAGACAATATTGTATCTAAAATGTGAGAAATTTTATGTTATCTTCTTGTTTATTGAACTGTTGTATAAAGTCAATATCACATTTGCAATTGTGCTGATATTCAGGAAAACAGCATTCTTGCTCGTGTAAACTATTCATTTAAAAAAAACAGTAAAACTCAGTAAGGGGCATTATTTTGCCCAAAGCCATCCATCAATTTCTACCCTGCATACCGGTAACGTAAGGATGGAAATTATCCACAACCATGGGTCTATATAGGCAATAGTGTGCATTTTTGAGGAATGTATGGGTGTGCATGCAGCCTGGGGCCCCTGGTAGTTAAATGCCCAGGGCCTCTGATTGGGTTAATTGTCCATGACGACATTATGATATTTTTTTTGGACGGGATCTGTTGATTGATTTAAAAATTAAAATGTATTTCATACACTATATACATTATTTGAATACACCTCTTCTAGTATGAGTTTTTAATTTCTGAATTAAATTAAAATTCATTTTGATATTTTTGGGGGGTATAAAGTAGAAAAATGGTACAACTGTCCTGCTATCATCATGAAGAAAAAAAAACTATTATCATAGTTTATAATATAATATAATATTATACTATATTATTATTATTAAGTAGTTTTGTCATAAACTTTTATTTATTTTTTGTATTTAAAAAATATATATTTTAATTAGTTTAGGCTGTAAAATGTCATGTAACAAGACCCCCCCCCCCCCCCCATTTCTTTTTAAAAAATAAATAATTCACAATATTTGCAAAAAAAAGTACTGTGAAATATACGAGGAAAATGTATTGATGTTACACCACATTACATTTTTTAGAATCGCTAAATTTAAACTTCTCAAATAGTGTATTAGGTTTTCAAAAAGGCATATTAAACCACCATTAATAAAAAGTGCATAAACAAGATTTTTTACTCTCTTACTATATTTCATTGACACAAACCTCTGTGGTATTGTTCGTAATTTGTATATCATTTTACTTTGTTATTAAATAAACTATTAATATTTGTATGATTATTTTATTATTTATATTATATTAGGTTACAGAGGAGGACTGCACAGAGATTGTAGAGACTTGCATTCAGAGTGGTGTCATGCTCACAGTGTGCCATGTTCTCCGATACGACCCTGTGATCCACAAAATAAAAGTAGTTACACTTTCCTTTAAATCCTAATAAACAATCATATTGGCTCTCAGGCACAAGACAACATGTACTTTTTTTTCTTCTTTAATTCAGGTGTTGATTGACAGCGGAGTGATAGGAGATGTCATCCACATTCAACATTTTGAACCGGTAGGTTGTGTTTAAATAAACTTGCAGTGTGCGTGTGCGTGTGCTGCGTGCGGTTGTGTTGTGTCAGCCCTGTCTTCTCTGATAGGTGGGGTTCTATCATTTTGCTCACTCCTTTGTCAGAGGGAACTGGAGAAACGAGGCAGAAAGCTCTTTTGCTCTGTTAGCCAAATCCTGCCATGATTTGGATCTGATTCATCATTGGGCTGGCGGACGAAGGTACGCTTAATCTAACATGACTTGCGCACGTGCACTGCTGAGCTGAAGACAAAGTAATAGTGAATTGGTAGAAAGAATGTATGGAATGTCTTATCTTCTTTTATCAGTGTTTCTCTATATGTTCAAACTGATTGCATGGGATGGGTCTTTTTTAACCTCATGTTAGTGGGTCACTAATATAGAAAAGGCTCTCAAGGTTTAGCTCTATATTTTTGCTTCTGCCTTTTTTTTTACACTTCTTTCCGCAAAACATAATTTTTCCAGCTTCTTCGTGTATCAATATTCATGATGTTTTAAGGTAGATCTTAAAGGGATACTCCACTTTTTTTGGAAATAGGCTCATTTTACAACTCCCCCAGAGTTAAACAGTTGAGTTTGACCGTTTTCGAATCCATTTAGCCGAACTCCGGGTCTGGGGGTCCCACTTTTAGCATAGCTTAGCATAATGAATTGAACCGGACAAGACCATTAGCATCTCTCTCAAAAAAATGAACAAAGTGTTTCGATATTTTTCCTATTTAAAACTTGACTCTTCTGTAGTTACATCGTGTACTAAGACCGACGGAAAATGAAAAGTTGTGATTTTCTAGGCTGATATGGCTAGGAACTATACTCTCATTCCTGCGTAATATTCAAGAAACTTTGCTGCAGTACCATGAGTGAAGCAGGCGTAATGATATGACGCAGCGCATGCCGCCTGATAATAGGCTACTGAGCTGGGGACTATTATCAGGCGCTGCGTCATATCATTACGCCTGCTGCACTCATGGTACGGCAGCAAAGTTTCTTGATTATTACGCAGGAATGAGAGTATAGTTCCTAGCCATATCAGCCTAGAAAATCACAACTTTTCATTTTCCGTCGGTCTTAGTACACGATGTAACTACAGAAGAGTCAAGTTTTAAATAGGAAAAATATCGAAACTCTTTGTTCATTTTTTTGAGAGAGATGCTAATGGTCTTGTCCGGTTCAATTCATTATGCTAAAAGTGGGACCCCCAGACCCGGAGATCGGCTGAATGGATCCGAAAACGGTAAAACTCAACTGTTTAACTCTGGGGGAGTTGTAAAATGAGCCTATTTCCCAAAAAAGTGGAGTATCCCTTTAAGGTTTAGATGGTTTTGAAATAATAGTTTTGGGGATTTTATTTTACAGGTGTTTAAAAGTTTCATCATTTGGGTCGCTTAGCCACTTCACAAAAGAGAACAAGGTTGGACTTTTTATTATTATGTGTTGTTATTTTTATGTATTTTTTACTATTAAATGAAAAACATCGCCATTGTGAGATTTCTAAAAATATATATAATTATTTCTCAATTTTCCTAGCCAGCAAAGGCTGCAAATCGCTGTTTAGACTGTCCTGTAGAGGGGGATTGTGCGTACTCTGCAAAGAAAATCTACCTGGATCGAGTGAAAAGAGTAATGTGTTTATGTACACTACCATTCCAAAGTTTGGGGTCAGTAAGATTTTTTTTAAAGAAATGAGTCCTTTGATTCAGCATGGACACATTAAATTGCTCAAAAGTGATAGTAAGGACTTTTATAATGTAACAAATGATTTATTTGTCAAATATATGTTGTTCTTTTAAACTTTCCATTTATCAAAGAATCCTGAAAAACATGCATTACAGTTTTTACAAAAATATTAACCGTTTTCAACTGTGATTATAATAAGAGATGTTTCTTGAGCAGAAAATCAGCATATTAGAATGATTTCTGAAGGATCATGTGACACTGAAGACTGGAGTAATGATGCTGAAAATTCAGCTTTGCCATCCCAGGAATAAATTACATTTTAAATTGTAATAATATTTCACAATATTATTACTATTTTAACTGTATTTCTGAACAAATAAATGCAGACTTTGTGAACATATAATACTTCCTTTAAAACCATTAAAATATCTTACCAACTCCAAAACTTTATTTACTCTGCTTTTTGAAGCTTATAATCATATGATGCATATAACACAAAATGAACATTTACTTTATTTATTTATGTTATTATCAGGGGAATGATGGCTGGCCGGTTTCAGTAATTTGCCGCAGCTCGGTTCCTGATATTGAATCTGTGACTGAAGCCCTCAGAACAGGACCTTATGGCCGCTGTGTCTACGAATGTGACAATGATGTGTGCTCAAACCAGGTTGGTGAATCTCATACAGTTTATGCTTGTAACGATGTTTCCTATCATTAACAAAGAATATTGTTTTATTGTTAAATCATTTATTGCAGGTAGTGACCATGGAATTTGAAGGAGGCTTGACTGCCGCATTCACCATGGTAGCATTTACAGAGGAAATATGTAAACGCAGAACATCTATCCATGGAAGTAAGGTGGGACTTCCTGCTCAGTTGTGTCAATATTCCAACACTTTGAAGACTGTAAGGGGGTTTAACACCTGTTTGTTTATTCTCTCACAAGGGGGAACTGTCCTATGATGGACATGAGATCAAAGTGTTCGACTTCCTCACTAATAGGACCACAAAGCACACCGCCGACTTGAGAGTTCCAGGTAACTTTGGTAAAGGAGGTCACGGCTCTGCAGATTATCACCTGATCGACTCCTTCATTGCAGCTGTGATGGTAAGACGATAGATCTGTAAGATCATTTTCTCTGTATTTGTTGTAGAATCTTGAGTAATTTGATCACTCCCAATGTTTCTCTCTTTCTCAATACAGAATAAGGACCCAACTCTGATCAGGTCAGGTCCTAAGGAGACATTAGCAAGTCATAAACTAGTGTTTGCGGCTGAACGTGCCCGTTTGGAAAACAGAGTTATGAACCCATGTGATGGTGAGAGCAGATAAATGTAAATGAGAGAACCAAATCTCCACATTGTCGACTTCTTTTATATTCCACTACAAGTTCACATTTTCTTTGTCGTTCTAGACGTCACTTATATTATTTTGTGATTCATTCAATGATTTTAGAAATAGACCAAATGTGCTTTTTTTAACGTAATCATGTCTGTTTTATTTAGAAGATTTATAAAACAGTACTTGTTGAATAACATTTCTTGCATTTTATGCACCTTAAAGATACCCGTATTTATTCATGTAAAACCTAATGTTTCATATTAAAATGTATTCAAACTAATCATGTGGAATTATGAATGACCTAAATAAAAAGAATCATATTTTGGCCATTTTGTTCAGTTTGCATGGAATTTTTATTTTATTTTATTGTTTTAACAGCCATTCAAAACTTGAGAAAACAAAATATGGATTTTACAGAATCAATGGCAATTAAAGTGCAAATCTTCATGTTCTGTGTATCTTTCAGTGGTTTCCTCCAATAATGGTCTTCTGTGTTTGTACAAGAACAAAAGATGCATAATCATTTTTGGTCATGTAGTGATGAAATAAAAAGTTAATATTTCGTAATTCAAAACATTTAGCATCATATTTTAAAACAATGGCAATGACAAATAATCATTGAAATACATTGAAATGTAAACACTGGTGGTGTGATAGTGAAATTGTCTATAGTTATATAAGAAACGGTCACTATATGTAAATAGTTTTAGACTGAGGAGAGGTGTAGTGTCACAGTGAGTTGGAGGGTGTCGTAACCTTGCAGTCTGTCCACACAGTTCCCAACCTTGTTAGTTTGGTGACTTTGTGGGCAGGTTATCTCACTTGAACAGATTACAAGAGCATTGCATTTGACGTTCACAAAGGTAAAAAACCTTTATGACTGTCTTTATGAACACCACGTACCACCTTTAAAAATGCTCTGTAAATAGGGACATTATGACTGTTTTACAAAACATTTAGTTTTCTTACAAAAATCATGGCTTTAAATATGGGCCTTGAAACACTGGCAGAATGAACTTTGTTAATCATACACTACATTCAGCAATGATGCATTAAATTGATCAAAAGTGACCTATAATGTTACTTTAATGTTTAGAAACTGTTTCTATTTCAAATATACTGTTCTTTTGAACTTTCTATTCAATGAAGAATCCTGAAATAAACAAAAAATGGCATGGTTTCCACTCACACACACAAAAGTTTAAGCAGCACAACTTTTTATATTTTTTATTTATGATAATAAATGTTTCCTGAGCAGAAAATCAGCATATTAGAATGATTTCTGAAGGATCATGTGACACTGAAGACTGAAAATTCAGCTTTGCCATTACATGATTAAATTACATTAAAAAACTATTTAAATTGTAATAATATTTCATAATATTACTGTTTTACTGCATTTTTTATGAATAAAAATGCAGCCATGGTGAACATAACAGACTTCTTAAAATCGTACCGACCCTGCTTCTTTTGAGTGTGTAAAACCATTCTTAAGTAAATAGTTGATGTCAATTCAATGGATGTACGAATGATTTACACAGAATACATGGTTGAGGTATAACCGATGTCCATATGGTAGAGCTCATGAAACTTTATTATATCTCTTTCCTAAGCTTTGTGGTTAAGGCCCACTGTTGAAGTCATTATTTCATTCTCTTGTATAGAGAGCCAGGAGATTAATCTTAGTGCATTTTGATACCTCTGCCCTAACTGACTCACAAAATATCAAATTAATACTCTCAACCTTGCCACAATGTCTAAAATACAGGATATGCCACATTGCGTCACTCTGCTCAGTGGCCACTTTTCAACAAGCATAGTTTCGTTATGACTGTGAGGGAGGGTGAGCACTGAACTCACTGGTTGTGTAATGAATCGGATGACGGCTAGCTCCCACCTCTAACATGAGCGTTGCACAGATGGATTGGATTATTTAGCCAACAGAAAATGTTCTTTTTTTCGCTATGACCATCTGACCAGTGAGGCCAAAACGTAGAACAAATGATTTCCACTCGAAACCAGCATGCATCATCATGAGCTCAGCTTTGAGAGCCTTGTGACTCATAAAATACAGCTGTTGACTCAGACAAAAGCAGGCTTTTTATCCTTTGGAAGTACAATTGCATTCTTACTGAGCTGTGTGATATGCTTAGCTAGTTATCAAGGTTTAGTGATGTCACTAGGACGTGTCGAGGTGCATAACTTATTGTACATTCAAAGTTGCACACCTTTTTTTTCATCTGGATTATGTTGATTCATGGTTTCTATCGCGTACAAAAGTCATTCAAAACTATGTTTTATTGTGAAATTCTGTTTTTAAACTGAAAATTGCTTGCTCAATAATCCTCAAATGGCACTTATCATGTTTTCTGTCACAACAGAGTTGAAACAGCAAATCATCCATCCAGAAGTATTGTTTTTCTTGTGGTCAGTTCGTGGAAGCAGTGTGTGTTTTCTGATAAATTGGTTAGTGGGAGTTAAAAGGTTAAAGTATGGCAAACTATAAGCCACAGAAAACCCAAGTAAAAAAAGAAGTCTCTGAATGACACTCAGAATCCATTCTTTTGATGTATGTAGGTCACGCTGATGGAATCAGGAAAAAGCCATGTCAGGAACTAATGTTACTGTTCAACATGACTCTGATATGGTGAGTCACAGGATGTAGCTTGTGAGGTGAGTGTTGGCTGAGAAACGTGGAGGCAGCAGCAGCAGATTCCAAAACAAGTTCCTGGCTGGGACCTCAGAGGAAATCTGTAGGACTGCATAGGCAGACCGCTTCCGTATTTACAACCGGATACTCCTTTCCACACATGACTGGTCAATGCCTCGCTTTTTTTTTAATCTCTTCCGGCCTTCATAAAGCCATAAACGCTAGACGGTTTTGTCGTTATGATTTTTTGGAAAGTTGAAATGTCTCATGCTCACCAAGGCTGCATTTATTTAATCAAAAATACAGGAAAAACAGTTATATTGTATAATATTATTAACATTTAAAAGAACTGTTTTCTAATTTAATATATTTTAAAATGTAATTTATTCCTATGTTGGCAAAGCTGATTTTTTCAGCATCATTACTCCAGTCTTCAGTGTCACATGATCCTTCAGGAATCATTCTGATATGCTAAAGAAACATTTATTATTATTATGTTGAAAACAGTTGAACTGTTTAATATTTTTAAGGAAACTAATAATTTCTAAAATAGAAAGTTAGGGTCCACTTCTCAATATTATAACTACAACTTTTACCTCAATAAACTCCTAATTACTGCTTATTAATAGTTAGTAAGGTAGTTGTTTAGGTATTGGGGATGTAGAATATCATCATGCAGAATCAGGCATTAATATGTGCTTTATAAGGTCTATTAAACAGCTAAAATCCTAGTAGTATCCCAGATAGCATACATATCCGGGCCTCATCTGGGCCAACTATGGCACATATGGCTCAGTTCTGGCAGCGGCAAAAATCATATGGGCTGTATCTGGCCCACACACATCAAGCCGGTTTTAGTGTGAGTTGTGGCTTGCTGTGTGTGGCCCAGATGTGACCCATGTGAACTTTACCTCTAACTGAGCCATATGTGCCATAGTTGAATATGTATACCCAGATATGTATGGTATTGCCAGCCACACTCAGGTTGAGTCATCGCCGTCATTCTATGTGGTCTTGAGCCACAAGAATGTGAGAGATGTGGGCCACAACTGGGCCAGATGCCATTTGCTATCTGAGATGTATGCTAATAAGCAACAGTTAAAAGTGAGAATTGGACTCTTAACTAAAGTGTTACAAAAATTGTTTACACCATGTTTTGCTACTTTTGACTTTACTGCCACTTGATCAGTTTCATGCATCCTTGCTGAATGTTATTAATTTCCTTTTAAAATCCTTTAAAATTATTATTTCTGCCTTTTCAACATCAGGTAGAACTTAGCTGAGTTGTTGCCCCACACTGGTCATGAAGGGTGACAATATATCAGGTCATTTAAATGTTTACTGTGGTATTTTTTATTTTATGTGCACATTTTTTAAGTGGTGACCTGGTGATGCCTTGGTACTAATATAAACGTGTCTCAATGTTTTACACTATAAAACGAATGCTTTTTAGCAGTCAAAACACATGCCCCAAGTAACCAAATTCCTTATAAATGATCCAAGGAGTTTGTTCTCTCTTCTTATTCCTCTAGATCTGCCTCTTTTGTATTCCTCTCTGAGTTTGAGTCTCTGGAGCTCAGCCTAAAGACAAAAGGCACTTTTCGAGGAGATTAATGTGCTGGTCTTTTCTTCACAATGCACTGCGGAAACCTCCCCTCTGGGTGAGCAAACCTCATGGCCCCTCTGTTGCCTAGGACCGTGGGTAATTGAGTGACCCGTCCTTCTATTGCCGTATCCCAGGCAAACAGCAGTAATTACCTCTTTCTTTTCTACGATCATGCCTAAATGGCCTTTCATAGTTTCTGTTACCATGAAATCATTTGTTTTTTGTCCTCAAATCATTTGCTACTTCCTAGCACACTTATTCAATTAAATGACTCCCTTTGTCTCAGTTCCCTTAGCATCCTGGGAAAGTGTGCGTGACTTGAGAATGGATGCCCTTGTATTCCTGTGACTGGAGCTCAGTGTTTGTGTGTGTGTGTTTGTCCCAGACTCCTCTTGAGAGTGGCCGTTGTGATTTTTGCGAGCTAAAGTACTTTAATGAAAGGGGCAATAGATAAGCATTTTGCCTCATGTTTTTGTTATCTATAATACAACCACTTTTTTTGTATGAGCAGCTGCTTTGGTATAAAAATACACATCTATACTTCCGTTTGCTCTTTGGTCCTGCTTGTGGTTGATAGTGCCGCACTTACTGTCGCCGCAGCTGCTCTCGCTGCTCAAGGTCACATTCGAGTGACTCAGAGGAAACTGATCCTCCTCGCAAGTAAACCTGCTCATTTATTGAAGGAACTCCTGTGTAGATTTAAACTTCCTTTTCATTCAATATTACAAGCCTAACAATATGTTTTCATGTGTTTCACGTTTTTTGTTAGTCGTTGGAGTTTTGTGTGGTTTGCACATGGCAGCCTGACACATCCCAACAACCTTTGTTCAATACACAGAACATGATGAAATGCAAATATTTCCAAATCAACCTTTGGGACTATTTAAATGTCCAACTTTGGTACCATTTGTCTTACAACATATCCTAAAAGGGTAAATGGGGCTGTTTTGTTCATTAATGAAATGAGTCATACTTTTACAGCATTGATCCTGGTTAATTTTATTTATACTAATATGGGTTTTTAACATATCAAGTTATTTTAAACGAAAATTAATTAACAATCAACTGTATATGTATAAATAATAATATACATGTATGTTATTTATGTATACTTACTACTGTGCAAAAGTTTGGGTTTTGTAAAGTCTCTTGTATGCTCACCAAGGTACAATCAGTAATATTGTTAAATCTCAATCGAATTTAAAATAACTCTTTTCTATTTATATTTTAAAATGTAATTTATTCCAGTGATGACGAAGCAAAATTTTCAGCTTCATTACTCCAGTCTTCAGTCACGTGATCTTTAAGAAATCATTCTAATATGCCGATTTACTGCTCAGGCAACATTTCTGATAAGGTGCTGCTTAATATTTTTGAGGAAACCGTGATGCAATATTTCAGGATTCTTCAATGAATGGAAAGTTAAAAATAACAGCATTTTTTTTAAAATAGAAATCTATTGTGACTTTGTAAATGTCTTTACTGTCACTTTTGATAAACGTAATGCATCCTTGCTGATTAAAAGTATTAATTTCTTAAAAAAAAAAAAATCTTATTTCAAATTTTTACCAGTTGCTTATAACACAATAAGGCTCTACAGTCATGATCATATTCTGAGTAGGAAATTGTGGATCCATCTAAGGGCATTATTGCATTTCTCAGTTATTCGACCTCCTTTCATTAGATTCTGTACATTGTGTGAGTGTGTCCATACACAGACGTACAGTGGTGCTATGGAGTGACAGGGGCCGCCAGTGTGTTTGCATGACCCTGCCTTTCCAGTGAAGCTCACTGGTGCACTTGGTTACAAAGAGACTTACTCATAAGAAAAAATGCAGTGGGTGATCTGAGCCTCCGTGACCCATTAAAACAACAAGAGAGAAAGCTACTCAACAGCCCTGTCAGGTTCCTCCACCTAAACTAACTCAAGTCGAAAAAAGGGGTAAAAAAAAAAGGTGATGGTATATTTGACAGACTACCAAACAAAGTCTTTTGCAACCAACAACTAAGCATTAACAGAAAACAACAGCAATAAAACATTTATTTTGCACATCTCATTTCCAGAGATCTCCTCCTATGCTCTAATGTCATTTCCATTCAGTTGTTTTCCTCTATTGCTCTTAGAGATAAAGAGTATCTCTGGAGCATAATCAGGACAGAGGAAATACTATCAGTCACCGGGCTGTTCCTTTTTCTATTGCTCTCTAGAGAACACGTCAAGCTGCCATCATTCATGTTGTGGAGAACTCAGCCGGAACATCCACAGAGGGTGAAATGTATGTGTACGTCAAGGGAAGCACTCCGTGAATCGACAAAACATGCACCGAAAGCAATCATCCTTGTAAAACATTTGCCTTGCCTTGCATGTAATTCCTCCGTGTACACCAAATGTATGCAATATGATTCAGATAAGCATGGCTAAAATAGTGGAAACATTTGGTATTTTGCATCAGGAGATAGCATTCATATATAGAGTTCCTGTAGAAACACTTTGTGGTTTTCAGATATTACTCTGCACTGTGTTCGCCTACCTGGGAGCACTTCATTTTGACCACACACCCACAACTCATTTCCAGAAAGGCCCAATATTCCAGATAGGCTGTTTCTCAAGGCTGATTTTGGGGTTGTAAGAAGGCCCACGGGGCGCCTATTGTTCACGGCTTTCACAGGAAGTTGGTTAAATCTCAGGACTATGATGTTGGATTCTGTTCACAATTGCTAGCAAGGTTATATTATGCGATTTCAGATTTATATGCTTACATTACAGCCAGTGTTGTTAACTTAAACTTGAACTATTAAAAATCGTTTTCAGTAATTGAAATAAAACTGAAATAAAATAAATAAAGCTGTAAATATTAGATGAAAATCCTTGGCAACTATAATGGATATAATACACTGTGATCCAAATTATGCAAGTGACATATCAGTGGGATAGTAAACATTCAGATTTGAGGTTTTCAAAGAAAGTGTTTCTTTGTTTTATTTCTCGTATCTTTTTAGATAACTGGTATCAATCTCAGACAGGTTTGTTAAGTAGTTTTTTCCAGGTCTTCTTATGTAAATCCCTTAATAAGCCTTTATCTGACCAGGTTCTTCTGTACACTCACAAATCTTTTGACAATCACAGATCGAAAATCTCTATTCAGTTTTTGCAAAATATAATTTGTTATGCCTTTTGCAAGACATTTCATGCTTTTCATCTTCAGAAAGATCTTTTGCATGTGGCATGAGAACTGTGACTTGCTTAATAATGTGGAACAACCTCTTTCCATTTACATAAGACCTGACAAACTACTTAAACCTGTCTGAGATTGAAGTTATCTTAAAATATAAGATAAAAATATATTAAAAATAAATGAGAACTAAAACAAACAAACAAACAAACAAACACTTTCTTTGAAAAACTAAATCTGAATGTTTATTGTACTAAAATCCTACTGATATGTCACTTACTTAAGTCAAAGTACTAAAATGACTAAAACTAAAATAAAATTAATTAAATCTACATGAAAATATATATATAAAAAAGTAATACAAATGCACATAACAAAATTACTAAACCTAAAATTAAATATAAAATTTAAAATAAAAACGAATTAAAAATATCTTTTAAAATACTGCAATAGTACAAAAATAACACTGAAGACATTATAGCAGTTATATAATTTTACAGTTATAGTCACTGGCTCCGTCCGAAATTGCATACTCTCTTGAGTAGGTACTTATTTTGAATAAGTAATTACTTGATGACCGCTAAAAAAGTATGTTCTATATAGAACGAATGTATGTAGTATGAATGTAATCCGGACATACTACATTCGCCATGTTGTCATTATCATGTGAACTATACCAGCATCAGTTACGTCGCTTCACTGCCATTCATAAATGTAATGAATGGCAGTGGCCTCTCCCATGGCCTCGTGGGATAGTAAAGTGTCCATCGTATGCACACTTCAGAATCTTGCCGGAAGTTACTCTTTTATGAGTACTGTGATTTCAGACATACTTCTTTTGTCACATACTGTTTTTCGCCTACTATATAGTAGGGAAGAATGCGATTTCGGATGCAGCCACTGATTTTAATAATATTTTTAGTTCGCTCCTTCCTGATTGTAACATTCTTCAGCTGGAGTGCCCACAATCTCCACCAGAGGGCACTCCTCCTGACTCCTGGGCTATTCTATCATGAACTGCATTTCCCATAACCCATTGCCTGGACTTATTATGTTTGATTACTTACACCTGTGTCTCATTATCTTGTTAATGCCTGCATATTTGAGTCCTGATTTTTCAATCCTGATTTTTCAATCATTCTTTGCCCAGTCTTGAAAGTGTCACACTGTATTTCTGAGTGCCCATGTTTTGGTTTTGACTTTTTGCCTGGTTTCTTGGATTTGCCAGTGTTTTTCTGCCCTGTTGTCTTTTTGGATTATCTGCCCTGTGTTGACCTATTGCCTATTTTGTGACACTGATAACTAAAACCATAATCATTTGCTGTTTATTTAGATGATTATGAGAGATTAGGCCTATGTGTCATTTTTACAATCACGTTGAGTAGAACAATCAGTTCCCAATTAGAAAATTTCAAAACATTCACAGTTCAAACTTCAATGTGTTCAAATCGAATTAAAAAAGAAATGGCATCACATGCAATGAAACAACGAAAGAGTAAATATATTTTTAGCTTTCCTGTCACCTTCCTTATTTAAAATGTTATAAACTTCCTATCACAAAAGGCAGTGATAAATGATGTAATAATCTTTATAGAGATTGTCTGTAAATAATGATATTATTATACCGAAACATCCCTTGAGGAATTGTGGGTCAACTTTGATATAGTTATCTAAGGACACTGTTCACATGGGATGCATGACACCAGCAGCTGTGTGGGACCAGGGACAGGAAATGAGTTGACCCTCTCCCTGGGAGTTCAGTCCCCCTGTGGCTCCAGGCTCTCTCAACAATCATCACAGGCTTCAGGGACACAAACAGCACAGCACATCAACATGCTGGCTGCTGAGGGGGGTGTTTTTCCACAATCATTTACGCTTCAAACATTCATCTGTTAAGTTAGCATGCTGTATTTCTTATTAGCAATGATTGTGACTCTGTTTCCCATACATGATTTGTCAGAATGAGTTAGGCTATTCATCCACACTTCATGAATATATGTAAGCTATGTCTGAGTCCGGTGAGTCTGAATGTTTTATTCAATCTTATTAATGGGTTATGTAAAGCCTTCTGTGACTTCAGTGGACGTGATTCATCACACGTTAGTATAACCCTTTTCTGTAGCCTCAGACTCAAGAGTTGTTTGCGTTCTAGAGCAGTGATTCAAAACCACACATCTCCGTATGGAAGAGAGATCCTGCGGAAACGTGCAACCGAACTTCCACAGAATATTCCACCCTCACACTCCCACTTTCTACGCCCACATGCTATGACAGCTAGACATGCCCACGTGTTCCTCCCTCCCTAGTCCCTACTGAAGCCTGTGCTTGTGGAGAGTTTAAAGAAACATCCGTACAGCGGTTTGGATGTGAGCAGTGTTTCCAGATCTTGCTAGAAAAATAAGTGACGTGGTCTGACTAAACATTTGCAAGTGGCTTGCCTCACCAAAAGTGACCCCGTTTTTGCATACCTCACATTTCTTAATATAATTGATCTGATTTATGTGAAGAACTGCATCTTTCTGGAAATAAATGTTTATGACAGTTACATTCTTTTACAAACGTAACTAAAAAGTTTCACAGTTTCATCGATGACTGTCTCTCACGAGTAGAGATGAGTCGATCAATTCTGAAGAATTGATCTGCAGAAAAATCTTTAAATTCATTCTCTAATGGTTATTCATCATGACAGTTCATTTGAATCATAGGTTTAAAAAAATGAACAAAAATGAACTATGTCAGCAAATAGTTGGAAAGGAGACATATATAGAATTAGACATGAATAGGAGAGCTATATAGAATTAGGAGCTTTTTTTAACTTGCTCATCTTAACACAACCCGAAATTATAGAGAGAAACATCTGATATTTCACACTGAATAATGACCAAGCGGTCATTTTGTGTTACGCAATTGTATTTCTGGAAATGATCCCACAAAAAACTGCCCATATTTGGGCTTTATTAAATAAACAAGCTCAAAGTCGATTATAATAAATTGAGCCACCGCAACATGCAACAGAATGTGAATAGCAGGCATATTAATGCTATAGCTTATCTCAAAGACAATTTGGCAATTTATATTATTATCATGCGAGACTGAAATTTGTTTTTATAATAATTTTTCAATACAGGGAATCTTTCTACGTATTAAATAATTGAGTACATATCTGAACCAGAGATGTTGTATGTCACAAGGTCGCACTAAGCGGCCCCTTTAAGACAGTGGGCGGCGCCTAGGGTCTGACGTAACAGTCCTTATAAATAGTTTCCAGCTCTCGGCTTTCCATGATGAGAGCGATAAGTTGTTGAGCGGTAGCATCTTCTACTACACGTGCGTTTTGTTTAATAATAAATTGTGGTGAATGTTTTACAAAGATACGCTTGGATTACTAACAGCACTCGTTTAGTTATACTGGACATAAGAGAGCAATAAACACAAACCCTACGAAACATTTAACCGGTAAGTAGCTTTAAGTATTTTGAAGTTACTTATGTTTTGTTCACGTTTCAGAGAAATATGTCAAATTATTAAGTGTAATTCACTACTCCTTATAGGCTTATAGTTGTTCTTTGGACCGGGATATGAGATGAGTCGCACCTGAGTCAGAAAGGGTTTGTCAGTGGGTGTGTTGAAATAGATGTAGAAAACTGTCCATATATCAGAAGGATCTTATTAGCACTGTAATTTCATACTTAACAAGCGGCCCTGCGTCACTCATAGAGCTGTTTACAAGACAACAACAACCAGTTGAGTACGATCTGTGCCGTGTAGTAGTAACCTAGTTTATCATTTACAGATGTCTGAGCTCTTGCACGTCTTCTGTAGTAATTCATCTCCTGTTCGCGAGTGCGGCTGACAACCTCGTGCTCCAGATGATCCTGCTTTTTCTGTAGGCTGGCCTGCCTATATATTTTCTGTTCGTATTTTTATCCCCCCCGTAGGCGTTCATCTTTGTTGCTTATAGCCTGCCATGTAGCAGGCCTACTAATTTGGAGGGGATTAGGATCTCTAGTTAATAATTACTGAAGAGGGAGTGTTGTCTTATAGGCGTTAATGATATATTATTGCATACATTATTACGTAATTACATAATTAAGAGAAAAAAATTAATTAAGGTGAGGTAAGGTGATGTGTCAAAATAATTGAATGGAAAAAATGTGTCTGTACAAACACCATACAAAAATGTGTCTATGTGCAAACACCATTCAGAATGGAAGAATCAGTATGGATATAGTAGTTATACAGTAGTTGGTATACATTTATATATATATATATATACATACATACACACACACACACACACACACACACACACACACACTTAAAATATATCATACAATAGTTAGTATACATTTATAACTATATATAACTATATATATATATATATATAGTTATAAATGTATACTAACTATTGTATGATATATTTTAAGTGTGTGTGTGTATATATATATATATATATATATATATATATATATATATATATACTATTATTATTAAAATATGTGTATATATTATTATTATTATATTTTAAAAAATAAAATAATTTTATTAAACCAAAGTAAATGCAGACTTTGTTTGGACAGCAAAACATGAATTTATCTCCTCAGGAATAACTACTTCTGTTCAAATTGGATCTTCTAGTGAAAGCTATATTTTTGTGTCCTTCTGTAGTGTTAATTTTTAAGATGTAATTTGCACCACTGTACTATTTGGCATGTTGATGGTGTTCCTCTGAGTAGTGGATCAGTGCGTCCTCTGGCTCCTCTCCCAGGCCCTGCTGGTGACGTCCTCCTACCTCACACCTCTTTCATGCCTTTATGGCAGGGCTTTAACCTCACGGATAAGAGCTGCCTGATGTTGAAAATGCACAGGCACTCACCCCAACGCAAACGCACAAAGAACCATTTATGCTTTAGCGTCGCATCTGCATTGAGGTCTTTACTGGGAGAATTGACGATTGTTAGTTTCTGCCTTTCACGGTTCTGACTGAGGCAAAGCAGAGGCAGAGCATGTGATAAGTTGCATAATGTAGGCCTAGCCTGCATGGGTATTTCATTGATTACATTCTGACTTGTGCCCAAGCATTCCAGCACATTTCTCACTGAATGGTTTTGTTTTCTAGCACAGATGCTTTATTGTGTTTTGGTGTAATGTCTTAAGGAACTGTTGCATCACCGCAGCTTCATAGCTGAGCTGTTTGTTATATGTGCCTGCCCTGCACATGTAACAATGGAAAAACTGCATATTCATCTAAAGGCACATGTGGCTTTTACAAGACAATGGATATCTTCCTATATATATATAAAATATATGAGAGAGAGAGAGAGTTCAAAAGAAAAAGTATTTGAAATAGAAATCTTTTGTAAATTATAAATGTCTTCACTGTCACCTTTGATCAATTTAATGCAATCCTTAATGCAATCCTAATGCAATCCTACTAACTCCAATCTTTTGAACAGTACTGTATATTAAACATCTTACATTTTATAGGAGGGACAATGAAACATGTAACTAACTTTTAGTTTGTAATGGTCATTTTTATGTCTGTGTCCTTCTTTGTCACCAAAAAGCTGTTGCAATAACAATAACCATTTTAAGATGACTGAAAAAGTGGCCTAATAACCCCCCTCCCCCCATGCAGGTTTTCCCATTGCCATCGGAAAAGTGGAGCGCAAAAAGTCCTGTCTTGGTTACCCATGGCTGGATTATGAGTTCTGCAGGATCAAGAATAGTGGAGACCCCCACAGGCCTGAACTAGCCTCCACTCTTCTAAACATTATGGCCACAGCCCAACCATACTGGGATCAACACCATGACCACGACACCATGGATAAGTGAGTGTGAAAGCAGTCTTCCGCCCAACCAACTCGTGTATTATGAGAGACCTTCTTCTCTAGTCACCAGATTTTGACGCTTTCCATTTTTGTGTTTTGCAGGCTGTTTTTTGGATTTGGTTCGGAGTCCATGGATCACAGCTTGAGAATGTATCAGCAAAACTCTGCAAACGTGGGCTTTGAAAGTGAGTGAGTAGTGATATTGAATTATATCAGCTATATCACAGTCTGGTCACCCTCTGTTCTTGGAGCATGATGCGGATGTTTCTCAGGAAGCGCAGAAGGTTATAGGAAGTTGTATGAAAGTCTGATAAGTGAATCCTTTGATAAGCTCCCTATGTTGAGGCTGGTGATAGATCCATCTCAAGAGATAGAGCCATTGAAAAATAACAATTTAAATGATGTTTATGACACCATTGAGCATGTATGTCATACGGTAGTTGATCTGAGCTTAAATCCTCATTTCTTTTCTGTATTTTTACTTCATAGCAAGGACGTCTGGCTCCTGTTCTCCTCCGTGTTTGTCTCCCAAGACTCCAAATCCTACACAGCTGCTGTTTTCCTCCCAGTGCCACCCACCAGAGGGAGACCAGGTGGTTCCGTCCTTACAAAAACTGTCCGTTTATGAGCACATACCCCCTTGTTCACCCCGGAGAACGACTAAGCCCCTCCCGCCCCTCCCGGACATAGGCGACCTGTCCTCTGATGAAGCAGAAGACAACGAGGTGGAGTTTTTCTCCAGCACCTCTGAGAGCCAGTGTCTGGTGCCTAAAACCTCATCCTTCCAGTACGGCTTGCCAGGGAGGCGCAGTTTTCGGCGAAACGGTCAGATAAACTTTGCATATTACGAAGGGCTACAGGAACATCAGAAACTTTGCGGGGTGAAGCCTCAGTGGGAGCAGGCGGTAACGCAGAACCAAGACAGACACCAACGCCGGCTACATCGCTCCCATTCCGGCCCTGCCGGATCCTTCAAGGCTACCAACTTCAGGCCAACCGGCCTTCACCATTCTCCCCACAGCCTCCAGCAGGAGAAACCCGAAGTCCCACCTCGCGCTCCAATCCGCGCTCGCCTCAGCGAGAGCACGGACAGCAGGCGGCCATCATCCGATGACTTTGATACGGACAAACCCCCTAAAGTTCCACCCAGGGAGCCCATCCTTCAGGTCATACCACGTGCCATTAGCCCAAAAAGTCTCCCGATTTACATCAACGGGGTAATGCCTCCTACTCAGAGCTTTGCTCCCTATCCGGAGTATGTCAGTAAGGCTCAACACAAGCAGAGCTGTGAGGGCTTGCCGGCTCCTCGCAGCCCCTGTATTCTGCCCATCATGGAAGATGGGAAGAAAGTCAGCAGCACACATTACTTCCTCCTCCCTCATCGACCCGGGTACTTGGACAAGTTTGAGAGGTTTTTTAAAGAGTCAGACTTATAGTGATTATTAGGGATTGTGCAGTTAGAATCTGAAATGATTCCCTTGTTTAAAGTGGAAATAAGGGAGGCCGGATATAAACTGATATGTTGTTTGACTGAACTGATTCTTCAGTGTTATGAATTACTGGTCTGTTTAGGGGTTGGACAGTATGTCCTCGGACTACACGCAGAGAAAAACAAAAATAATTGGTTTACCCCTGCTGGAAATTGCAGAGCAACTCTGTTAAAAGTGTCCTTTTACTGTAGGGCTGCACGATTAATCAAAATAAAACCGAAATGGCGGAATGACTTGTCAACACAAGAGATTTAAGGTCACCTGCCATAAAAGCTAGATTGTTTCATTTTTATCCGAAAAACTGCAATTAGAGTTTTCCCCCAAATCGTGCTGCCCTATGTATTGGTGTTGTGTGTTTTTTTTGTGTGTTTTTTTTACTATTTCCTTACAGTATGTTAAATTAGAATGTACAGTATCCTTTTATGAAGAAATGGGATTAACTGTGTAACCTGAGTATAAGCTGGTCTTATGATTTTTTTTCTTTTTTTTTTTTTTCCATTCTGTAATATGGTTTGGGAAAGGTGCATGTTGGTTTTCTTTTTGAGAAATTATGCACCAACAGTATAAATTGAGATATTGCTGAAAAATGACAACTGACTAGTATTAGCTATAGGGATCACCTGAATTCCAGATAATTAAAAGAGCTGTCGACATTTATTGGATCATTTTTAAAAGCCAAGACAAGGACTATGCCATGTGTTTTACAGCAATGAGAAGTGTGATGATCATAGTGATAAATGGAAGGGACTGGGAACAGGGGTTAGTATTCTAGTCTTCGTGAGAAGATTAATCCAAACGGTTTGTTTTCCGTTGCTTGCTTTTTTTTTTTCATTCAGATGTGACACAAATGAATCCCTTTAGATTTTTTTTTTTTTTTGAATGGCACATGCAGTTTCATTTCTCTGTTACAAGGGTAGAAATGCCACTGCCTTGCCGTTTGGTGTCCAAATGCAGGACACCGGTTGTAAGAGGGTAGTTGGTGAATGGTATTTTGCTGTATCTTTGTACCATTTATCTTTAAGTTGCTTCATTGAAGCATTTATCACAAAGGAAAATTATGAAAGGAAGAAGTGTAAGCTCATGACTGGTCCTGACCTTGTATTTCATGTATTTCTCACCAAAAGTTGAGCACACTTGTTGTTGGTTTTTGGTTAAACTTGTTATAATCTTGACATTTTTCAGACCAGTAACTGTTTACGTTTCCAGCTACTTATGTTTTGTTCATCCAACAAAATGACTGTTTTCTGTGAGAAGGCTAATGTTAACTGACTTTGTTTCATCTGCTGAGGAAACATGCACTTCTAAAATGTACAGTATTGGTGTAGTTTTTTCACACCAGACTATTTAAATAAAGTAACTTATTTGTACACAGATTTCTTGGATCATTTCAATAGCAGTGTGTTGAATCGATCATACCTTTGGTTTTTACATTCAAATTTACAGATCACAGCAAATCTTGTTTTATCAAAGGGCTGAACCCAGATGCCAACTCTATCTATCTATCTATCTATCTATCTATCTATCTATCTATCTATCTATCTATCTGTTCAAGTCAAGTCTGGCGCCTACATCTTATCGGTATGAAGGATATGTAGAGAGGTGATATCCGTTTCATTGTGATTGCTGTGTCTTTATCTGCTGTTTGTTCAAAGCTGTTATAATGAGACGGGCAAACTTTTGGAACTTCAGCCTGAGTCACTTCCTTTAAAATAAGACCGCATCAATGTGCGAAATGTTACAGAGAAGTGGAAGATTTCTAATGTAAGCTGCCTTCAGTGAGTCACCGCTGTCGTCTAGGGTTTGTGGTGTGGTGTGGACTAATTTTAGTGCCATTTCCCTTATGTTATTGTCAGATCATGTGTGTAACCAAATGATTCAAATATTGTCTATGCACATGGATTTTTATAGCCAACTACCGCCTTCGTTTAAGTAGAACAAAAACTGTATGAATTGAAAGCTAAACGTTTACCATTATATAGCAAGTTGCGCCATCTGCAGCTCATCAGCAATAGAGTTTTGAATTCTGGGGAGCCTTATTGAAACAGTCGACCAGCGCCATCTCTTGTCCTAACGTGATGTGTGCAGAAAAATGGGTTTCCTCATTTAGTTCACCCAAAAATGAAGATTATCACCCTCAAGCCATAGTTGTATGACTTTCTTCTTTCAGCCACACACAATCATAGTTATATATATATATATATATATATATATATATATATATATATATATATATATATTCCTGACTCTTCCAAGCTTTATAATGGGAGTGAATGGTAGCCTATAATTTAAGCAAAAAAATAAAAATATATGGAGGTAAAATAATAAATATTTTTGAAACAAAAAAGCTTGTTGAATTGCACTACTCGAAAAAATATGCATTTCATTAACCCTGCTTGCATTTTAATGCATTGTATTTTCAGGGCTTGCATTTTTTATGGGCTGAAATTCAACATGGTTGTATATTTAAGCTGTGAATATTTCAGTTTAAAACATTTCATACACGTTTTCATTATTAAAAATTCAATAATCCATATTCACCTTTCAGATTTCACTTCCAAAAATGTTCATTCTGTTTAAAAATACAACCTATAATATTCGACCGGCAATTTTCGGCCCATTTTATTTCGCTTTACAAATTTGCTTCCACAAATTCAGTGGTTCAAATTCTACAGAAAATTCAACATTTGACATCCGGGAACGGCAGGAATATCAGTAGATTGCCGATTGATGATCTCCATAGCTGTTAGTCGGCCTCACCGGCAGCAGGGGGTGCAAGCGGCTGTTGACGAAGAAAACTATAGAGCAACGGGTTAGAGACTCATTCATTCGTTGAATTACAGAAATGGAGCAAGCAGTAGGCCTAGGCTATTTGTGATTATTATCAGGGCGATGAATTGTGATGATTATCATATGGAAAAGCTGATAAAGACACAAAGCTGAGTTTACATTGAAGTCTTCACTGTTACTTTTGTATAAGTAGTTATTATATATATATATGTATATATATATATATATATATATATATATATATATATATATATATATATATATATATATATATATATTAGTATACTGCTTGCTCCATTTCTGTAATTCAACGAATGAATGAGTCTCTCACCGTTGCTATTCATGGATTTCATCCGGTCCCTTTCCACAGGTGTATTATCAAGCACAATGCAGTCTGCATTCATAATCTAGGTGCTTGATTTTATACACCTGTGGAAAGGGACCTGATGAAACCCATGAATAGTTTTCTTCGTCAACAGCCGCTTGCACCCCCTGCTGCTGGTGAGGCCGACTAACAGTTGAGATCATCAATCGACAATCTACTGATATTCCTGCCGTTCCCGGATGTCAAATGTTGGATTTTCTGCAGAATTTGAACCACTGAATTTATGGAAGCGAATTTGTAAAGCGAAATAAAATGGACCGAAAATTGCCGGTCGAATATTATACTATTTTCAAACAGAATGAACATTTTGGAAGTGAAATCTGAAAGGTGAATATGGATTACTGCATTTTTAATAGGCTGATGAAAACGTATGTGAAATGTTTTGAATTGAAATATTCACAGCTTAAATATACAACCATGTTGAATTTCAGCCCATAAAAATGCAAGCCCTGAAAATACAGTGCATTAAAATGCAAGCAGGGTTAATGCAATGCATATTTTTTTCAAGTAGGCTACAATTCAACAAGCTTTTTTGTTTCAAAAACATTTGTCATTATTTTACTTCCATAAAAAAAGCACTTCCATTCATCCATCCATCCATCCATCATGAAAGTAATCCATAAGGCTCCTGGTGGTTATGGGGCGCCATTTGTAAAGCGGCTCACGCAGAAAATAACAGCAACATTTTGTCACATTTAGCTTAAAATTATGTTTAAAAAACTGGTATGAATTTTTGACGGTCACTTTTTAGCACATTTACAACAATATTTGTCAACTTAGAGATATTTTAAATAGTTAAATCTAAATATTAAATGTTACACCTAATGTTAAATGTTAAATCTAAATGCTAAATCTAAATGTTAAATCTAAATCTAAATCTAAATGTTAAATCTAAATGTTAAATCTAAATGTTAAATCTAAATCTAAATATTAAATCTAAATCTAAATGTTAAATCTAAATCTAAATGTTAAATGTTAAATGTTAAATGTTAAATCTAAATATTAAATCTAAATCTAAATGTTAAATCTAAATCTAAACGTTAAATCTAAATCTAGGCCTAAATGTTAAATCTAAATATTAAATCTAAATCTAAATGTTAAATCTAAATCTAAATGTTGAATCTAAATGTTAAATCTAAATCTAAATGTTGAATCTAAATGTTTATCATTTATCAAATCTAAATTTGCATATTAGTTAAATATTTAGTTTCACCCGAAACATTTAGATTCAACATTTAGATTTAGATTTAACATTTAGATTCAACATTTAGATTTAGATTTAACATTTAGATTTAATATTTAGATTTAACATTTAAAATATCTCTAAGTTGACAAATATTGTTGTAAATGTGCTAAAAAGTGACCGTCAAAAATTCATACCAGTTTTTTAAACATCGTCTGAAGCTAAACGTGACAAAATGTTGCTGTTATTTTCAGCGTAAGCCGCTTTACAAACGGCGCCCCATAGTATGATGACTCAAAAGTTATGCCACGTGATTCTATCTACGCCGCTAGGTGTCAGCAAATAATAACGAACTGAGTAAGTTTAGGTGCTGTCCTGCAGCTGCAGGTGCACGAGTTTGATTCACCATGCATTTATATTTGCGTTGGTTTTCAAGTAGTCTAGCCTACTGAAGTTACGATGCTTTTGAAGGACTACGATCGAATTAGGCTTGCAGTGCTTTTGGGAAAGGCCATGCTTAACGTAGTCTACATGACATTATGATAAGGTAGGAAAAACCGGGGCTAGCTGTCACACGGGAATATTTGTTGAGTGTATAGTAGCTTAAATCAAACGTCCTGCCTGGTAGTAGCCTACACAGATGTAACTTATATGTAGTTGTAGTAAATGTCTTAAATTAGATTGTTTTTGTGAGTGAATGATATTATAAGCTACAAAACTAAAGTTACAGACATATTTTTTCTTTAGCTATTGGGCAAATAAAACATGATTATTATTAGACTAAGTGGTCGTTTTGTTTTAAAGTTTGTAATTTGCTTTCGTAAAATTCTAACAATTATTATTATTTTATTTTTATTTTTTTGGCCAAACAATAGTTTGATTCTGATGAATTAATGAATAGATAAAAAGAATAGATCTCACACAATCCTCCTCCTCATTATTTTTTAATGTTGCATGTCCACTTCTTGTGCAATCACATTATTTTTCTATATATTTGAGATGAACGGGCAGATAAAGCATACTTATTTATTTAACTGTATTCAGTATTGTTAATAAGGTTCGTCTCCTCTCTTACGAAACTCTCGTCAACGTCACTGTGCTATGTATTTTTTCTTTATCCAGTAGATGGCGGTAAAACATTGTTTTATGTTCAAAATTCTCATGCTGTAGAGCAGGGGTGTCCAACCCTGCTCCTGGATGCCACTGTCCGGCAGAGTTTAGCTCCAACCCCTGTAAACAAGGACATTCGGGTACTTTTTGCCTACTCTTTTATGAGTAAGCTACTGTGTGAACATTCGGACATACTACTGTGGTCACATACTGTTTTTCGCCTACTATATAGGGAAGTGTGTATGCAACCAAAGTCTTACTAAGTAGGCTATAGAAACTTCCAGGCATGTGTGTTGTTGAGGCAATTTGGGCACCTGGTGTAGACAGTTAAAAAGAACAACTATTAATAAATAAAGTCGAACTCTTCACAAAGCACGATATGAAATAGCTTTGTTTACGTTTTATACAGAAATCTTTCTTCTTTAGAAAGTGGTGTAACATTTTAATCAATATTTGTCTGCTACGGGTAGCAGCTTGTCCATAAAGTTTGTAATTTCATTTTAAATGCAAAGCGTGCTGTTGATACAAATGTTATAGTAATTTCATCCTGTTGATCATTTCTAATTGGCCAAACTGATGGTATTAACTTAATACTCTGTGTCATGACTCTTTCTGTTCTCACATTATCAGACTTAAAATCAATCAGTTAAATCATAGCAAATGTAACTTAATTTATAGCTATGGCCATGCAAGTTCCACAAAAAGGGGAATTCTTTCATAATTTACTCACCTCAAACCTGTATGACTTTCTTGTTTTCTGCGGAAGAGAAAAGATATAGAAATCAGTTTTGTTTACATTGTATGGGGACATTTTTTTTCTCGAAATATCTTTTTCTCACAGAAAAAAAGATTTGGTTAAAATGACATAAGGGTGAGAATTTTTTTAATTATTATTATTATTATTATTATTGGTGAACTATCCCTTTAAGGCACATACAACTCTAAGTCCATGTGTAATATGTATACATGGATCTTTAAAAAATGACTAACATATTACATTTATATTTACATCACTGATGGCGAACCCTATAGACTCAGTGGAATAGTCACATTTTAATTGCCAATGCATCAATCATTTCAAACTTGGTAATACTTTAAAATATTTCTACATTGCACTCTTATTTAGTGGGAAATTGACATTAAGACATACAAATAAAGCAAATCTAAAGCATGCAGTAAATAGAGAAGCACCAGAAGCCATCTCACTATGTTAATCACCTATTGTGCCAAATAAAGACTGAAGATGTTATTCAACCATACAACGTCATTATCATGCATTCTGTTTGTGTGTGAAAAATCTGCAAATGAATAGAGACTTCAGATAATTATTTAGCAAACAAAATGCATCTTGCATGGTGGATCTGCAGTTCTTGATCAACAAAATGCAGACATTGATCCCGGAGGTGGCTCAGCCCCGCATGAAGGTCTCATGCTCTTCTGGATTCCAAGGCTGTCTGTTCCAGTCATAATCATCTATGAACAAACAACTTCGAGATGCTGGGATGACCTGATAACACCCTGAAAAGCGCAAAAAATACACCACCGTACTAAATTAGCTATGTTTACAACGCCTGCGCAAACACAAGACCGTGTGTTTAGTTGGCTTGTTCGCAAAAGTTACACACGAGTCCTGTCTGATTGCTATATTCACATTGCATCTGGTGATTTCTGCCTTTATAATGTTACAAATATGATTGTGATTAGTTGTGAGTGCAAACAAATGAAAATTCACACTTTGTATTGAATGGTGGGATTATTCAGTCTCGGAGCCAAATATCTCACATTTACCATTTTTAAGGTGAGTCAAGACTGTAAAATGTTTATTTTATTTTACAATCCTGACTGATTTCTCAGAATTAAATTGAAGGTCATTCAAGAATGTCAAATATTTATTTATTTACTTAAAGTCATTTTTAGATATCTATAAATGCATCTACCATAACTCCCATCTCTAAAATATGAACTAAGGCCTTCTTGAGTTTTGGGGGATTTGGGAAATGTTCTTCTTCAATTGGATTATCAATTGAACTAATATTTGTGTTTCAGTGTTTGGCTGTAACCTCCACGCTACTGAACAGTGAATGACACCAAATTGAGACAAATTTTGCAGAGTAATTTGATTGGATTCATTGTCGATGAGTGAGTTGGCATGCCTTAAACAGGGCAGACGAATTATGGTAAAAATGAGGATTAAATCAATGTTAAGGCTTTCTAGACATATTGATTTAGTTTAACAATCACTTTTTTTTCTTTTATCAGTGTTACTGGCATGTTATGTGACTGAAATTACTCATGAGTTCTACATGTTTAATCATAAAAAATATAACATTGACTAAAAAAAATCTGTGAAATGAATAGATTAAACATCAAGGTTCTTGTCTTTTCTGTCTTAGCCTTTTAGAAAGGAACTTGAGTGGTAAAGCTGAGGAATAGGTCGCTTGTTTCAAACAGGAACTTACAAATCATTTGATAAAACTTGGACACTAGAATATCATACATCCTTTTAATGCCCTCGTTTTCTTTTTTTTCCATAAAATTTTAAAAGAGCAAGTACACACGCAAGGGGCAAAAGTCACAGTTAGGAGAGCCACAAGGGGCATCAAATGATTCTCTGCATGCCCTAGTCTTTCAGATTGATTTAGTGAAACCAATTGGGGCAGCATGTAAAATTGGGGATGTTACTTTCATGTACATGAAACAGAGCTCTTTCTTCTCTGACATTTTCTGGGAAGGTCCAGACAAACTGATTACGGCAAAAAACAACCAGTCTATCACATGCTGATAAAGCTTGAGACATGTCTTGTTAGAGGAGGTATATCCTCCACTCTCATGCTACTGAGCGGGCCTAGATTCCCCTCACCGTACCGCTAAACACAGAAGAGATTCAGATCATATTGTACCATACAATTTTTCTCAGTATTTATTTAAGTCAATTATGGGACACTCGTTCGTTTTTCTGTTTGTCCTATCTGTTAATTTATTCAATAATGCATTAGAAATGCAATCCTCCCATTCAATTAAAGATGAATACTCCTTTTTTATGATGATCATGTATTTAATTTCTGATTTAAAATTAAATATACTATTTTTACTATCAAGGTACATAAGTCTCTTAATATAAAAGATTATTTAACCTTTTTAATGAAAAATCAAGGTTAGTTCAGGTGGCAAAATGTCATGTGGTGCAGGGTTATTATATCATTAACTAAATCTAAAACCATAAAGCATTTTTGTGACTTAAACGTTACATAAAAAAAGAAAGAAGCTATTACAGCTAGTCTACAGCGATACGGAGTATTAGTTCTATGTTTATTTCAAAGCCTTTTATTTTCATATTATTATTTATCTGTTTTTTCCTAAAAACATGTTTTATGACTTACACTACTGTTCATAAGTTTGGAGTCTGCAATTTGCTGCTCAACAAAACATTTTTTATTATTATCATCAATGTTGAAAACAACTAAATTACTAAAACTTTAACTAAAATTTAAGTGAAAAAAGAAATATATAAATAAAATCTAATTTAATAAACATAAACTGATGGTATATCATGTGGTGTGACCCTAAAGCGTATTATGAATTAATAATTACTTTTTGCTTTAAACAAATATTTTTAAATGTTTTTTGAAAAATAAGACTGAGATTTGTACATTAAAATGTATTGTTTCCTTGATTGTTAAACCACATGACATTTTGAAACTTAAAAATGGTATAAAAGTTTTTTTTTTATACCATATTGATTTTTGTTTTGTTTCCTTTTGTATTGTGGATTATGTGTCACTGATGTGTCATTGACCCATAAACTTAAAGGTGCTCTAAGCGATGTTGGGTGACGTCACTTCTTGTTGACGTTCGAAGTATTGTCAAACAAAACGGAGGCTAGCTCACTAACCCCCCAACCCCCAACCCCCAACCCCCACCCCCAAATCATTCTTGTCAGTTATAGGCTGGAACACTGTTTGTTATGTTTCGTGGTCCAGGCTGGGCCAGTTTGTTTTTCTTGCCGTTTGTGGAGCCTGGGCTGTCTACAGAGTTCGTGTTTTTTTTTTTTTTACAGTGTGTTCAGGAGACACGCAGCTAGCGGATAGTGAGGGGATGTTTGTTGTATGTAACAAGAAATGTTTTGGCCTAAAAACGTGTGACATCGCTTAGAGCACCTTTAAGTAGTATTGTGCATTATAGTTTTAGGTGATTTTTTTTTTACTTTTTTTTTTTACTTCTCCATGGACAAGATGAGTCATTGACCCAAATAAGCCTGTAACTTGTCTTAATTTACAATATATCTTGCAGGAGTCCAAAATATGTCAAATGCACTGATTGTTCATCTAGGGTCAATTACCTCAACATGATACCAATACCAACATGATATTATTTATCAAGTTATGAGTGACACAAAGTGATTCCAAATCAGCTGAGTTACTGAGCCTGCCCATGACCCCTGATTTGTATGTTGTTAATAGTCTCAGTGTTTTCAGGTTTAAGGGAGAAAGAAACACTCCATGCAGCATGACCTTCCTGGTCACGACCTATTCACGCTCACACATGCCCCCCGTCAGACTTCACAGCACTCACCAGCACATGAAAGGGGAGCTGGGGAGGTATCATGGCAGAAGACGAGACACAAGAGTTCATAGTGCAGTGGTTTGGTGTTCCATGACAAGATCACATGCTTGGTATACGAGAGCCTTCATGGTGCATTTTATTTCTGAATAAAAGATGGAAGGAGAAAGAATAATAAATCTGCCATTGCACCAAACTTAAAATTCCATTATTTTATTGTAAGATGAGAGTTTTCAACTGTACCTGCAAGAGAATAAGACCACAGACAGTATTTTAGTATTCACATACAGTGTAGACAGTATTGTAGTATTCAAATACAGTGTAATGTTTGAATTTTAAAGTAAATGTTTTAGGGATTCTTCATTGTGTACCTCAGTTTAACCGTACTTTACAGTATTCCAAAAACCGACTGACTTGAGTGATGGAGATGCTTGAGTATATTATTATACAATAAGTATTAATTTATTTAAAAAAAAATCTTACTGACCCCATACTTTTGAACATGCTTGTGATGGAGTATTGGTTATTTCAAAGCCTTTTATTTTCGTGTTTTATTTTAACCTGATTTGTCTGTTTTTGCTTAAAAATATGTTTTATGACTTTCACTACCATTCAGATGTCTGTCTGTGAGACATTTAATGTTTTTATTATGCTTATGCTCACCAAGGCTGCATTTATTTGATCAATAGTAACATTGTGTACAGTCATATATTATGAGATATTCAACAGTATTATTGATCTGACTGACGCTGTTGTATGAGAACTGAATTGAGCTGGATGCTGAAATATTTTTTTTTGCAGAACTGCTTTATGAAATTAACTAATTGAATAATTTATGATCTTTACAATGGAACTGAATCAACACTGAACTGACAACAGGCAACTGCTGAACAACAGTCGAAATGCATAATTTTTCAGTAATTACTGTAAAGCTGCTTTGAAACAATCTGTATTGTATAAAGCGCTCTATAAATAAATGTGACTTAACTTTTAAAATAACGTTTCTATTTGAATATTTAAATGAAACGTATTCTTGTGATGGCTGAATTTTCAGCATCATTACTCCAGTCTTCAGAGTGACATGATCCTTCAGAAATCCTTCTAATATGCTGATCTGCTGCTCAAGAAACTTTTATATAACTTTTATTATAATCATTGAAAACAGTTGTGCTGCTTATTATTTGTATGGAAATCATGATACATATACACACACACACACACACACACACACACACATATATATATATATATATATATATATATATATATATATATATATATATATATATATATATATATATATATAGGCTACTATTTAGAAAAGATGCATTAAATTAAAATTTTTACATTATATATATATAAATATATATATATGTAAAAATTTTACTTTTAATGCATCTTTTCTAAATAGTAGCCTATATATATATATATATATATATATATATATTTGAAGTGGATCAAAACCTTTAATCAAAGTTATACATGAATTTTGAACAATACCCGTTCTTGTCTTGGGACAACTTTGATGAACTTTTGGATCCACTTCAAATGTTGACTAACAATTTAACTTTTGAACAATTGAATGCATATTTTCAAAGTAGTAGCCTATTATATTGAATATCATTATACAATAAGTATTCATTTATTTAAAAAAAATCTTACTGACCCCATACTTTTGAACAATACTGCATGATTAGCCAATTATGGTTTAATAGTATACCTCTAAAGACTGGATTTGTTCTTTGCAATAGCGGAGTAAAATAAAAAGGCTTTGAAAAGCTGCACCAGACCTCATCTGTTTTGCTAGTTATTTTGAAGTATCTCTACATTCATCTACGCTACTGTGCTGTGGAAATGGGTAGGAATGCCTGTGAGAAAGACAGACATTCCTTCCCTCGCTTTCTGTGATGTATGGGGACAAAATGTCATTACCAAGCTAGTGATTTAACACTCTTAAATGCTTCCAGCTGGAATGCTATTCTGCCCCAATGCTTAAAGTGTCATATGGAACTCAACCTTAGTCTGCTGGGCTTTGTGTGCTCTGGTGCACCTGCTCTCTTTCCCTCAGCCTCTCTCTCTCCTTCTCTTGCATTCATGCTTCAGATATGCAGCAGCGCTGCACTTTCACTTCATTTGCTCTTCTTCTCACTGTACATCAACTTCTCAACTTGTGAGATATATTTATGATTAAAGAATTGAACTATACAATTAATGGTTAACTATGATTACAGAACCATATACAGTATATGTTATGAAGTCAGCACTTTTTGCTTGACTGTGTATGCTGAATATCATGGGACATTTAAACTAAAGTTGAGTGAAATCCAAGTGAACAACTGAGAAAATCCTGAGGAATTATATTTGGTCCTTTATCGCCATCTAGTGGTGTATAAGTTATAGTCGAGTCCTAAACTTTATGCCATTCGATGACGAAGACGTAATGTGCAGTATGGTTTTCACATTAGACCAACAATGGCCACGTGTGAATATATTTGTATACATGTCGTGTGGATCTGGTATGATTGGAGAAAAAAGTCAAAGAAGGGTCTAGACTAGAGGAAATATAGTTTTCAGCAAGTGGTGTTTCCTTACTGTAAAAAAGTTGCTACCTTAGATTTTTAAGTAGCCTACAGTCAATGTTTAAGTAATTTCAGTTTAAATTACCTTAATCTGTTGAGTTGAATCTTGTACAACTTATAAAAAAAGTTGAAAATTGCTTAACTTATTTTGATGAATTAAAGTATTGTAAAAACATATGTTGTCATCACTTATTGATCATATAATTTTTTTTTACAGTGTTGTATATCTGTTGCAGACCATATTTATATTATATGTAATACTGGCACATGGAACGTAATTGGAAAAAACTAAAGTGAGACTTTTTCAATCTATTTTGTAGTCTAGGTTTGTATTCCATTCATAGCTACACATTGTTCACTAAACTGATAACTGTGTTGGTAAACCAAATGTTTTTTTAAAATGGCATTTGTACTTTTTTTTTCTTTCTTTTTTTTACATGGGCAATGCAGGCCATAGAAGCGATGTAAAAAATGAAGGGACACATTAAAGCAAGTGTCTATGAAAAGTGATGATGATCCCAGACAGTAGATATGTCTTCTATTCACCTCTGCCACAATAAAAGTAGTAGACACTAGATTAATCTCCTCAACCTTCATAGACTGATATGGTGAAGATAACTCCTGGCAACAGGAGTTCTTGCTTTACTCCAATGTCTGTTTAAGAGACCACAAAGGCATTACTGGTCCCTTGGGATGTGACATGCTTAGTCATGTGGAACTATGCCTATATATTAGCCAGCAATGCACACAAATGAAAGATACCATTGTTGACATCAAAGCGAAGTTCTCAAGTCATTACTGCATGTTTGTTCTTTATGTTGAATTCTAATGTTCCTGCACACACAGGGACGCCTAAACAATCACTGCTAATTGGCAGAGGTTAATCACAGGGACACTAAACGTTATAATTCAATGCTATTCTCCCTGACTTGAAGAAGAAGAAGAAGAAGAAGGCTGAACTGTCAATGTGTTCATAGACATGGAAGAATTTAGGATAATGAATAATTAGCCTATCTGATTCAAGGACTTAAGAACTTTCAGGAGACACTTGATATAACTTTCAAAGATACCATTAACACATTTATGCAATTATAGAAATAATACGCCTATATAAAATGGAATGGAATGTTTGTTCCTATTTGACTGTAAATTAATAATGTTAAGCATCATAATGTAGTTATGATTTATTATTGAAAAATATGATTAGGCGATCACCTTCATGAGCCGCACGTTTAAAAAAAATGCAATTGCTTGTTTTCTTTTTGATCGTTTAATCGGAAGACTGACTATTTTGTTGATAATTTTGCCATTTAAAAGAGGTTCACGATCATTTTTTTTTCTTGTCCGCAATAAGAATTAGGCTATTGGCCTGTCTTATTTTTGTAAATGGTCTTTTTCGTTTAGTGTTGTTGTGTTCAGTTTCTGCTCATTGTTTTTAAACTATAATAAGTTTTTCTTGGGTTTTCTATCAGTCGTGATGTCTAATGTAAAACGATTAAAAACGACTCATATGTTGCGCACTGTATAGGCAATTCCCGGTTTGAACGTTCAAGTCCTACCGGGAACATTATTAGCTTATCTGTAGGCTACTTTAATTAAAGGTTTTATGTTACAGTAAAACAGAACAATTCAATTAGCACAGACACAAGATTTATTTGATTCGACGGACTAGTCGAGCCTATATTGAAAACAGCCTATTTGAGTTGCAATTGTTTTGTGTTAAGGCCAAGTATAGGCTGTAAATATACTGACACTATGAATGAACAAAACACACATATCTAGCCTATATTTTTTTTTTTTAAGTATGCCTAGGCCTATCTAAACAAGTGCTGCTTTATTAGCTTATGACTTTTAGCCCTTATCAACAAATGGCAGGCGATCAATCAAATGTTTGCATTGTTTACTGCTCAAAGGCAATCTGATGGAGTAAATGAAAAGCTGGGCACTCCGCGTGTTCGTGCGTGTTTGTCTTACCCTGTGCTTTTTGTGATTGGTCGAAAAAAACTTGCTTGTTCCCCTCCATGCCCACATGAATAAAAGAAGACTGCGAGAGCCTATCGGCGCGCGCGACACCCCTCCTACACCGCGCGCTAAAGTTATCCACTTCAACTACTCCCAACCCCTAAGCAGACTTTGTCATCCAAAACTATCAGACCTTTTAAGAAAACACTGCAAAGAATTAAGTAACCTTTGTTCACTCGAGAGCGTTTGGAGTACCCCCTCCCTGGCGCGCGCTGCATCTTGTTCTTGCGGTAGTTATTTGGCTCATGACCCCCTCCGCACGAAACGACAGTGTTTATCTTTGTTTGATTTTTTGGAGGTTTCACAAACCCATCGATAGTCTGGCTGGATATCTTTTTTTTTTTTTCTTCTTTTTTTGAAAAGAGGACTTAAGTACATTTCTAGTTATTAAGGAAACATTCATCAACAAGTCTGGACTTGCTTTCGCAGTTTAATCATCAGCCTTACTGTGCCTCGTCATTTGTTAATAGTAGAATGTCATCTTTACCGGGAACAGTACCGCGAATGATGCGACCGGCTCCGGGACAGAACTATCCCCGCACTGGATTCCCCTTGGAAGGTTGGTTGGACAGGTGTAGGGTAGCATACCTTATTTTGTTGTAATTAATTGCTGCAAACGATATCAGGGCTGCAAGATACAGATTTAGGCCTATTCTAGTCAAAATGGTTCATTTTATTTTTTTAAATACTTTAAAGTGTAGCCTAGGCCTATATTTTCACTTGCGAGTGTACCAAATGATCGAATGTATTGAGATGCTTTACGCAAATGTCCGAGATTTCGCTTCTGAAAGTTTTTTTCCCCCCTTTTTTGTGGCTTTATTACATTTTGATGATCAGCGTGCGATTCAGTGTATCAGAATAAAATATATATTTTTTTCTCAGGGCAATTTTCGTGCTGGCAAAGATCGTCTTAAAGTTGTTCAAATAAAACTTTAAAATACTAAGCCATACCCGTCACTGTATTTGTTGACGTGATCTATAGTTGCGCAAGTGAATCCAGAATGCACAAAGAATTATACACTAATAATTTGAAAAACATGCGAATAATGAAGCAGGACGCATCCAGGCCGAGAGGACCACTCAAGAGCAATCTGTGAAATTACATTAAATGCAAAATTCTCCAGTAGATTTTCTTTCAGTAATTGACAGAAAACACAATTTACAATTTAAAACAACTGCGAATTTTAAACAGCTTGTCAATAAATGTAAGTAGCAAGAGCATTAAGTTGATTCAATTTATTTTTATTTGCATTTTTTTAAATTAGAAGAATAAAAAAAAAATTATTTGTTATTGTGTTTTTGTAAGACAGATTTCAACTACAAATTTTTATTCCATTAGTACAAAGTGCTTCTCGTGCAGGCTATTTGATATAATTGTATAGCCTACCCTATTTATTATTATAACCAGCCTATTATTTGACGCCTTTAAGAGGGGAATAAAAAAATTAAAAAGAAGGAAAATGTATGTCTGGACTCTTAGTGATAGCTGGCCAAAGTTAGATTTAATTCCCATTTCTCTACTGCAGTTTCAACTCCTCTGGGTCAAGGTCGAGTGAATCAGCTTGGCGGAGTTTTCATCAATGGCAGGCCTTTGCCAAATCATATCCGTCACAAAATAGTTGAAATGGCTCACCACGGCATCCGTCCCTGCGTGATCTCCAGACAACTTCGCGTTTCCCACGGTTGTGTGTCCAAAATCCTCTGCCGGTATCAAGAAACTGGTTCGATCCGTCCTGGAGCAATAGGAGGAAGTAAACCCAGAGTAAGTTTATTATTATTATTATTATTATTATTATTAGCTGGGTATTTTTGTATTTTGTGCATTTTATTTGTCTATGAATGATTTCATTTTAAAACCTACGTTTGAGAAAAGATGATAGCATTTTAAAAGTAAAAGAAGAAAAGGACATCTACACTGAGCACGTTAATGTACGCTAGGCTACAATTTGTTCTAAAATTTGTTCTTTTTTTCCTCTTTACCCACACTTTCTATTTTTCCATTCTCTTTGTATCTCCTCTCCTTTTCTATCAAACACAAAAGCAGGTGGCAACACCTGACGTGGAAAAACGAATCGAAGAATACAAGCGCGAAAATCCCGGCATGTTTAGTTGGGAGATTCGGGATAAACTGTTGAAGGACGGTGTGTGTGACAGAAGTACAGTTCCCTCAGGTGAGGCCTCATCTGGTAAGCAACCCCCTTTTTTTTCATGTCCTCCAGCGTAATTTCTATCACAATCATTTTGTACATAATTTAACAAATTGAACAGAAAATAAAAATAGATTATTTTTATTATTATTTGTAGGCTATAATAGTTTATATTAATTATAAATTACAAGTATAGGTAATGTTGACGTTATTATTCTTATTATTATTATTTCCCTACTATAATAATTATTATTATTTTAATTATCCCATCAGTAAGTTCTATCAGCCGGGTTCTACGTGCGCGTTTCGGCAAAAAAGACGATGAGGACGATTGCGACAAAAAAGATGACAGTGGGGAGAAAAAAACCAAGCACAGCATTGACGGCATACTGGGAGAGAAAGGTAAATCATTTAAATTGTCTTCTGATTGTAGGCTATATGCAGAAGAAGAAGAAGAGAAAAAAAAGAAAAACACCTGTTTAAATAAATTTTGCGCTTGAGTTTATTGGGCATCTGTTAAATCTGCACAATAAATCGGTGTGTGCTTTTTGTGTCAGTGCTCAGCGTCTTTCCCATCGCTTGAGATTTCTCTGCTTGTTCAACTGTCATTTAGTAATTTGATTTAGTGTGTATTTATACTGGCTCTGACGTATGGTATTTAGGCCTTGATCTATTTGTATAACAGACTCATTTGATTTGACGCCGAGGAAACGGTAACTGACAGATGACCGATGTGGCAATCAATATCAATTACAGCCCATAAGTTCAGCATTGCCCGCTGGTTCTCGCGATAATTCGGCACGCTTATTCGCACGTTAACAGACCTTGCATCTGGCAAAGAGTAATGAGCATTTCCCCTAACAACACTGTAATAATATGAATAATTTTTTTGGTGGTTTCGATTTTATTGTATTTTTTCACTATTATGAAATAACACAATAGTTGATTTTTTGAGCTATTGTCTATATAGCCGTGTCCATTGTTTTATCTCGGGAGAATAATTAACCACAAAAAGACAAGTCGTATTGTTTGCTTAAAATAATAGTGCTTAAAAAACATTTTCGTTTTTTTTTTACACTTGAAGATGAACCTCAGTCCAAAGATCTCTGCTTCACTGAAGTTCTTTTGGAGCGAGGAATCTAAAGCAAGGGCTTCGAAAGAAGGAATGAAGCCTTCCTTTCACATTCAAAAACCCGTAAAGGGGGGAAAAACTTTTAACAAAAGGCCAAGAGGAGGACTATAGAGAGATGAATTATTCAATACACCCTGCTGGTAGATAGTTTTGTAATATTATGGAATCGTCTGTTGGAATAGAATGAGATTTGGAGGGTGCAAAATGTTTTATTCTTGTTTGGAAATGCCCACTGCTCTTTTTGGAATCACTATTGTGTTTCTATAGCTGACGTTTAGAGAGGTGGTTTAGATAGGAGGTGCTCGGCCCGTCATTACGCTAATTTCAATATTAAAATGAATGCAACATTAATCGGTTATTGATAGGCTATAGGAAATTCGTCGGTTTTATTCGTATTCAATATTTTATTTTTATTTTATTTTTTTACATGGAATAATAATGTTTTCAATTTTAAAATATGGCAAAGGGCTTTTTTTATTTTTATTCAGAGGATGCACTATTTAAAATGGCCTTTAACACGACTGTGTGCTCGATTGATCTCAAATTTGTATCGTTTTAGAACCCACGTTTGTGTTTACGCGTATGTGTGCGTGCGCGCGCAAACTCAAAACCCTCATACAACCTCTGTGGACTTTATTCAGAGGCCAGCAGGAGCCACAGCTATTGGATTACGGATATGCGAAGTGACAATCCGTGATTAGAAATGTTTGCCATTGCCTTAAACGCTGTGGGTTGAGAATATGAATAGGCCTATTTGAAACTTATGAATGCATGCATTTCTGCTAGGATTCATGAATAATTTGTGTAGCCTAAATATCAGTAGCCTAATGTTTATTTACATCTCCAAAATTACTCCACATTTGTCTTACATTTTGTGAAATGTCTTTTCACATTTAGCTTTATCCAGTGTCATACATAAGAGCTGGGGCTAAAGTGCAATATTTTTCAAGACTTAAAACGATTTTTCTCAGGGCTTGTTTCACTTGATCATCCAACTGGCATTTAATAATGTTAAGACTTATTAGAGTTCGTAATGAAAACGTGTCTTTTGAACAAGCGGCTGTGTTGGAGATGGGTGTAATAACTCACAGGCATAGCAAGAAACTTATTTATCCCCAATCAGCTCTCACTGCCTGAGTTCCAAGCACAACGTTATTTTGAAAGGTTTTAAAGCAGATTAAATTGAGCCTTTTCTTTCTCTTCGCTTTCATCTTTAAACGGCCCTCACTGGCTAGCCTTCGGCACAATTTCTTGAGATTTTTTCCCTTTTTCTCACACTTGTTCGTATATTTGTTTTATTGTATTTTTTGGTCTATTTTAGTTGATTTGACGCACAAATACATGGCAAATGAATGAGACCCCAAGCAGACTATTTGTGGACAAATTGGGCAGTTTTGTATTACTATGGGTGTGAAATTATTGAACAAAGAGAAGTGAGTCCTGGCTTCATAACCAAGCCAAAACTCCACTCTTTGTCTATAAATGGGTCTAATCATGCTGGTTTAAAACATAAGTCTGTCTATTTAGTAACTTCTGAAATGAGCTGCCCCCAAAGCATACCTGTCATTTTGTATTTAACGAATTTTCACAGTTGTTGTGCTCCTATTTTTCACGTTCTGACATTCACATAACCCTTAAATCAGTGTTTGAATTGAATCTGAGTATGAAAGGCGGCGCACATGTGGTGCTTTAGCCTTCTCGACCAATAAAATGTCATTTGACCCATAGAAAAATTTGTCGGCCAATTAATGGAGATTGACTGATTTGCCCATTTGACATCAGTTGGTTAAATCAATTGGCGTTTAGGGACTAATCCCACAAGAACGAAAAGAAATATCGTTTAAACAAATCGGTGAATTAGGCCTACGTGCATTTCTTACTTAGTTAGTTTTTTTTTTTTTTTTTTTTTTTTTTTTTTGCTGTGTGGCGGATAGGCATATTTTGCCTTCACGTGCTATAGGAAATTTCCTACTTCCCACTTCTGAAGTCGTGATTACGAGCTCATCGCATTCAAATTTTGACTTGAGAGGGCGTTCATGTCCAATTTTTTAACTAGGAAACTAGTAGGTTATTTACGATAATTCCGATAGCAGATGAAGGCGGCATTGATGAATGTTTAATTAGCATTCGTCATTCCTTTCGAGAATGCCGCAAAATACCAATTACATCGAAAGAATGCAAAGTGTTGGCAAGCGGGTAGTTCCCAGATATTTGTAGAGAAACCGAAGTTACTGTATACTTGAGACTTTGAAATAAGCTTCGTTTGAAGAAAGAAGACCATGGGATGAGTCGAGAGACCACTTCAAACAAATCCATCTGGAATGGGGGGGAGAGAGAGAGAAAGAGAGAGAGATTTAGTGAAAGTATGGGGAAGTTATTTAGCTATTAATATTTTTTCCTCAGGCATCGAGAGTCACTCCATCTGCACTTTCTCGCAGCTATTTGGCTGGGCTGAAATTGAGGGAGACCCAAATGTTGGGAAGAGATAACACAATCATCACAGCCGCGGTCCTGCGCTGTGCATCAATGTATTAAACTCGGATTAACCTCCCCTTTCCCCTACACTGCTATACCCAACACATTTCATTGGAAGTTTGAGATGGGGGGCGTTTTGTAATAATAATAATAATAATAATAAATAACTATTAATATTATACAATACAGTATTCAAATAAATATGTATTCACAGAATTATAGTTCAATACAAAATACGTTAGAATAAGTTAATGTGCAAGTATTATTTGTAGCTTCTGGTAATTATATATTTTTCTTTTCACTGTTAGTAGACATAATTTATCAAAGTAAAATGTAGGTATGTTGTAACGTGGACACTGCTATAAGCGTTTCCTGCTATTCGAATGCTTAGCAGATGTTATTAAAATGCACATATGCCTAATATGATCAAACTGTTGTTGGACAGTAATGAGAGACAGTAAGAATTCTGCCGAATAATAGAACAAGTCTGGCGTTTGTATAAGCAATCTCTTTGCAAGATCATCGTCTAATGATGAGACTATGCTGTGAAATATGCTAATCCAGAGATCATGACACCAGAGCGCCTGTTTAGTGTCAACGGCATTGCCTCGTGAAACATTTGCAGTGTAACTGAATTACATGCTAGTTAACTTCAGTCCTGCACTTTGCTGAGGAAATTATTTTCCAAACGTACACCCAGGATGAAGTTCATACAAAAACTAGGCCTGCACCAAATCCAGGTCTTTAATTCGTGGAACGAATCGAATGTCGGAAAATGTCGAATACAGTTTCTGTTTTCCTCACATCTTTTGACAGCTTTTAAAAATCATCTCTTACACCTCTCTCCTTGAATTTGTTTTGGGATCGTTTTGATAGATTATTTCCGTCTATCGTTGATTAAATAGCGTTGTATGTGGATTGTTTAATAAATAGGCTATTTCTTAATATTGTGTAAGGCAAAAATATTCGAAAATATTCGAGTCAAATTGTCTCAATAGCGTCATATCACAGCCAGTCTTTAAGAATATAAATTTGACGTTAATCATTTAGAAAAAATGTCAAAAGATTGCGTAAGACCCCTTGAACAGAATATTATTATGCAATTATTTTCAACAGCTTTGCTGACCTGTTAACCTGGGGCGGATCCTATACTAGATGCAATGAAGAGGATTTTGTGTGTTTCAGATGTTTAAGGGAGAGAGGAAGAAAAAAAAAAATAGAAAGTAGGTGCAGAAAAGTCGAGGCGTCTGGAGGAAATTGAGAGGCTTATAGTCTTTGATCCTTGGGTGCTTTTTCTTATCGGAAACATTGGTGGTGACACCACGACAATGGGAGTTCATCATATTACAGACTGCCAGTGCTGCTTTCAAGACGGCCTGTCTATTAATTAAAATATTTCTTGCCATGTGGGACAAGGACTATCTCAGTGCACATAGGCGAATGGCTTTTGGATATCAGCTGTTTTTTTCTCTTTATTATTATTATTTTGTGAAAGAGACAATCTTACTTTTCGGCATAGGCTACTTAGTAAAATTCATATGTCCACTGTAGAAGACATGGCGATTTCCCCCCCTTCTCATAAAAAGTAAGCGCACAATCCTTTCCCACTCAATAACAATCAAAACTAATAAAAATGAAACCAATAAGTTTTCAATTAGGAAGTCCTGACATACCTGCAACCTATAGGATGTTTTGGGCAATCATACAATTAGATGTCAGAGATTTGCACTGTGCTATAGAGTTGAGGGGGCTGGCATCCTGTTAGAGCAGAAGAACAAAACGAACAAACGACTAGGGAAAACTCCTGCTGACACTAATAAATGTATTGGCCTCAGGGCTTCCTATGTAATGTCACAAAAGTGTTTTTGATGCCCTGGACTCGCCATCGCGGGTGGAATAAGTGGAAGAGCACGGGACTCTTGGTGACCCCATATAAAAACCTAGATGTTTCATTCATTAGTCCAAAAGACATTTAAATACCATTTCGAAATCAACAACGCGGATCGGTTGAGAACTATGTAATTAAGCCAATTGTTACTTTATTTCTGAAACTACGTGAATGTAGCATGACATAATATTTTAGCCTATATAATATTTTATACATCATATTTTATAGCAGGCTGTAGCTGCAAAATAATAGGAATATTTTGAATAGCCGCGAGTAAAAATAACACGACTAAATTGTAAAATAAACGCATTTCAACAATATTGGATATGCGTAAAAATCAGACGGAATTATTGGCAATTAATATATGCTTTAATTGCCTCTTATGGGTGTTCAAATTAAGGAAACAAGCAAAGACTTGCAAACGTTGAACATACGACTCGACTTGTTGATTTTGATCTTATTGTTCGTATCGCTTTCAAACCAGCTTTAATGGCCTCTTTGGGAATACAAATATACGAAAAGAGGAGTTACCAACGTGGAAGAGGGGGGGTTGAATCGGGGGAATTGCTGCCCACTCCTTTACCATGGAGTGTTCAGTAGCCATTCCTTAATCCTTCTTTCATTTTTGCCGACAAATGCCAAGAATCCTGTCTGGAGACCCAATGGGAGACTGATCATCTAACAAAAGGGAATCCTTCCACAAAGAAGGAGTGCCAAACGTGGTTCAGGGCACTCATAAACAGACCAAAGGAAAAGTAACCATTTGTCGATAGATCTATAACTTATTGAGGACAAATGTTGAAACGTATAGGTCCACGTATGTGTTTTGGGAAAATGAGAATTTGCTCCGACATTTTTTATCCACTGCAGGTGTCCGTGTACAAATGCGCTAAATAAACACTATTAATGTAGGGTCATTGAATAGACAAAAATAACGGGATTGGCTCTGTTTGAAAATGGAAGTCGAAATAGCCTATTGGCCATAATGTGTTTATTTATTTTTAATAACATTTAAAAAAAAAAAAAAGTAAGACAAAAAGTATGGCTCTTTTATTTTATAAATAAAATTTAAATAGGCTAAGCAAAAATTAAAAAGCGATTTTTTTTGTCTATTTCAGTGTTGTTGTTTTTCTGGCCTGAAGTTTAGACTAATTTGTAGTAAACGTTTTTACTTGACCTATAAGACAAAAAGTTCTAAATAAAGTAGCCTACTTGAATTCAAGCTGCTCTGACTAAAATCCCATCAAGATTTGCATAATGGAGGCCATTAATTATCATTTAGCTCATTAATTAATGTAGGAACAAATCGACCATGTGATGTTAGAGAGTTTAAACCATGTTTCAAGGTGCACCTCTATCAGTTTCATTAAAAAAGTCAAGTCCTCCATTCTTCTGTGAATTAACTTTTGTTCCTTCTGCGGTTTGCTTTTTTGTTTGACCAAAAATTATTCTGGTGTCTGACAGCCCTCTTTCCTGATTTAAAGACAGTCACTTCAAAAGGGAGAAAGAAAAGGGGAAAGCCAACCGTCTGTTATTTTGTGTCTTTGGCCTCTCTGCGTAGGCTATTCAGGCGAGTTGATGAACTCCTCCAAAAGTTTATTAAGAGGAGCAAAACAATGGTGTCTAAAGCCTTTAGGCAGCCAAAAGAGACAGTTTATAAACTAGCTGCCATTGTTCCTCAAAAGCAGATGCATGAATACCTTTGAATGGGCTCCCTCAAACTGACACGATCAAGCTAGACAACAGCATGTTAAAAGGAACTGCCTTTCTTTCTGCTGCCCAGATTTGTATTTCTCCTGCATTAATGTACATCTGCGGTAGGAGGGGTCCAAGCTGGACGAGCTCAGTCCCAGTCAATACCCAAACCCACAGCCCTTTGGGCTGTTTGAAGTAAAGTCCTATGTTCTGCACGCCCTCAGTGGGCTGCAGGTGTCACAAGCCTGAGAGAAATATGGTAATCTAAGAGCACAAGAAAAGAGTCACCCTCCTTTTGACATTTTAAACAGAGCATTTTCCAAGTGAATGACTTGAAATTGCCTGTTTGTAGGATTTGAATTTTGTCTTAATGCAGGCAATGGGATTTATAGGGCTTCCATGTAAAGGTTTAAGGTTTCAAAATGTAGACACGCGGAGTGTTTAATTTTTCAACTTTAATGCCATATCTGGTTAAATAGCACTGTTTGAATGAATTAGGAATCTACATTTTACCAAATCATTTAATAGATTTTATTGCTTTATTTTCAAATGCTTGTTTGCAATTAAAAGAGCATGAGACACAACATTTATTTATTTAATGGCTTAGATTATTGGCAATGTTTGTCTTTATTTTGAGTTTATTGTGATGTGCATTTCAGCTGTGAGTTTACAGATCAGGTTGAGGCAGTTTGATGTTGAAAACAAATATAGGGCCAGAAACTTTTTTTCTTTCTGTAACTTCTTTGTTTTATACAATAGCATTCATTCACACCCTCTGGTTGTCTTCTCTGTGTTGTTTTCAAGCGGCCTTGTTTACTTGTCCCTTTACACAAACAACATATCATGTCTATATTGAGTTATTTTTTGAGGACCCATAAAGAGGCCAGTGAAAGCCGAGGAAGCATGCATTGCTTTCTGTCTGGCACGAGAAGTATAATTGCATTCTCCTCCGGTCCACAATGTTGACTCTGTTTAGACATGAATCAAAGCAATTTAGTTTTGGCTAAAAAATAAGAATACTTCGAGAATGGCTTTCACAATGCCAGCTCCAGAAACAAGTATTTCAGAAACAGAGCGATGTGTACAAACAAGTGATTTATGTGTTTTCCTCATTACAGTTGTTTTTGTGGATAAGATGCTATGTTTGTAAGGGATTGATACTGAAAACTGATTTAATTCCTTCATTGCAGCACTTTGTTTAAATCAGTATAATTTAATAGCTGTATCTGCTAACAAGTTGATGAATCTCTCTGGGATGAAATTACATCTTTTGTGAAAATATAACAGTATATGCACTATAATAATATAAAACTGTTGATTTGATTGTTGTTTTAGTCTTGAGCAATAATTTAGTCACTTGATCTTAACTATGATTGTTCACAGCATGTTATTCAGTCTGGCACAAGATAAAAAGTCAGTACAGTAATATAAGGGTACATTTACATGATAGCTATGCACTTAAAATGGAAAAGGTTTTCCTTCGCATTTTTCGCGTATTCGCGTACTCGCACGGATTCGCGAAAACGACTAAAAACGCTGTATTATGCATGCTAGGCCAGTAGGTGGTGGTGCCACTTTGTAAAGAGCTATGCGCGTAGACCTTATGCACCAGAGAAACGAGGGCGCCCCCATCTTTAGAATATTGTCTTTTAACTTCCGTTTTTGCGGTTGCTCTGTATATTTCTATGGCATTGCTGTCCAGGAGTAATTAGCTTTTGAAGTGGATTTACTTAATGCAAAGTTAACGAAAGTTATAATGAGGACTGTAATGTTTAAAGCAGATGACTTCATGTCAGTAGAAACAAATGTCAGTCGACCGGGAAGATTTTGAAATGAGCCGTTCATTAATAAACACGCAAAATCGCTGTGAAAATACAGACCGGAAGTCAAAAGACAATGAGCGCATCAAAGGGGCGGGGCTACATAAGGTCTATAGTGAACACGTAATATGAATTGCGCATTGCTTCACCGTTTTGAAAAATTCATGTTTTTGTAGTTTACACAGAAACGATAACTGAATAATTTTCAAAAACGTGCACTTTGAACCCCGTTTTCAAAAGTTTGCGTTTTCAGGCCCCCAAAATGACGCTGTTATGTAAATGAACGGCCAAAACAGATGAAAAGTTTTCAGTTTTTAGTTGAAAACGGTGTTATGTAAAGCCCTTTAAAAGATCTTTTAACCTTACAATTCTCATGGTGGAAGTTAGATTTTAAATCTAAAGACCATGATTACGAATAACTGTTGGCACTTCCATAATAATATGTTCTGGTAACAAAAAAAACCCTTAGAAATCTGTCCAGTTAAAGAAGCATGGCCCATTTTATAGGTAACAGTAATTAAGTGAGGAGGGCAATTGCGCTGCATCAGTCCTGTGATTAGTGCCGAACCACATGGTCCAATGGCTTAAAAATCAGCGTCAGCCCACGCTACTTATGGCCATAAAATTTCTCATTTTATGCTCTTTAGCGGCTTCACCCCGAGATTCTTCATTAGCTTTATTTATATGTGTGTTTTGCACTCACACAAAGACAATAAACATGTTCCTAGAGTGTTGCAAATCAGAAATTTGCTCAGATTTTTCCACCAACTTAAATGGTGAATGTGCTGGGCAGTGTGAGAGCAGCAGAGGGGCCGGGCAGCTGTGAGGGAGTCTAGCCCGCTCCCCTCTCCCCATGCTGGCTTCAGACAAGGCACTTGTCGTACATTTTTAACTAATGGGCTTATTTATGCAGCCATTGTCAGTTTTTCTTCAGGCTACTCTTTCCACATGGACTTTTTTCTCTCACCCTGCAGTATACAAAAGCAAGTACTGCTCACAGTTTTTTGCATCTCTTGATATGAGATTTGTCATTTCAAAACTGTTCTGGGTGCAGCGTTGAGTTATTATGGCCCCCCATTGAATTGTATTTAGCGGGTTTGCACGTAAAGACATCAGAGCCCCTCATTTATGTTATAGGGTCTGTGTTTTGACAGAACGCTCAAAGAAAAGCTTACCTCTTCTTTAAGATGCAATATATAGATGCATTTCAAATCACTTTTTCTTCATCTCTGACTATTTATTTGCTTTTCTTTAGGAAATATGATTATGCCTTTTTATTATTATTTATTTTCACTTTTGGCATTTGTATTTAAGCCCTAGGCTGTCCACTTAAAGCTCACATTGATATATTAAGATTTATTTCCCATAAGCTAAGTCAGTGGTAAAATTGACATTCAGCATTTTTTTTTGTTTATGCAACTGTTTTATCTCAAGAAGAGACACACGCCACCGCTGTGGGAAAAGCGGATGAAGGCTTTGCATTTAATAAATGGTAGTTTGCTAAGACATAAAGCCATGATAACACACACATCTTTGTGAGGATGGAATTAAGTTCAGCTGCAGTTTTACTGTAAGTATTTACAGGGAAGGCCTCACATGGAGAAGCATAAAGTTTTCTGCAAATTTACTTTATTGCACTAATGCAAGGAAACTTTTATCTGAGGCCAATGGATATTAACAATGGCATTTTGTGTCAGAGCTGGTTCTCATATTTATGACTGGGGAATTAGGGATTGTTCACTCAAAAACAGAAAATTAATTGATTCACTCTCATGTCATTCCACCTGTATGACTTTCTTTTTAGAAAATGGGCCCAAAATGACATTGTACCACATTAACTTTTATTGTACGGACAAAAATGAATATATATAAAATATATATATTTGTTGAACTTGAGAATAAAGTGAAGATTATTAGAGTACGTTTTACAAGAAAATACTATTGCAGTCTTTCTACTTCAATTTCAAGATTAATTTACTGTACTTGCCATTTCTTTGTAATTATTTGTGGGTATTTACTAGCAATTTCTGGGTGAAAATTGTTTTAAAGTAAATCCTACACCACTTTTTTTTTTCAGTTTGAAACAATATGAAGATGAGTAAATTAATTTTCTGCTTATAATGTATCATTTGGGGCAGTCTTACATGGTGTACAGATTCCTGTTCCAACTGAAATGTGCGGAAGGATGAATATGCTCATTTTTCAGGCCTCTCTGACACAGACACACACACACACACACACACACACACACACACACACACACACACACACACACACACACACACACACACACACACACACACACACACACACACACACACACACACACACACACACACACTGTAGTTTAATAAGCTATAGGCACGGTAGTTTAAATGGCTGATTTTGTCATCTTTCTCACCTTTTAGATATTTGATTAAGTTCCACGGTGCTGATTGCTTTTGACCTCAATTAGCGGGATCTCAATCCCGGGAAATGAAAACTCAATATGAAAAAGAAAGAATGAAATGGGAAGTAAACGGACACCTGCCTTTCAGTTTCTCGCAGCTAGAAACTAAATTAGAGCTCTCTCCGGCTTCCATTGACCAAGTTAAGTCAGCACTTCCCACCAAATTGACAGCACTGCACATATCTATAAAGAACACCCCCCTGCCTCCCAATTGCCTAAAGATATTTTAAGAACCATTTCAGAGTTGTTCTTAAATAGCAGTGTAGCGAAATACAGCAGAACAGATGTGATCTTCACATTGATGTTCTGTGTGGATCTGATAACTAAAGCAAAACATGATTTCTTTAGCATGATATCCAAAGTAGGTCTTATTATCCTAACATATTCCATGTTCCACATTCTTTATCCTATCTGTCAATAGTTATAGTTTCATTGTCAAAACTCCCTTTCAGTCACCACATTCCAGAACGTTCAAAACCCAAGAGACACAAGCCATCCTTAGAGTCTCCCTCTCGCTGTCTCTCTGCACTGCCACCCCCTTTTCCCTGCTCCTAAATGGATTCATATTCAGGCAGCATTTTCCAGTGGCGCTTGGGCACAGAGAGTCAATATGTCAGCATTTATTGATGCCCTCAGAGCTGCACAGGGTTGTCAGGCCTCTTTTCAGGCTTAAATGGCCCCCTAAGGTGCGTCTTCTATTGGGCCTGAAAGGCCACGGAGGCCCCCGAGTCTCTCTGTTGTTTAAGGTGAGCACACTCTCACACAGGCATGCTGGACAAAAAGCCCACTGAGCCTTCATACACATGACAGGACCTATAAAAGAGCATCACCCATCACCTCTCCTTCACATCTTCCCTCTCTTTCTCTCAAATGTTTTTGAATGCTAAAAAAAGAAAAGAGGGCTAATTGTTTGTTGTGGGAGCCAAAATTACGCCGCTTTCCCTCTTTTATTCCATGGAACGAAATTAATGAATGTGACGCAGAAAGCAAATCTGAACTGAGCAGGACTATTGTGTTTTGGTTTTGTAGCATTCAGTAAAAAAAAAAAAAACTGTATTCATTACGGTTAACGGTATTATAGTTTTTAGTGTTGAATAATAAATGCTATTAAGTTTGACCATCATCAGTCTTTCAGCATTGTAATGTATTTGATTTGATTCATCTTTGGAATAACCCAAATGAATTAGTAACATCACCATTACTTTACCTTTGCTCATTTTACTATGTAAATTCTTAACCATATAGGTATTAAACTGTGGCACATAACTTATCCTACACTGTGCTGCAAACATAAATGATTCATCAAATGATTATGATTATTGGACAATAAGGCAGTGAAAACAATCCCTTTGACTGACACTGAAGAAGGGTCCTCAGTCATATGTATGGCCCACAATATCATAGAGACTATGGGATGGCATCTTTTGACTTGGGCCAGTAAGTATACCACATAGCAACCAACTTACAGCAAAATGAATACACCAAAATTGCACCAAAAAACTGCAAAAACAGTCTGCACTCTAAAAATCTTTTATTATAGACAGGAGATAAAGTTGACAAACGTTTCGGCTCTAGCCAAAAACTGGAAATACATTTTCTCTATTTAAATGTGGGTGATTGGGTTATTGTACTCCTTATGCTGTTCAGGGTGTAGTGTTTAAAGATGATAAACCAGTTGTAGTACAATTTTTAAGCAATGAGCCGCCTCTCGATATTTTAGTTACTTATTATAATAATTATTAATCATAATTTTTGGTCACTGTGTAATGCATCTACTCTGCTAACATGTTTACTTGTAGTCCATGTTGTGTGTACGAAATAGACACTGATATAGTCGTGTAACGTGTCATTGATCACTGTTTCGATCAATGATTTCGGCTAAACAGAAAATCATTTTTTGGTGTTGCAGTGAAATTGTTTTTTGGTTATCAAAATGTAGCTGTATCACTAATGGTAACTACCTAGAACCTCCTTGCATTGTGGAGATTGGCAAACACCACAGACAATTTCTTTAGTAGGTTATGGTTTTTATAACCTTAAATCGCAGAGATTGTTTGGAAGCAAGAGCAAATGAATGTGTAAGCGGCAGCAAGAATATATCTATACAGTATTTTATTCATATAGTCCGAAAGTGCAGATATGTTTGGATGACAGTTTGAATGAAACAGCAGTTGTAAATAGATCCACATATGAATGTATACGTGTAATAATTTTGAAATAAATTGGACAATCATTGGTGTGATTTACCCAGTTGGACTCTCAAAGATGAGTACATATGTGTCTGAAACAAGGAGGCCAGTTGTGTGCCTCAGAAATACCGGACCAACCTGAGTACAATATTGTTTTGAGAGCCAACTCTGATGAAGACAAATGTGTAAATGTGTGCTACCATGCTAAGCTTAGTGGAATGTGCAGCTGTGGACGAACACTTTACCCGAGGCCCTTTAGTTCTTTACACAGAGAATGTGGCAGGAAAGGTTAGGGCGAGAGAGAGCGAGAACGAGGGAATGAAAATAAAAAGACAACAGAGAGGAGAAAGAGGTCTGAGTGTGGCCGTGATGATGAATATCCCATCTGCTCACAGGCTCATCGGTGATGGAAGTGGTCTGAAGGCTTATGTTGGGTGGTCATGACTTCTCTTTGGCCTTAGTCACTCCTCACCCGTAGCGGTTAATCACTGTCCGCCGTGTAGCCTCTCGGGGAGTTTTATGCCCAGCTGTCAACAAAAAAGCTCAGTCAGGTTGGCTGTATGAAGCAAATCTACGTGAATCAGTTTGAAAGTGTTACAGCCACTCTTCTGGTTCAGTTTCACCAAACGGCTTTTAATCGAATTCTTATTCAAGATATATTAGGCCAATTCTCCTCTGATTAACTGCCTTTGATGTGTAAGTGCTTCAAATCAGGTTGATCCCATGGGGCACGTTCACTCTTAATAACTGAAGGGATGCAAAGAGACAATTTTAAGTTCGGAAAATAATAGGATTTGGGTTCTTGTCAGAGCTTGTTTGAATGAAAACATTCGCTCATTTGCTGTCAGATTATCTTGTTCGGTTCGAAAATCATGCCGTGTTTTTGCATCCTTTTGCTTGAAACATATTGAGTTGAACAATATCCTGGGAACCCTGGAGGACTACATGGATAAAGGAGTAATATTCACAGGGAATTTTTAATTAAGCCCACATTTTAAGATAAAAACATTTTATCAGCAGTCCTTCAACTTTTTAATAGATTTAAGAGTGTCGTCTTATTGTAATTAAATGTTCCTGTTCTTTTCCGATTAGTGGTTTGGCCAAAGCGCTCTTTTTATTTTTAAAACCCAGTATTTGCTCTATTTACCTTTTATTCAAAAGCTTTCACTGCTGTCTGCTCCAGGCCATCTGAGACAAAATGTTTCATACTCCGTTATATTTATGCCGCAGCACATTCGACAGATCTGGGTACTTGCCATGGTCTTATTCGTGTGATGGGACCCAGCATGTCAATCGCGGGATCTCGCAGAGACAAAGATGAGGTCCAGGTTTAGACGCATATCTGCATCAGCGTCTGTTTCATTTCCATAATCCTGTCCTCATTATACTATGAGTAGGAGAGCGATAGATGCTGACCTTTAGCAGGAGAGTGCTGTCAAACTTATTCTGGTTTTATCTGTCTCTGCAGGGCTGGCTGAGGAGCAGCTTGTGGGTTTTCTGTTATGGCAGCTAAATGACATAGTAATTGTTGTGACAAGGGCAGAATGAGATGTGGCAGAATACATAGTCATCAGTCATGCAGGGACCACTGCATCAAGATTGTAGACTTTCAAATTGGGTTTCTTAGATTTGTCCCCCTGATTTTCATTCATCTGTCTGAAGGTAAAAATGTGGGGAAACCGAGAAACTGATGGCTTGTCTCGAAACAAATTTTCTTTGGCAATTGTGGCTGGATATACACTATTTAGAAATCATTGTAAAAGGCTGATTTGTTGCTCACGAAACATTTCTTAACAATGTTGAAAACAGTTGTGCTGTTTATAATTTGACGAATTGAAAGTTCAAAAGAATGTGATTGAAGTAGAAGTCCTTTGTAAGCTAAACGTCTTTGCTGTCACTCTTGATCAATTGAATTCCATTCTGAATAAAAGTTCAATAAAAATATTTTCCCCAAACTTTTAAACGGTAGTCAGGTTTGATTTTCTACCACAAGTAGAGGGATTGTTCACTGGATTATTTATTCACCCTCATGACTTTTTCATCTGTTGAAATTAAATTAAGATATATATATATTTTTTGTTGTTGTTGTTGTTGTTGTCTATATGGCAGTTTTGTTTTGGACCCCATTGACTTTCATTGCATGGACAAAAACATTCTTCACAATTTCTTCTTTTGTGGTCCATAGAAGAAAAGAAATGCAGGTTTGAAAGGGCATGATGGTTTTTATTTATGGGTAGTTACTAGTGGTGTGCTAGCAGCATGTAGGGAAGAAAAATAAATACCATGTTGTGTCTTCAAAGAAGTGGTGGCTACCTTTTGGAAAAAACAATCAGAATAGATCACTGCACCAGCCTTAAGTGGTCGTCATGGCGAGTCAAAACCAAATCACTTTGTCACAATTTCTCTAAAACCAACAAAGGGATTTAAAGAACATGAGTTCCAATATATATGTATACTTGAGTATGTTTTTAGCTGAGTGTTTGGATGAGGGGAGAATGCTGGCAAAATGAATCTTAAAAGAAAAGGCAAAGGAATTGATTTAATTAATGCGGCCTCATGTCCTACGGCCATGTGTAATCCGTCGAGAATTCCTGAGCGTGAGCTCTGGGAGACAAAAAGACATCTACCAGAGGACTCCTCAAGTGGCCTGTAATGAGAACCTCCCTGTAATCCCATAATTCCTTGTTTAATTAAAAGACAGAGCTGGCCTGGAGTCGAAGCCACTTTGATGACTCTTTCATTGATGGGCTTTTGTTTGGAGGCTATTTTTGGGACTTTCTGTCCAATCGTCCAACAAACAAAATATAGTGACTTGCAAACATATTCGTTCTGTAATCTGGTGTTGCCCTTGGTTAGCATTTGTTGTTGTAACCAAACCAATGTCGGGTGACACTGGCAAAGAAAAAACATGAAATTTTTCATATAAAAATGTAGAAATGTTAAATCATTCAGAATCATTTGAACTCATATCTGGGGAATAAAAAAACCTTTTTTGGTTAAATGAATAAAACCAAATTTTAAATTTTTCAAACATTAGGAATTTTTGTAAGAATTTATATTTCTCTAACTTGCCTCAAGGTGCCCTATGGTGTAGAATCAGAATGAACAGATCTGATGTCATCTAAAAGTTTTACTGTCATTGAATTACTTCTCAAATCCCTCTTGTGTTTCACCTGAAAAACCAGTTCTTACTGTAGTGAGTCTTTCCAATGACCCTGGTAAAAAGCGAATGTTTAGGGTGTAAAATATATGTTTTGAAGCTCACTGTTAAATTGTGTAGGGCTGGGCTTTGATATAGATTTCCTGATTCAATTAAATTCCAGATTCATTTCAGTTATAATGTCCATTTTGTAAAAAAATTTTTTAAGGAATACTCATTCTGCTAATGCTATAAAGTAGAAAATTTCAGCCATAGAATAGCAATTTTCAGTACCCCAAAGAACCTTTCACGGAACAGTTCTTAAAACATTTTTTTTTCTTAGTGTAAAGAATTTAATAATCTGAAGAACCCTTTTCCACTATAAAGAACCTTTTGTATATTGAAACAGTTCAATGAATATCAAATGTTCATTTTAAGAGATTTTTTTCAAATTTGTACAAATCAATATCAGATTAATTTAGATGAATTGCTATTATTTGGGCAAAAAAACATCCCTAACGTATAAGGAAAGGCAGAGCACAGCCCACTCGACTCCTATATAATCGACCATATTCAGAGGGGCCAGTCTTGGAAGCCCACACCAGCATTAGCCAATAAGAAGCCAGGGTTCAGCCATCACTAATGTAGAATTGCTTCAATTTAGCGGGAAGTCATGGCCTGGATTAAGGCCAGTGTCTGCCGAGCTAGGCCCCCAATGCTGCTGAAGGGATTTTCAAGGATCAGCCCAGTGCCAGCCAAACTGGAAATAAATAAGGAATCAACTCAAATGAAATGATAAAAACAGGCTGTAAGATCTTCCCTGTTATATGTGGAAATGGTCTTGATGTGACTAAAGAATGGGATGAAGGAAACTCTGTTGTAGTAATTTTTTTTTTTTGCCAGCATACTTATCAATCTAGACCTATTAATATTAATGCCTGCTGCAAAAAAGTTAGCAATGAAATTCACACACCTGTATAAAGGTCACTGTTTTGCACAGCACGGATGAGCTAATGTGTCATTTTTGTTTCATCACTAAGCTACTCAGCTTGAATTGCCACCCACACACCTCTGGTTTGCATTAGATCAGATTTGGGCTTATTGTTTCTCATGCATCTTTTCTCCAGCTAACCACTAAACAGAAATGCTATAGTTGACATGGCTGCATTTGACAGATAATCCACCGCTCGTATTTTAAAGACTGCAAGAATATATTGCGGATGGCATTTAATGAAATGTTCTCAATCGTATACTTGAATTATTTGCAAAGTGCCAGTTTTGTTTCATTTTTAGCACAGAATACCGGTACAAGGATCGCTAAGGTGGTCTGTGGAGATTAACTCCCCCCTTTTCCCTCTATGGCCTCGGGGCGAACTGGGATGCGCAGTGATGTGGGATTGTATTTACAAGAGCTTCGCTTATATAAATAGCTGTGCATTGAAATAATATTCGCTTGAAAGCCACATGAATCCATTACATTTCACCATACCGCCATCCATCTGTTTCTTTTTTGGGGGGGTCTACATTCATTCACACATCAAAATTAGTATGATCATGACAGTGTTCATGAGCAGAGAGCTTTCTGGGAAGTGCATCTCTATGGAAAGTGGATGCCTTATACTCCTATAGTGGCGTTCACATCGCACTCAGTTCTTTCGTTCTCTATCCTCTCTGATAGGTCGAATGGACGAAGGCTCGGAAGTGGAGTCTGAACCGGACCTGCCCCTGAAGAGGAAGCAGAGGCGCAGTCGGACCACTTTCACAGCTGAGCAGCTGGAAGAACTGGAGAAGGCCTTCGAAAGGACACACTACCCAGACATCTACACCAGAGAGGAACTAGCCCAGAGAACCAAGCTCACCGAGGCCAGAGTACAGGTATGACACTATCAAATACTAAATTAGTGTCTAGAGCTAGAGATACACATGGTTTGACTGAAATGCAGTTCAAAATGTGTTTTATTGAATCAAGAGCCATTATCGTCATTCTGTATACAAAACTTAAAGGGATAGTTCACCTAAAATGAAATAATTTACTCACCCTCATGTCATTCCAAACATGTATGACCCACATGGTAATTTTCACCAAGTGCAACATGTTCAAGTAATGGGTATAGAAATTATACTGTTAATTGCATGTATTGTTTAGTTGAAATCACACAAAATTGTTCATTTACATATACCTGATGTAGCTGCCTGATCGAAATTAGTGCTTTCCCCTTTAATTGATGTGATGTCAAGAATCAACATAACTCCCTGGTCTGTCTCCGCCTCTTCCCTTTTGCATTGTAACTGAATGGGAGAGTTTGTTTTGGGCTCCTCTTTTTCTGGCCTTTTTGTATTGTACTTGCATGGGAGAGGGAATAAAAGATCCAGAGAAACTGCTGTCTGCTGTCCCGTGTCCAACAACTCCACAAGCTACACAATGCAGAACTAAAGTGTTTGTAACTGGTGTTGCGAGCCACTGGTTACACGTGCACAACCCTTACTGGCCTACGTTTGTTACACTCACCCCCCTAAACCTCACTCCCATCCGTGTCATGGCACCAAATGTCACCGGTCCTACTCTACCTGCCCAGGATTCAAACCGGGGTCTCTGGCGTGGGAGGCGGGTGCGCTAACAAGGACGCAATAGACCGCAGTCTCTTGCCGCTGGTGCGCCACTTGAGGCCAGGGGAGTGAGGTTTACACGCACAGCTCTTACTGGCCTACGTCTGTTATGCCAGGATTAATATCATTCCAATTAACCAGTCAGATATGAGGGGACAAGTTTACAGTTTATGTCTAGTTTAGGTTTACAACCAGGGTTAGATGCTTCTACATCAGTGTTATTTACCTATCATTTCCCTCTGATTTTAGGGATAAGTTATGGTTAAGTTTAAGCTTAGGGGTAGGGGTACATTTTCTGAAAGGAATGTTGGTCCAGGATCAACAAAAATCTTACTTGGCAAAATCATGGTGACCATGAAAGCATACATACAATCAAAGTCAATGGGGTCCAATGTTGTCCATTTAGTTTTGAAATATCTACTTTTAAAAAAAGAAAGTCATTAGAATGACACAAGGGTGAGTAGCTGAAAGAATTGTAATTCTTTTGGGTGTATTATCCATTTAATTGTGCTCATCTATGAAGTTTAATATGGTACTCATAAGACTGATGCTCTCAGTTGGAGATGTAGATGGCACAATGAGAGCTCAGTAAGAGTTCAGCTATGTGCTCTGAGGTCTATAGAGCTCTAAAGTGTCACTGGATCTGTTGGACTAAGGTTCTCTGATTGATGATGCGTGTAACAATGCAACTGCTCATCTCAAAGAAAGTGCTAAAAAACACAGCGGGCCTCTTCCTGTCAGCCACATCAGAGAGAAACACAATCAGGTGGCTAACATGGCACTATGTCTGTTAAAGTTGGCATGAAGGGAAAATTCACCTGATCTATTTTCTAAATGCATGTAATTGATCTTAGTGTGAACGATTCATCCTTGCATGTTTCGTTAAATTTTTTGCTTCAAAATGTCATAACTCGATCCTCCAGTGAAACAACAGACTTCTCTAGTGATGTTTGCTGAACCTCTCCAATCATTTAGTTTGCGTAAACTCCGCCTTTTTCTTGCAATTAACTGTAAGTTCAAATTCACATGTGCTCCCATCCGACTGATGAATTGAACCATGTCCTGCCCTACATTTCTTTTCTTTTTGATGACCCGTTTCACTCTGATATACGTCACGATATGGATGAAAAGATATTTTGCTTCTTCCATTACAACTTATACCTTTGCACCTTTTGATGGAAAACTTTTTGAACTCTTGAATTTTTCTATTTATAGAAATATTAAAAAAAATACACGTCAGAGGAACCTAAACACTTGTAGACAAAATTACAAAACTACTTTTTTGAAGATGATCTGAGGGATAAAAGTGCATTGAACTTTGGCTCCTCCCACCACTGGTCCTGACAGCTTGTCAACCATGTGGATAGTTGAAACAATGAGAGGGGGAAAATACAGTAGAGTTATGGCAGCAGCTGTTGGGAGCAAAGGGAGGGGGATAAAAAGAGCGAGAGTGCATTCCTGATGGATTTCTCACTTCAGCTTTTGGCTGAGATCTTTTCTTCCCACCACTTTCAAGCCCACCACCGCTCCTTGTAAAATTTGCTGCATATCAGAGAGCATCCCACACACTCTCTTGGGAACCCTTCTCCACCAGTTACATTAATCAATCAAGAGCTTGTAAAAAATATGACCGCTCGCCATGCCCCTGCTGCCTGCTTCACCTCTGCAATGGTACAGGATTGTGCCCTTCAAATGCTAATGCTCTGGACATTACATTAATGTTGTAATGTATAATGAAATACCATGTAAGGTCAGTCTGACTTGGTTATTCGATTGATACAATATATGTTTTAATATGTTAACACTGTATGTCAGATCTTTGCAAGCTGCCTAAATGACATCATTGCATAATTGAAATGCAGCTGTCTCTCTCTTTCCCTCTCAGCCACGTTTGGCAAAATTGGCGTCACCACCTTTCAAGTTGCCAAATATCTTACTCTTTCTGTGATTAGCTGCAGACGCTTTATATTGCTTTATATTGTTTTAATAGCAGCATTTGGATTTATGAATTGTGTTCCAAACAATCAAATCAATCAAAAAAAAATTTGGTATAAAAAGGGTCTAAAACATTGAGGAATGACTCAATTTTGGAAAAAGTTGACCCATAGTGGCCTCGTGGCAAGTTTTTTGGTAGAGAGAATATCTCTCGTTGGCCATGTCAGTGATTCAGCTCTCCCTGAAAGGAGCCCCATGGGACATTTGGCCCTTTTGTGTGTTTATGGTGACTGATGCTAATTAGACAAGTGAATAAACATTATATCACTTCTGACCTGCGTATGTCAGACCTGAGTTATATTTGTAAAAACTGATAATCCAATCATGAATGTGAATTCAAATGCTCTTTTGCACCATTTTGACTGGAATGTCCAGATCATTCAAAGATCATATGAAACCACCACATCCTTGATATATTGGCCCAACAGCGCATGTTTTGTTTTCTCAACCCTGTCACAGCCCAGCAGTTGGTTCTTGAGAGGCCAAGCAGAGGATGTGTGAGGATCTCTGGCTCGCGATAGCTCACAAGGAGATGCCAGGGCTCTGGGATCATTGCTTTTGTGGAGGGGAAGGTGTCTGACCCTGTTGGCTTTTGGCAGACCCCGCGGCCTCAGTGTCAACCCACTTGAGTGCAGCTGCGCTGACACAGTATCCAGATGTCTGAGAGAGAGAGGGAGAAACAGGGAGAGAGGGAGGGAGTGTTCCTGCTGCCAAAGAGAGGAAGTCAGACATGGATCAGTAATGATGTCAAAGGTGTTAATTTATGTGTTTGGTGCTTTTCTATTAGATGTCATCTGTCTTCATTGAGCACTGTCACTGCGGTTATTCTTAACCACAGACACGTTACTCATGCTTCCACTGTTTTACTGCTCCGTATGACAAATCAGAGGAAGTGATCCATATCTGACTAAGCAAAGGGATAAGTGCTTCCAGGTCTCACTGCACTGCTGCCTCTCTGTCTGGTTTACTGCAATCTGTAAGGCCAGAGGAAGAAACAAGATGAATTATCTGAGATTTACAGGAAATTTCATAGGCAGTGGCAGTTATTTCACTATAAACTCAGACATGAAATCTTTGTGATGTGCTGAAGTATCAGGTTTGGGGTTGTGTGTATGACAACTCATGGAGGATCGACAGATGGAGGGAAGAACTTAGACGTGCTACGTTATCGCAATGAAAACTTCCTCTTTATATTTGATTATAAATAATGAATTAAATTAGATACTATGGCTTAGGTTTGACCGTTCAAAAGGTCGGCAAGATTTTTAAAATAAAAATACAGCTAAAAATGATTTGATAAATTCAGTAAAATATTTTTTTATAAATATCATGTGAAATATTATTAGAATAAAAAAAGAAAAATTGGTAGTGTATGAATGGTAGTGTATACTTGTCAGGCACGGAGTGAGGAGAGTTAGTCCTTCCACGTGTTACACACAAGCAGGTTTGAAGATGTCTCCACTTCCCCTCTATAATCCGGCCCCCTTTGATCCAATCTGGACTTCCAGGGCACAAGTGTCAGCCCCCTGATGTGGAGTCCTATCACGTGCGTTTTGATTGATCCTTGCAAAATCTGGAGCCAATAATTCTGTTCTTATGCTCCTGACCAATGAAAAAATGTGGGATTTCAATGAATAGATCAAATAAATATATGTATATACGTATGTATATTTATGATTACAAAAGGAAGAAAGAGGATGTGCATGTACTTAACAGTCTTCTACAATTCAACCAAGGCATCTGGGTGTAGTAAAAGTTGAATTGTTGAAAAAGTCGCAGATGTTTCTGCTGAAGAGACGTGCCATTTTATAAAGTCTTGCCACACTGTTACCTTCGGGACCCAGTCCAGCCCGTCTCAACCCTTTATCCTGTCCCACTGCCCATCCAGATTCCCTAAACCCCTGGATGGAGCCCTGCACTGAGATTGATGTCGGCCTTTTTTACGCTTCTCAGCCACTGTTATGTTCTTTTTTGCTGTGAAATTCAATCACGTTATCCAGGTTTTACTCCTCGTCTTCCAGTCTGTCCACCAACCGCCCTGTGCATGGCAAACGGTAATCCTAGGAAGACATATAACCATCGTCGTCCGAGAGAGACGGCAAAAGAAAAAGAAAGCAAGAGGAACTGATAGGGTGGCCCGGGTGATTGATATTGGATGAGAGCATGAGATGCTGGCCGAATGTGGAATGTGAAATCGTGACACAGTCCACAATCAGATTTGTCTTCCATTTACCCCCCTTCCTTTTGTCTCTTCCACTCCCCCTGTACACTCGGAGATTGAGAGTATATTGAATTGAATTTTTCAACTTCCATTCCCTCCGGACCGAATGCAATCAGACAACAGCTCCTTCAGCCACACTCCAAGAAATCTCCTCTCTTAAATGTTTTGCCAAGTGACTCCGTTCACTTTTAAGGAAATAATTTTGAACTCTTTCAGAAATACGAAATGAGTTGGCCATCTCAGTTGGGCAGTGTGCTTTGTGTCTCGGCTTGAGCAGGGAAATGAGAAGAGTGGGGAATTAGAAGGAGCAGCAGAGAGAAAATCCCCGCTCAAGGTGCCTTTGCCATCGGGTTCCAGAATGGCGCATTCAGAAGCCCCAGCTCGCAGCAAGCCTCTTAGGAGATCCATTGAGTGCGGGGCGGCAGGCGCTCTAGCCTCTAACACTGAGATACACGCTTTCTAATGCCTTGTGCAACTCTCCAGTTCTCACTAATACCAGAAGCCATCCTAACCTAAGACATGTAAAGTAATGGGGCTTGTGTCAGCGGGACTTGTGGTTTTATGGGAAGGGTCATTGATGCACGGCATTGTTGAAGGAGCAGTGTGGGACAGCTAATGGGGGATAGTTGAGTACTGCTGACTTTTATTTGACTTAAACTGATTTTATTGATTAATACTGAAAAAGAAAACCTATCTTGAAAAATTCCAGTAGACTAATGTTGAGGTAAGGATGGGTGTTGGGAACAGGTTTACTCAAAGCAGTTGCTAACCATGTGTGTAATTAGTCCCCCGGTGTGTTAATAATTATATAGGTCTTATAGGTGTTTCCCCAAGTCTTAAAGGTGTTTCCTAGTTTTTGTTTAGATATGGGAATGCAACAGGAAGTTTTTAAAGGAATGACAAAATTATTGCTTTTTATGGGTGGGGTGGGGTTTTATTTTATTTTATTTTTATTTATTTTTTAATTTGGTTCATTTTATTGTATCCAGTTACCATAAATACATCTTTTTGAGAATCAACTGAATTTATCAAAAAATATATTGCTGTGAACAGCTCTCTATGCCTGCATTAGCTACCATATGAATTTCAGATTTTATGAAAAATAATCAGAATTTTTTTTCTTTCTTTGTCATGTTGTATACAAAGACAGAAGGGCAGCCTGGGAGGATAAAAGAGAGAGGCAGAGAAAGAGTGTGTACTCATACAGTATGTCTATGCCAGCCCCTTGATCAATGCCCGGGCTGAAAGCGTCATTCTTGAGGAGCTGTTTAAAAAGGGACGCCCTCTCTTTGTGGTCCGATTCATTGAAGGGCCATTGTCCCCCTCTTTCACTTCCACTCACAATGGAGGGGACCATTTGAAAAACAACAGTAGATTAACTGCACTGCCAGTGTATTAAAGTCTGAAGAATGGCCCCTCTGAGGCATAGATCAATGTCATTCACTCTTTTGCATACACAGGGGCAGCGCCTCGGCCCCAGAGAGGTGCAGGTTACTGGCCGTGCTCCCCCTTTCAATGACTCACATTAGAATGAAACTTTGAAAATGTGTCTTAATGTGGCAGAGGCACTTTCTTTCTTTTCTTTTTTTCTTTCTATAAAGAAAGGCTTTTTGTTCATTAAATATCTCAAACACGTCAAATCCAGAGATATTTTCATTAGATTTTTTCTTTTAGTTGGCACCATATTGGTTCTCGGCCAATGTTAGCTAGGTTTAATTCATCATTCTCTGTCATTGTTGGATATTTATTATAAGATGTTTAGGTTTAGATAACTTTGCACTAAATTAATGGGATACTAATAGATTTTGACAAATATTTGACCCATTTTACGGGTTACCTCTTGAGGGTGCAGAGTGAGGTGCATAACAATGTAATATATGTATCCCTGTTATATCCCTACTCTAATATAAGGTCTTTTGTTTTAGTTTTTTTCTAATCAGTGTTATTTTAGTAACACTGTATTATAGTTTTATATTTATTATAGTTTGTGTTAATATTTAGATTTTATAAAAAAAAAAAAAAAATTATTACGTTTTGTGCTTTTATTGGTTTTTAAAATGTCTCTATATTTCTTATGTTTTATGACACATGTTGCCTTGTCAACTAACTGAATTATTATTAATATTTACATTTTATCTTATTTAAGTTAATGGTTATTTGTTTTTCAAATAATGAAAATGTTTTTTTATGGTTTTAGTTTTAGTTAACGAATGAATAATAACCTGGTTTCTAACCTTCTATATATATATAAGATTTGGTTTCTAGATATTTTAAAAGAAAATATTGTGGTGCCTAAATTCCATTTTAGCAAACAATCCATTACATTTTTCAGTGTTTTAATTTTCATTCTTTTTTAAAAAATCAAGTAGAATAAATGTATAATATCACCCATTTATTGGTAATCGAACATGAAAATGATTAGCTTATCATATCGTCCAGAATTCAGTGCACTTATTATTATTATTGATTTTTTTTACTTTTTAATTTTAGGTTTGGTTCAGCAATAGACGAGCCAGGTGGCGTAAACAAGCTGGAGCTAATCAACTGGCAGCATTTAACCACCTGTTACCTGGAGGATTCCCACCCACAGGCATGGGCACTCTACCAACATACCAGCTTCCTGAGTCCAGCTACCCTTCATCAACATTACAACAAGGTAAGCTAACCATTGTTTTTGGGCCCGTTTACACCTGGCCGCTTCATGCGTTTTCTCTGATCAGATAGCTATCAGGTTGTGAAAAGACCAAGTGTAAATGCCCTCTGAAATGGATTTAAATCCGATAACTCAAACCACTACAGGAGGTGGTTTGAGATGCATTCCAGGTGAAACTGGGCAAGTGTAAATGCATCTGGTTGTTGAAGACATATGTACATGTTACTCCTCCCAAAATGGCCAAATTAAATAAAAATAAACTTGTGAGCGTGTTATAGGCTACCTGCTCCGGTAACCAGATATGACAGCTCTACTCACCACACATAAGGCCCGCTTCAGATGAGTAGCTGATGCGCAAACTGCCTCAAATTAAACTCAAAGTTTGGCATCGCATCCAGAAGCTCAACACACAATCATCTTCATCAAAAGTATAGTGACACTGAATTATCTTACCATCTGCGGTCTTGATCTTGAAATTAGCTGTTGATGAATAAAATACAGCTAATTTATGTTGCATTCGCTGACGTAAATTTGCATATAGCGCGGGAACTGAAGATCGGATTATATTCGTTTAGCGGAGATGCATTTATTGTGGCCGAGTGTAAATGGACCAGTTTTAACAAACTTGATAGCTATCCAGTCAGTAAAAATGCATGAAGTGACCAGGTGTAAACAGGCCCTTTGTGAAGAATTTGACCTTACATTTTTAATGTTTATTTAATACTCAAACTTATCTAACACAGGAATGGCAATACATTTAAAGCTCCCATGATGCACCTGAGAATAGTTTTCTGATCTAATTAAATATGCTGTTCTATCCAGATGTCAGTGGCACAGTGCATCGGCCCCAGCCCTTGCCTCCTTCCACCATGCATCAGGGCGGGCTCTCGAGCGACAGCGGCTCCGCCTATGGCCTCTCGTCCAACCGCCACGGTTTCTCCAGCTACACCGACACCTTCATGAGCCAGTCAGCGACCAGTAATCACATGAATCCCGTGAGCAATGGACTATCTCCACAGGTCAGTAAGGGTCACTGGCCACAGTGTTTAAATACTCTTCTCTATAGCCACGTCAAGGAGTCTTTCAAGTGGAGTTATGAGACCTCTCTGAAGATAAAACAGCATATTCTTTGTGCGCTACCGTGTTCGTTTGGTGATTAGATGCGTCTCATGTGTACTGAGCAGACATGTTTTGGAGAAATCGTCTTCTAGTTGTTGATACCTCCCTTGTGCTCGTGAAGTGTTCATAAGATAATGTTTTCTAATTAATATTCCTTTGTTTTACTCACTCTCCTAATTAGAATAAAGATTTAATTGTTTGATTCTAAGAAAATTAGTTTCAGACAATACAGGATACCCTAAAGAGAAGAAATCCCAAATGCAGTCAAAGAGCTGCCAGCACTGCGCCTCGTTCAGAAAAGAGCATAATCTCACCAAACTAATGGATCTGTATGTTTAATTGTCTGGAAGTAATTTTCAAGAGTTAACAGATGTTTAACTAAGTGTAGATGTTTTAATTAACCGGAACAGAGCAAAAAAAGTATTGCCTTGTGAGGCTCTGATACATCTTTGAATCCTATTCAATTTCAGTGTGCCATAGAGGAAAGTATAAAATGGGAAACCAGTAAATTAAATTTAAGGCATGTGGCGTTTTTTTGTGTTTGTTTCATAGAATTTAAATAGACAGGTTTGGTTTCAGTTTGACTGTGTTTCTGTGTGAAGGTTCTTGTTATAGACATTATATAGCATTGTTAACTGCTACCTTGAACAATGCGTGTAAAAATAAGACTCTTTGCTCAGGGTTGATCCTACCCTGAGCTAAATAATAGGAAAATGGCTGCTATTGATGCACATCATTGGTGAAGAGTATATTACAAGCAATTATTCACCATTAGTGGGCAGTTCTGCCCACCATAACCAAGAAGATCTGACTAACAGGCAGAAAATAAGATTGAAATGGTGTGTAAGGAGTTGAAGATGAAATTCAATACTGCATTTGTCCACAATTACCCCCTTGTTCACATGTTTTATGGCCATTTTCCCCCCTCCTCACCAAATATTTCTCAAAGCAGATTGGAAACTGGTATTACTCCATTTTTTCCAAAAGAGAGGAAAGAATTAGGGATTTGATGACAAAAAAGAGATTTTCTCTTGTACTGCGGAGTTGGGGATAACATAAGCGTTTCTCAGCATGTTTGATTGTTAATCGTGGTGGAGGGGCTTTAAGTACTAATGCTCTCGCTGCAAACCTGCATAAATAACTGAACATGGCTGGAGAATTTTTGTGCATTTTTGGGGGAGTACTTGCAGCCAGAAATGGATAAAATATAAAATAATAGCTTTCTGTTGTTTTACACTAAATTATGTAAGTAATTTGTTTTATTCTGAATAAATATAATAGCTATCTGAGTAAATATACTATTTTATTTTATTTTATTTATTTTATTGCTACAGCATATTTCCTTGCTTTTTATTAATCAAATTATGGTGCACTGCTTCCTCATTTAATTTTCTATAGATTTAAAGAGGATAAAAGAGCAATTATACTTGTGAAAATTATATTTTTCTTCAAGAATTTTTGTATGAATCTCTCAGTAAGATGAAGATGGTTCATCCTCCATCTGACCCCTCCTCAGCCCCCTAACCTCCCCACCCTTGTCCAGCCCCTCTCACCCATCTCCACATGTCACATGTGGCTATTCCATCAGGCCCTTATTGTAGGAAAAATTAATGTTCTTTTTGACAGGAGTATCATAGTTCAACCCAAGCATCACACTGTGCCTCAATGTCCATGAAAGGGCCGCCAGTGCCCCACAAGCCAAAACCCCCCCATTCTTCTCAGCTACAGGGAGTCCACATGGCAGTCCTAACACAAGCTTGTTTTTGTACATGACGATTTTCTCCATCATTTGTCTATTCTACTGTCTTTCTTTTACTTATAAGCCCCCTCGACTAATTTATTTTAACACATTAATTTAGCCTTCAGCGAAGACAGTTCATGCAAATCAATGCAAATAAGCAAGTGTGTGCAAGATTCTGAAGAGTCTAATGTGTAGTTTGAATACTGAGAGTACAGTTGTCAATAATTTTTTCTAATGCTTGTCAAATAGTAGAGGATTGTGGGATTGCACAGAGAGCTTTTTGTTTGGTTTTGTTTGCTTGGGAAATCTTATCAGCCATTTTTAAAAGCTTTATAGCCTAAAGTTGTTGTCATAGTAGTGTAATTCTCTAGAGGCCTTCTCTCATTTGTCTGGACAAACCCTTCTTTGACGCTGGTTCACTGATTCTTTGAGGCACATCTAACTGACAGTTTCAGAATAATCCTGCTTATTCTTTTCCATTTACCTCAATTTCCTTCTGATTTATGTTTTATTTTATTTAGTATCCTGACTTCTGAAGTGCCTGACTCCTTTGTAAAATGACTGTCCTATGCTTAGAAATGGGCAGAAATAAAACAAATATTTATTTCATGCCACTGGTTTAATCTTATTATGCAGAAACTTGTTTTGTTTTGTTGACATTTTTCAAAATATTCTCATGTACATTTTATTTGGAGAAATTACATGAGACAAATACGATACAAAGTAAAAGTGAGGAACTTACACACTGATTAACTATTAAGACAGTTTCTTTTAAAACATTTTTTTTTTTTTTTGAGAAAAAAATATGTAGAAACAACTAGAAAATTTTACCTTTTTTTTTTTCATTTTATAAGTTAGAGCACAAAGCCTGCAGGGGTCATGTAGCAAAAATGGCAAAATTCACTCAAAGACGGTGTTGAAATGCTTTAAAATATACCACTATTATCAGTACGTTTAATATTTTATCCATTGTACTACATTAAAAAAGGCACTGCATGATAGAAATGGCCTGGCTTTTAGTTTGTGAAAATGTGAGAGGTATGCTCATTTTTAGACAATTGTGTGGATGGACTGCTTTACAGCCTCCATCGAGTGGAGAAAATGTGCTGTGAATCAGTAAATGTGCTATGATGGCTGTGTGCCAGAATGAAATGCAACCCTGCTGGGTTCACAACACCAACAGGTGCACACCCCGCTCTCACTCTTCTCATGTGCCAGCAGAACCAGAGCGCTTTCTCACTGCAACCTCTGGAAAACACATTAAACAGCACTGCAGCTTAGTTCGGATGAAAATTATGCAATGCCAGACCTAATCTCCATTAAGCCCGCTTTTGGACCGGGTCAGAGCTATGGACAGATTTCTATGGCCTTGAATGCATGTCTTTTCAGTGTTTCATCCTCTGGTGGACATTGAGACCAGTCCAAACATTGGACACGTGGAGAAGGAATGAATGCGGTAATAAAGCTGTAGCCTGCTTTACTACTACAGTCATTCCTCCTCCTACAACAGATGCTTTGTGCAGGCGGGTGATTGGGTTTTACAACGGGAGACGTTCTGCTTTGGTGTGTCTGATATGTGCAGGTTTGTTTTGTTGTCGTTAGATGTCGTAACTGGAGAGGAATACAACACACACCCGTTTTAATGAACAGGTTTTACTAAAACCAACCATTCAGTATAATCAGTCATGCTTTTTGTTTTGGGCCTCGTAGCAACAACGCCAGCCCTCAAGGCACTCGAGTCATCTAGTAAAGCTTCTAGTGTGTCTCATTATTATTATTATTATTATGAGCATTACTGCAATTGCTCTCTGCAACATTAGTGTCAGGTTCATTAGGCCCTAGTTATGATGTCTGAGTGCAATATTGACTAAATTAACAAACTACTTTGTTATTTTAGTAATTTCTGTTTATTCTTTTTGAAGATTTGTATATTTATAAACATTTAAATGTTATTATAATATATTTTATATTTATGCTTGCATTTTATATTTATTCTTTTAGACTTTTTATATTTGTATTTAATCGTTCATACGTTTTTATTTTATTTTCATATTTATGTCTTTTTTATTTTATATTTATTCTCTTACAAGATTTTTATATTTATTAACATTTATATTTATATTTTATTATATAAATTATTTTTAGTTCCAAAGGGACTAAAACTGTTAAATGAAACAATATAAGTGATTCATCATAAACAGACAGTAACAAAAATATAGGCTACTATAATTGTAAAAAATATAAAAAAAATTATAGTAATACTGTTCACTTCTCCAGTGAGTGTGTATTTAAACGACAACGATGTACTAAAAACAGCAACGTTTTTCCTTCACACTCTGTTCACACTGATCAGTGAAAACAACTAAAAACGTTGTATTCTGCTGCCAGGCCAGTAGGTGGCGATGACACTTTGTAACAAAACACTATGTGCCTACAGGTATAGACTGAACGCGTAATACGCATGCACATGACGTCACCGTTTTGATAAATTCACATTTTAATGGTTTCCACAAAGACGATAACTGTATCGTTGTCAAAAACTTGCACTTTGAAACCCTTTCTCAAAAGTTTGCATTTTCATGCCCCCAAAACCCAGTTGTCGTGTAAATGAATGTACGGTGGCTGAGAGAGCTCAACGCGCTGCAACTGAAGAAAACACATGCAAATAGAAAAACACATGCAAATTAAAAAAACATCTTCATCAGTTTTACAACACATGGGTGCTCCAATATTGCTGCGTTGTCAGGAACATCCCAGGTGAAAATAATGAGGAAATTACGTTGTTTTTTGTTGCTCCCTTCACCAAGTGCGTTCCAAACGGCTACATAATGGCTCACAAGTGCCCTGCTCACTCCAAAGTCCCCACTCCAAGGGCTCTGCCCTTCGAAGGGAGTAGGGCATAGGGATGCTCACGAGCAATAAGCACGTCACTTATTGGGGTGGGGTCCTCTGGAAACATTTCCGTTGAGTTCTGTGCTATTTGCAGCGCATTTCTGTATTTGGTTGTGTTGTGAACTTTTGCAGGGCGTTTCTATATTTGGTTGTGTTGTGAGTATTTGGAGCAAACACGTGTTGTAAAACTGATGAAGATGCTTTCTTAATTTGCGGGTGTTTTTCTATTTGCATGTGTTTTCTTCAGTTGCAGCGCATTGAGCTCTCTCAGCCACCGTATGAATGGCCAAAATGCATATAAATGTTTCCGTTTTTTGTTGAAAATGGTGTCGTGTAAATGGCCCCTGAATCAAGTGAACTTTTTTATATGTATAATGTGCTATGATTTTTAGCTTCATGTGTTTTAAGTGTTATTCCATTTAATTTATTTTGCCTATTTTTAAGTTTTCAAAGAAATATCCAAATATGATATGCATGTATTAAATGAGTATTTCGGGGGTGAAAAAAGTCCTCTATCAAACAAATACATCCACACACTTGTAACAAAATTAAAAGAAAAATGGCAAAGGTATTTTTTTTTTTTTTGCGCCTCTCCATTGCAGTTGGAAGATTTGTGTTTTGGAATGAAGGAACTTTGGCTAGCATTTGATGTTAGGAAGGGAGAGCGAATAGGCTGGGTTTCAGCACTGGGGGATCAGAGGCAGAGCAGTGCTCACCAGCACTCCCTTTGATCCGTATCCCCAGGCCTCCCTGCCTGAGCCACGCGCAAAACTCAGGCCTCACCAGTGATTCCTGACAACTGTCTGCTAGAGATAAGGGAGGGGGGACTCCAACCTCTCTCCTCTCCCCCATTAGCACAGCAGCCACTTTAAACTGGATGAATTATATTTAAGAAGCCTGCACAGGGGTTGCCAAAAAAAAAAAAAATATATGAGTGAGAGAGAGGGGGTGAGAAAGAGAGCGAGAGAGAGAGGAAGAAGATTGAGTTTTGGTTCACTCCGTTTCCCGGGTTTTTTTTTTTTTTTGCAGATTTTTGACTAGACTTTGTGCACCTGAATGTCAGCGAGTGAATCTATGTGCCGTCTCTGCTATTATTACGACTGCGGCATTAAGCCGCCCGCCGGGCACGGTGTCAGCTGGCATGTGTCACCATCGACAAATCAAAAGACTAAATAAATGCATATTTACATCACCCCCTGTGCTCGGAGAGCAGAGGAGAAATACTTGTTAATTAGAACCCGTCTTAAATACAGATGCAGTTTCAATTTGGCAAGAGTTAAAAAGTAAGAGGCTTTAAAAAAAAAAAAAAAAAAAATGAGACCTGCTCAAAAGCTGCCAAGAAAATCAGGGGAATTTAAATCATATCCACTGGCAGAATGTTTTCTGCATGAATTTATTTAGTTTCTCTCTCTCTCTCTCTCTCTCTCTCTCTCTCTCTCTCTCTCTCTCTCTCTCATCCTATCTTTTTTTCTTTTTCTAGCACAAGCTGAGTGAAATTGGAGTCTTGTGCATGTGTTAATGAAACATAGCAGGTTTCTCAGGTCACTCAAATACATATGTAAATTTCACATTCAACATCTCCAATGGCTCTAGATGGAAAATAGTTTTTCAGAGGGTCTGTCGTTGAACCGTATGTGGGGAAAAACAGGGAAAAAAAATATTTTAGGAATGATTTAATTATGATCTCCACAACATAGGCAAGTTTCAGCACTGGGAGTCTGGAATGCATGAGTCTTATTATTTTGATAGCAAATGCCTTTTGTAATTTTTCGTGAATGAGAACAAGGCTGTAATGTTGTAACGTTTTTAACTTTGCTGTCTATCTCTTGTTTTCATTCATTTTACAATTCATGGCGTGTATAGTATGGTCCAAACAGTCTAATTTCTCAGCATCCTTTCTTTCCTTTGTTTATTTTCTTCATTTACAGCATCTATTTCACTCTCTCTTCTCTTTTCCACAGAGAGGGATTCTTATTCTCTTATATAGATGAAAGGCTGCAGAAGACAATAAAAGCACAATATAAATTCAAGAGTGTTTGTGTGTGTGAGAGAAAGTGAGCTGCTGCATCCTGAAAAATACGGGATATAAGAGAACATGATTTACATTTATCTCACGGAGGCAGCGCAGGAGATGAGGATTTAAGGCCAATACTCTCATTGCATTGTGGGTGAATTAACTGTTAGATGGAAAAATACTATTACCTTTTAGTATTAGCTCAGCATTTACAAAGTAAAAAAAAAAAAAAAACACACACAAAAAACCCCCAAAGCTGTTTGCATGTATGAATGAGGAAATCCTATTTATTTATATCTATTAAAAGTGCTTGAACAATATGAATGTAAATTTCGACAACTATTATTTTCATACAACTTTATTTAAGTATATTATTTGGTCTGTTTTGATAAAAATAAAAGGCATACTTTTCTCAGTGTTTACATGTTTCTAAGCAAGGAACAATACATTTGACAGTTGGGAGGGAACACTTTGGTGTGGATGGATTTAAACATGGTAAAAATATTTCATAAACAGAAATGTAAAGGGTAGACTGATGGATTTTTTTTGTTTCTGAATGATAACCTAATTCTTCAGAAAGCTTTCGGAGGAGATTTTATTTGTGTGTGATCATGAGTCACTTTGAACACGTGCAACTTTGTGTGAGACCACTTTTCTTTAAAATGAGCAATCTAGCTATTTTATTTCATTTTATTTTATTTTAGGGTCATACAGTGAGTGTGTGTGCAGGGTCACTGGGTATGAACAGAGAAAACATCCAACAATTATGAACCTGCTCAAAACACCACGGACTGGGGCGGTCGGCTTTGTGCACATGCTTCCTGTTAGCTCCAGATGCCAGTCTGACAGGTGTGAAGTTATGATTAATACTACAGCCTCGCAAAAACTACAACTGCCACTCACCCTGCCCACTCCACAGATTATGACAGACTTTTGTACGCTTGTCTCATTGTTTAGGATTTTGTATGTAAAGCTACAATAGTTTTACAGTTTCTGTGATGTGGGTTTTATAACATCAGAGGTTTTTTCACCTCTGTATCCTTCCCTCCCCCTCCCTAACCATCCTTAGCGATGGAGTCCCCAGCTGGCTGACACTAACTGCCCCGCTCTCTCCCCTCAGACTCCAGCTGAGAGCTATTTCACTATTTATTTACAAGTAATTATCCCTATGAGGTGCAGATATTAACTCTGTCAAGAACAATTTGACTTGACATTCTTCACTAGGCCTGCTCCCTGCTGTTTTTAGCAAACAAACACCCCCTTCCTCCCGCCTCCTATGCCAACTCTCCACCTTGCATTATTCTTGGACGGCGTTAGCGGCTGCCGAGCCGATCCTTGTGAAATCATTTAAAGCAGACGTTTCATTTGGCAGAAGCGGAGGCGGCGGCAGCGCGAGGCGTGAAAAGATCGGCGGGTGGGATGAGAGGTCAGAGGGGGATGTTTCTTTCCTTGTGACTGAATCTATCTCACACATCCGCAAACACTGAATAAAATAATCAGATTGCACCTCACACTTTTTCCTATATCAGCTCATTAACCTTTGGTTAACTCCAGGCCTTGTAGCACTTTGGGACATTTAGGGTCCAGTGGTACTGAAAAGCCTTGTCCGTATTACACTAGAGCCGCTTAACAGTGATTGTTATGCAAGATATTTAAAAAAAAAAAGCCTATGTTGTAGCCTATAGTGACACTGGGCAGAGAACCAGACATGGCTCTCTATTCCATCCTTTTAAAAGAAATATATAGTACCAGATAGAATCTGCAGACTTCTTCCAAGTTTTCTGTGCGGATTTGAGTGGAGAATATGTGAAATTTTGCGGAATGCATGTAAACCTGGTAAAATGGAGTTGTAAATACCACTTTCTATAATTCTAAATACTACTAAATATAATAAACAAACATGCAAGGGTTAGTTAATGTCTAGAACATATTTAATGAAACGTTACAATTTTATGGAATTCTGCAGAGCATTTTGTTGCTTTACATCATACATAATAATATAATAATTTAGTTTGCACCTATTTGCCATGTGGTAACACTTTACAATAAGGTTCTATTTGTTAACATTAGTTAACTACATTAGTTAACATTAACTTACAATGGAAAATACTTATAAAGTATTTATTAACTTTAGATATTAATTTCAACATTTACTATAAAATCAAAAGCTGTATCGTTAATGTTATTTAATGGACCTGAGCAGACATGAACTAACAATGATCAGTTGTATTTTACCAACATTAACACAGATAAATAAATACTGTAACAAATGTATTGCTCATTGTTAGTTGATATTAGTTAATGCATTAACTATCGTTAACAAATGGGACGTCATTGTAAAGATTTTGTTTTTCATGCTTTTTTTTTATGTAACTGTCATTTATCGTATTGGTTCCTATCATGTACTCTCAGAGCCCTGGGTTACTATACAGGGTTAAAAGAGCCATATGCATAATATTTCCTACAGATAACATGTTGGGAGAAGTGACAGCTTGTCTGGTTGCACGCTAATCGTTCTCATCTGGGCCCAGCTTGTCAATGCCCACTTTCTGTCACTGTCAATCACATGCCTAATTTGAAACAATTAAAGACTCCCCAGCCACCTCACCCTCCGCTTCCACTCTATATCACAGTCTCTCACAGTCAAACGCCCACCCCCACCCTCTCCGCTTTTGGCCGACTCTTCTTTTCACTTTCAATTAATGTGCTGTGGCCAATTAACGCGGTGACATCGAGCCAGGACAGGAAATCATCTATGTCATCTGCTCCCTGCCACTAGGGGAGAGAGAGATCCCACAAAGGTCCCGCTGTAAATAGACAGGTCTTCTAATTACCCACCTCTGCCTCCAGCCATGACAAAACCACTAATTGATTTTATGCAGTAGTGTTTATTTCAGAAATGGCCATTTTGTCTCTCAGGTGGGGGTCTTGCGTTGTGTCTCAGGCTGCTCATCTTGTCATGATGGTCTGATTCTGCTGTGTGAGTGCATGTATGTTTAGAAGACTCATAGTGTCTCCCCTATTAATGGTGCCAGCTAATGTTGGGGATGATATGTGGAAACAAATTTATATTGCATGATTAGCCCCTTGCATTCTTGATATCTTGAGGCTTTACAGTGAACAATATCACAGAAGATACTTTATATAAAGTATTTATAATGGTTAATGCATGTTTAAAAGTGATTGGTGTAATTTCTGGAATTGCAATCTGTTTGTTTGAGTGTCCTGAATGGATTAGACATACACTACCACTTTATAAAAAATAATACTTTTAAATGGATCAAAAGTGACAATAAAGACATTTATTATATTACAAAATATTTCTATTTCAAATAAATGCTGTTCTTTTGAACATTTTATACATACATTTTTTTTTAAATCCTAAAAAAATGTATAATTGTTGCCACAAAAATATTAAGCAGTGCAACCGTTTTCAACTTTAAGATATTAAGAAATGTTTCTTGAGCAGTAAATCATCATATTAGAATGATTTCTGAAGGATCATGTGACACTGAAGACTGGAGTAATGATGCTGAAAATTTTGAAATATATTAAGATGGAAAACTGTTATTTTAAATTGTAATAATATTTCACAATATTACTGTTGTACTGTATTTTTGATCAAATAAATGCAGATACTTTTTTCAAAGACATTATTAAAAATTGTACTGACCCAAAACTTTTGAACAATAGTGTAACAAAATTGTTCTCTGGTGTGAATTTGGAGAAAAGACAAATTTATAAACTTAATTATAGAGATTATTTTTAAATTGTTATATTTTGTGTATAACTATTGTTATTATTTTTAACAAATTGTTTTTACAATTCTGTATGGTTTCACTTTCACACAGAAAGGCACACTTTACCTTTAACTAATCAGTACTGAGTCATGATTGTGTTGCCCATTATCTGGGTGGAATTGCATCACTCATCACAGCATTCTGGAACTACCACCCTCAAATGTCCACATTTCCATTTATGCTTTTGCCTGTTTGCTATCTTGCCTTTTGGCATTGTTTGATAGTTGATTCTGGCATTGTGGGTGTTGGGATGTTTGAGGATTATGGTTTCTCTCTGGAAAGCGACTTCCCGACAAAGAATGGCAGTGCTTCTTTAATTACGGTGGCATTGCATCATATTGCCCCTGAAATGTAATGCCGAAGTCGCTGAGTGTTTTTATAGTCGTGTCACTCAAGAGAACATTGTGCTCTGTTTTCTAATCCTCAAATCCAATATCATTTTTGGAAGCAATGCCTTTTTTTATGTATTTACTGTATTCATACCGCATACATCCCCCTTAAACCAGTTTATTTACTACAGCTGATCTATGTAAGTATGATATTAAGACTTGAGGTCTAGAAGGGTAGGACATGTAACCTTTAGCTGTGCAAGATAGCCTTATGACATCAACCCTTGTAATTCCAGCTTCCTGTACAGGTGACATTTTCCCAACATGCCTGTGTATATTCCAGTTAAATGAGAGCCGCTCTCTTACACACCAGCAAATCCAGTCTTGGACAGATTAAGCTGAGTGTGAATGTGCGTAAAAAGAGAGATTTTGTGTGTGTGCAGAAGCAGGGCAGAGTTAGCTGGCACATAGACACACACTGTCCTCCTAGAGTCTCCACCCACATTTGTCCTTCTGTGCTCTCTCTCTCTCTCTCTCTCTCTCTCTCTCTCTCTCTCTCTCTCTCTCTCTCTCTCTCTCAGAGCAGGTGGACAGGCCAGATTCTGGGCTGTATTGTCAGGGATTGAGTGTCTTTTTATGCTATTATAGCTCTCTACAGAAAACTCACCTATGAAAAACCTACAGCATAACACTTGTTATTCTCTGACAAATCATGTTACGAGTGTATTTTCGTTTAAATACAACATATAATCTATTGACATAATAACTAGAAGCAGATATTTTATATAAATTATATTACTGTTATATTAATATATTTTATAATCTATACATGTAATATATATGACACACTTTATATTAGTATAATATATAATGAAATGTATACACAGATTTAAAAAAAAAAAAATGGTGCAGGATACAATGTAGAAATTGCTTGTAAATGCCACAAATAATTAGAGTAAAAATTTAAATAGCAAAAAAACTAACAAAAAAAACACATTTGAAGTAGAAAGAATGAACTAGTATTTTCTTGTAAAATGTATACTCCAATAATTTTGGATTTATTTAACATCAAAAAGTATATATGAAGAGTTCGGATGCAAAAGCCTCTAAGTGCCATCTAGAATTTTCTTCTAGAATGATCATTTTTATCAAGCTCGTAGATTTAAGTTCAGTAATTTCACTTAAATGACAATTAATAGGTCATTTTCATTGCCATTTAAGTGAAACTACTGAATTTAAATATACAAGCTTGATAAAAATGATCATTCTAGAAGAAAATTTAAGATGGCACTTAGAGGCTTTTGCATCTGAACTCTTCATATATCTTTTTTTTTATACAATGTCATTTTTTAAAATATATTTTAAGTATTCATTTATAGATTTTGAGTCAGTTATTTTCTATGGCTTTTATTTACCCTTTATTTAAGAACAGGGGGTTGAAATCCCGTAACCCCCAAATTTACTTTAACATTGCATTGTACCATTTTTCCAGCAAGCCCTAAAACTCTGTTTTTTAATTCCCCAAATTACAGTGGTTTATGTAGTGATTTAGTGATTATTGATATATCACATTGTTAACAGTGTACCGTTATTAAGCCGTCTTCTGTGGAAGTGTTTAGTTCCAGTTTTGTTAAATTAGCCTCTCTGTTTTCCCCCTTTGAGAGACCGAAATCACTGTCATCACACTTCAGTTTTGTTCCAGCTAAGCATGAGCCTGGTTCCATTTCGGCACAAAAAAAAAATAAAAACATCCAACAAAGCACCAAGTCACGTCAAACATTGACTCAGACAAAAAACTATAATTTGACAGTTAAGGAAATTATGGTAGTGTGAAAAGCTTTCCTTTTTATTGCCTCTGCACTGTTTGTTTATCTGAAAGGATGCACATTGTATCAATTTCCAGTTTTACATTTACACTGCTGCAGGCTAGAGGGCTCTGAAGTTGAGGGAATTAATTACTTTTCATTATTATTTATAAAGTAATCTATCTGTGGAGAGACAGAAAGTGAAGAGGAGCAAGGGAAAGGAGAAATGCCTGCAGCTATGTCCTTTAAACTGGATCCTGCCTGGCATTATCTGCACTAGCAGCTCTCACACAGACCGACAACAAATGAAAGCCTAGCTACTGGGGGGATGCTTCACAGAATGAAAGAGAGCGCACGAGTGAGAGAAAGAGGAAATAGTTGGGTGGGGGGTGGGGGGTTGAGGGTTGTGGGGGTGAGGGGTTCCTTTGAAAGGGCTCAAGAAAGTTAAGTGTGTCTCAGCCAGGGTGTACGTACTGTGTGCTTGTGTGTGCTGGGCTGGATTTGTCCTCTGGTGTTTGTTGGCCTGGAGAGTCGCACTGCCTGGGGATGTTGTTTGTCAGCCAGATTGATTGGCAAATATTCCAGCTTCCTCCCACCAGCCCTATCAGATACAAAAAAGGTTACACATGTGGAAAGGATATTGATTTTTACTTAGCAATGGTAGTATGGCAAGAAATAATAGATTACAACTCTGCATCTGGCTGGGCTGGCGACTCCACTCGGTTATAGTCTTAGGTTCTAACTGCAGGCAAGGTCATCCAAGTTATTATTTATAATTTTTGCCCTTTAACAGATATAACTATATTTAACTTTAACTATATTTACACAATATAGAAAATGAAAACAGATAAATATGACAAATGAATACCACATTTGGCATATTTATCATTTTCCCAAACCTTGATACACATGGGATCCCAAATACATAAAAATGTCTATGGGGGCAAATGTACTATTTTATATTTTTTTATTTTATTATTTTTACCATTTTATATATATTTTTTATTTTCAAACTGAGGGCCAACGTTGTTTTCTATATATGCTAATCATCCAACTTGTATTTAGCCTGGAACATTTAATTTCATCCACTTCTAAAAAACAGGGTTCGTACAAGGTGCTTAAAGTAGCCTACTTGAATTTCACTGTATGAAAATTAAGTCCTGGAAAACCCTTGAAAACAGCCATATTCATGAAGAGGTACTTGGAAAGTGCTTGACTTATTTAAATACAGGATATATGAAATTGTAATTTTGTCAAAAAAAACCCACAAATACAATCTTTACACGCAAAACTAACACTGCGGCCCCCATCAGACCTTTCTCAATACGAAGTACTGTATGCCAACATTATAATATAAAATATTATTTAATGAACAATAATAGCCATTATAAACTTTGTATTTAATATATATTATTAAATGCGTTGTAAGATACCTTAAATCTGTAATTTGAGTTTTAAAAAATACTTAAAAAAATACTAAAGATATTGTTTGATAAGTGCGATCCCTGATTTTACTCCTTGAAAACCAAAAAAGCAGTGCTTGAAAAGTCCTTGAAAGTCCTGGAATTTCATTTTACAGTATCTGTACAAACCCTGAAAAAAAGCTGTCTTTTAATTGAGCACAACGATTCCCGTGACAGAATCGTGGCTGAGAAATGAGCCCTTTCTAAAACAGAGCCAGACTCTGTCGTTTCTAGCCCTTCTGTTTTGCAGTTGTCCCACTGTGAGTGCAGTAGCCCATGTAAAGAGTTCGCAGGCAGTCCTGCTGTTTGTTAGTGTTTGTGTTGTGGCTCCATGTGCACTTTAAGTTGAATGTCCTAATTACAGCTGGCTGGGCGCAGCGGTTTAAGGCAGGCCTCTCTCCGCGGTGCACTGTGCGGCGAGAGGATTGAGCTGACAATAGCCTCACCACGTGCTGCCTCTCGTGATAAAAGCCAGGCTCTACCTCTCACCGGGCTGGAATATTCTCCGTTTGCCACTTTAATTGATGTCAATAAGGTTATGCTAAATTTGAAGATTTGAATAATTTGTCTTCCAGCACAATAATGGCATCACCCAGGCTACAGGCTGCTTAAGCGAAGGGCTGAATGGAGGTGTCAGGCACCCGGCGTTCTCCCACCTCTCTGCCCATATTCTGGGCTGACACCCCTTGTGTTAGCGTCCCCCGCTCATCTGATTAAAACTCCACTCCTGGGGAGATGCTGAACTTACATAGGCTCAAGCTTTACTATTAGCTCAAATTACCTCATATTACAGTGAAACGTCAGTATTTGGGGAATATAGAGGATTACAGAATTTCACGACTTCATTGCGGATTGCTGGAAATTCTTGTTATTCCTAGTTTAAATGAGCAGAGGTATAAAATATTAAGAGTATTTCACATAATAAATATGTCATTATTTACTCTATTTTCTTGATCTAATCTCTTTCAAAAACCCATTTGCTGTTATTTTCCCATCAAAACACAAACTGAAGAATCTTCATGCAGCACTTTCCCATACAGCAACAGTCACACTAGACTTTAAGCACACAACATTTCTATGGACACGGTAACGGTCGTGATATGATGTCACACTTTTTTTATAAACATGAATTCAACATAAACAAATAGTAACATATTCAAAATGTAAAAATATATTTAATCTACTCGATTTTTAATTCAGCCAAGAGGTCACACCGTGAAGTATCGATCTTCTACTGGTCACACGTCTTCTTGTGATGCGAATTCACAGGTCAGAGTTCACCAAACTTGAACTTTGGAATGCAGCAAATTGCGACACTTTTCGCAGGAGCTTGCGTTTCCAGTCTGACGCATTCGCATGTGTATAAATGGAAGGTGATGGGACAAAATGTGTAGTGTGACCGCCCCAGTGTGTTTAAAGTGACCACATCTGTCAATCAGACTGTCTTCATCACATTTAAATGTCACAATTTAAAAGCTATTATATGACTTCAAAAGACTTGGAATATAGTGTCTGAGTCATAAGAACACCTTTATGATGCTTTTGTGGTGTTTTTTCTTTTCTTTTCTTTTTTGAAGCTGCAAAAGCATAATGTGTCCATTTGTCTCAGGCACTCTGTCCCAAGTCGTATAATAGCTTTTTGTGATGAACACAATTTGTGATAATTTGTTAAATCAGACATGGCACCTATGGTGAAGGTTGGATGTCAGTGCTAGTCTATGATTAAATGTCACTGATGTTAGATGACATATTATAAAGACAAATAAGACATTACTCAGTTATTTAAAGTCGTGATAAAACAGAAGTAGAGACAGATCTTTTCTTTCATATTGTGATGTATATCTGAATGAAATGTATTCTAAGAAAAGTGAAAAATGTGGTGACATGGTTCAATCCATTGGTTGTTGATTGGATGGAGGCAGATCTGAAAGCGAGCTTGCAGTTGGCTGTAAGAAAGGGGCGGGTTTAAACAATGGGTTTACTGTAAGATCTATGACATTTTGATAAAAAATTATAAGAAACCTGCATTGATGAAATGTTCACAATAAGATCAAAAGCGTGCATATAGAAAATATACAGGTTGAATTTCATTTCATACCGACTTTTAAAACTGCATCCAACACATTCAACACAATAGTGCTGCATTCAGACCTGAGCATTTCATTTAATGGCTAGAGCTGAATATAATCAGACCTCAATTAAGCGCCTGTTAAGTCTGTCTCCCCTCCATCTGCCCATTCAGCCCCCTGTCGGGCAGGCGGTTTGCCCCTGACCCATCGCCCCGTGTCCAGGGTCAAACACCAGCGCTCAGTGGTGTGACAGCCCGCCATGTGCTGCCCCTTTAATTAACACATTTCCCTCTCTCTCTCCACTACCTTCATCACAGGAAGTCTTCTTGGCCAGCTCATATCATATATCACATGCGCCACAACTGAGAAGAGGGACTTTCCGCACTCAAATAGTCCAACATGCACTGTTTCAAGTGCCCTTTTATGTATTTAATATGTTTCAAGTGCTCCATATTTTCCTGGAAGCTTTGGGAGGATATTAGTCTAAATTCACTTATCTGTTTAGGCCATGCGTCTGAGCATGTATGCACACTGGTGGGTTGTTTCCTTGCGTTAGTACATTGGTTTATTTCCCAATGTGCAGCTGACTATTCTGGAGTCCTCTGTCAACTCCTGGGTTGTATCAGACTTCAACAAATAGCCCATGGATGTTGTTTTGAGCGGTGCATGTGGGCTTGATTTCGCTCGCAGCAGCTCTGTGATGGGCTAATTGGTTTAGCAGGTTGGGTCCTGAGACGGCCAAAGGGCAGCGGGGCGTAGCGAGCCACAACGTGAACCTGATGTTCAGGAGGATGCTTTGTTTCAGTCTGCGGATGGGGAGCATGTGGCAGGCAGAGCAACCTCCTTTCACACACTTTTTTCCCCCTCTGTCTCCACCCCTTCTATCCGGTTGTTTCACATTGGTTTTCAAACAGTTTTTTTTTGTGAATAGGTGCGTGTGAATAGGTGTGCGTGTGTGTCGGTGTGTGTTTGTATGTATGAATATATAAATGTGATATATGTAGTTTAGTTGGTTAGTTAGTTTATCCTTTATTGTCTCCCTTAGGAGAAATTTATCTCAAACACCAGAGAGCAGGACAATCGAGAGAGCAGGTCAACACCCAACAATCCACAATACAGTCACACTTCATCCATACAACACACATAACATTTCCAAATGGCATATCAGTAATTTCACAATTTTAATATTGCACTATACCTACAAATAAGACATTACACAATGCCCAACACATTACACATCTACCCACACACACCAATATTTACTTATTGCACAATAATTTAATTGATAATGGGATAAGAGAGAATTTATACCCATTCAACTAACAGGTTGGTACCGTATATCTCCTATCCAAGGGCATCAGCTCATACTCCTTATAAAGAATATGTTTTGCATCACCAACAGTTTTAAGGCCAAGCGTCAACATGTGACGAGTTAGGAGTGAGAATGTGTTGCTGAAAATTCAGCTTTGTCATCACAGGAAATTACATTTTAAAATATATTAAAATAGAGAAATAATTTTCAATTGTAATAATATTTGAAATTATGACAGTTTTTACTATATTTATTATCGAATAAATGCAGCCTTGGTGAGCATAAGAGGCTTCTTAAAAAAATCTTAATGATTCCAAAATTTGGGATGGTGGTAGAATATATAAAAATATTACTATAGTTATTATACAGTAATATTGCACAGTTTATTGGGTTATATTTGCTGTAAACAATTTTACATGAAACAAGGACAGACCTTGTCAAGTGTCTAATCTCCCAATCTCTGGGGGCATCTACAGTAATATGAGTGTTTATTATTTTAATCATTCATGAGGGTTGAGACTGTGGGATGGCTGAAGGCTCCAGATTAAACTCACCCTGGGAGCTTGTTATAAAGAAAAGCCTTAGGACTGACAATCCTGGCACTCTCTGAACACCCCCCTCTACCACCCAGCCCTACATTGGTCCCTTCTGTCTCTGTTATTTAGGCTGACACTGTTTTCAGGCTGGTAAATGCTCCCTTGGGATGCAGGAAAAGGGTCGTTGTGAAGATGTTTAACCCCTATCAGGGATGAGGCCTTGAACTTTGAGTGATTTGCAGTGACCAACAATGATTTGTGACACAGATTTACTACCTATATGAAGTGTTTTCCATGTGTTTTTGCTGATCCTGCCTCTCGTTCCTTTCTCCCCACCAGGTGATGAGCATCCTCAGCAACCCCAGTGCCGTGGCCCCTCAGTCCCAGCATGAGTTCTCCATATCCCCCCTGCACAGCGGCCTGGAGGCCTCCAACCCCATCTCAGCCAGCTGTAGCCAGCGCTCCGAGCCTATCAAGACCGCCGACAGCCTCACCTCCACCCAGTCCTACTGCCACCCTACGTACAGCACCACCAGCTACAGCGTGGACCCCGTCACTGCAGGCTACCAATACAGTCAGTACGGCCAGAGTAAGTGCCTCTCTACTCTTTACTTAAATTGCTTTTTTTGTCATATTTACCCCCACAGCTCCATCGGTAGGACTTGTAGACCTAATTTTAAGTCGCTTTAGATAAAATAAGCATCAGCTAAATTAATAAATGTAAATTTCCCCTTCATTGACACCAAACCTAAAATGTGTTCCTTTAAACTCCTAGTAGTAACTTCTTTTTAATATTATACTGCAGTGATTTCTCAACCAGGGTGCCGAAACCCACTATCGGGCCAAGGCAAACTTCTAAATGGGTTTTAAGATGACTTGATCAAGACAACATCTAAAAATCAAGATGTAAACTGAAATTATTATTGTTGTTCCTTTAACAATTGGGATTACATTTATTTTGGTTGGTTTAACTTAAAAAGTAAGTTAATTGGTTGCCTTAAAATGTTTCGTTTCAGTGAACTCAAAATGTTAATACAAAGACAGAGATTGATTTAATCAACAACAACTCAAAATATTATGTTATATGAACAATATTAGTTCATTTAAGTTGATTTGACAAAAGAAAAAAGAATAATGAAAGTATTTTTTGCAGTGCCAGGTCTTGGATATAAGCTGGATAAACAGTATGAGGGAATTTTTAAAGTGTGATTTCCAGCAAAAGTCATGGAAATCTTTATAATAAATATACGTTTTTCTAGTCACTTCAAGCTCAAAATAATTTATCGGATAGTTTGTCTATAAAAAAATAATTAGGAAAAAAAAACTGTTACGAATTACTAAAAACGTTATGTTAATTCACTGGTTATAAAAAGTGTGTACGCTGAAGAACATGCAGTTATTTTCAGTACTTTAATTTCTGTAAATACAAATATTTGAAAAAGCATAAGTACCAAGAATATCTTGGGGTCTTTTGAATATTGTCTTTGACAGTGGACGTCAAAAAGGTTGAGAACTGCAGTCATACTGGATTTACTTCCATAAAATAACTGAATGTGTTAAGGTTAAACAAGAAAGAAAGAAGAAAGAAATTTTAAATAATTATTATAAACTTTTGACCCCGGGACCATTTTTAAGAAATAGTTCATTCATTTCTTCCCTGAGTTGTTCCAAACCGTATGACTTTCTTTCTTCTATGGAACGCAAAAGGACAATTTGTTGTTAAATATCTTAGCTGTAAAGCTCCAAAATCTACAACAAAAATTAAATAAAAAATAAAAAAATCTAAATATAAGTGATCCATACAACTTGTGCACTATAGTGTACTATATCTTAAGTATTTTAAAGCCAAACAATAGCTTTGTTTGAGAAATAGACTGAACTTTAAGTCAAATGAAATCATGCAGAGTTCATGAGAAAAGTAACAGATTTTTTCAATGAATCAGTTGATCAGTTACGAAACTGACGTGAATGATTCGTTCATTTATTAAGCAGATCTGGTTCTTGAGTTCAACTCACTGACTTAAAATTTAGGTCTGTTCCTATAGACAAAGCTAACATATAACATAAGAAGACTTGCAGTATAATGTGTCATCAACCACTTTTATGGTTTCACTTTCTATTACATGGAAAAGTGTACCTAGTAAGTTATTCATTAAATCATTTACAATCAGTTATTTTATATTCAGTTGTACAATTTATTTGAGTCAAGTACAGAAATTTGGTTTAACTGTTCCTTTAAATGCTCCATGGGGTGCGAAATCACTGATTTAGCCCAACCTGTCTAATATTTCATTGAAATTCGTGAGACAGCTTAGGGGCGCACTTTGTAGAGGCGCGTGTTTGCGTGTGTTCGCTGTGACCGTGAGTGTCAGAGAGCAGATTCTGTGCTTCTCTTAGGGAAGGTAAAGATTCAGTCTGAGCGGGATTTAAGCAGTAAACGGTGCTGACAGGAAAGGAAGGCTTCCTGAGGGAGAGAGGTTAAATGAGCTGTGATTACTCTCTCTGCTAGCTGTCAGCACCAGTGTCTCCAGTACAGACAGCTAGCCCACCCACAGGTATGCGGCAGCTACCGTACGCGCCGCCGTTCCCTGACAGCTTCCTTTTTTGCTCTTGCTTACAGACGCTAACGTGCGGCGCTTACTGTCACACTGACAGATGTCTGGCACCGTCCGCATGCACCCCTCGCTCTGCCCCGCCTCGACACTTCTGCTAATGATGAATAAAGGAAGTAGAGGTTCAAATAACACCTCCTCGACTGGGGTAATCAAAGGGCCTCCGACCAAAAAACATCAGAGAGACTTGACATCCCAGAAGCTAATGCCAGTGAGCTAATGCTCACCTTCAGAAGCCTTTTTATATCCATTAGTCATAGACGTCTCTGTCGTGATGCATTTTGTCATTGTTGTTGACATTTTGATCAAATGATCACTGTGTTTACCGCTTGTCGGAAAAGGAGTGGCTGTGTTCGCAATGCCAACTCAAAAAAAAAAAAAAAAAAGTAGTGAAAAGTCAATCCTGTCAGTTTCAAAATGCAAAGCCCTCAGGTTTAACCTCCTCCGCTCGACGGTTTCCACTTTTCATTTTTTCCATTTCGGCTTTGAGGATGTAGGTGGGAAACGTCTATGCAAATAATTACCTGAAGGTTACAGCTTGCGCTGTGCTAACTTAATAAGTTAGCCAATTCCAGTTGGACTCAGCGAGGGTTGCTTTTCTGTTTTAAAAGGGAAGTGGCTAGAGGGGATAATTGGAGCTTCCTCGGTTTTTGCGCCGCACCACTTCCATCCTGTCCTTGGTATGTCCTCGCAACCCCAAACCCGATTCACTTGTCTTTTTCCACCAATCAAATGTCCCTAATGTGTTTAGCTTGTGTATTTAAATTGAAGCAGTGTGAGATGGGAGGCAGATCAATGCTGAGGTCCTGGGTTGCGAGCGGGACTCGGGGTGCCCTCTGACCCTGGATTAGCCCGCGGGATAGAGTCGACACGTGCTCCTGATAAAGATCTCCCAGTAAAGCCAGACTCCAGATCAATCCAATGAGAGTCATGCCCTCAGGTGATATGTTAGTCACACCATTTTGTGTGCTACACCTATCTGGTGGGAATCTCTTCACTTTTTCTGCCGTCTCTCCCCTCTCTATTGCATTTTGCGTAGCCGTACAGATACTAATCTTGATCAACAGAAACCGTTTTCACAGGCGTAGATAATCGAGTGGACTTATTATCTAAATCTACTCAGTACAGCTGAAAAAGTTTTAGCTACATCAACTAAACAGAACTTTGAAATGGCTTTTTTTTTTTTGCATTTATTTATTTACGCTTTGTTTACGATGTTTTGGGTGGCATTTTTAAAAGAAAGATGGATAGATGGAATAGACTGGCATGTCACAATATGATGTTATATGATAGAAAGTGTGGAATTCTGAGAACAGGGATGACAGACATAATGAGGAATGTGCTGAGGAATACTCACTATGACAGGAATGAGTGACAGTGGGGAACAGGTGCTCTGGAATCAGCAGTGTGTTCATGAGAGCTCAGTGATGCGAAGTGTCTGCTCTGAAACTCAACCCCAAAACTAAACCCATCCTAGTTTGCTCATATGGATCAGTGACAAATAAAGATGTCCGAGATTAAAATGTTAAAATGTCCCCTTTCTATTTGGATTTAATACATTTTGGGTAAAAAAACGTTTTATTAAGATTCAGAGACACTAAAATGTGAAGTGGTGTAACCCTGAAGTAAAAGTGGTATAATATTTTCTTAAATGTAATCATTATTTTAAAAAATGTTTTTAAAAGATGTAAAAATAAAAATATTAGTTTGCTCATATGAAACACTGACAAATAAATGATGTCCGACAGAAATGCAACATTTGTTTTCATGGTTTCATTTTAATTTAGATTCAAAGGCTCTAAAAAATGTCCAGTGGTACAACCCTACATTTAACAGTAATATTATATTTTCTTAACCTTAATCATAATATTTTTTAAATATTTTTTATTCATTAAAAAAAAGGAAATCTATTTATATTAATATAATTTTTTTCTCTGATTTACTCCATTTGACTTTCAACTAAACGTCCATTCCAACTTCCATTAAGAGCATCATCTCTCCATTTTATGGTTTTCCTGTCATATATGTTGCCTATTTAACTTTTTCAAGTAAAAAAAAAATATATGGATATAAAAAAAAAATATATTGCTTATTTTCTTAAAATGTATATAATATTATATAAATTCATAACAATTTTAGATGCGCCACAAACAAAACAGAATTTTAACAGGTGTATTCAAGTATTTGACTGTATAAATTGTGTGTACTTTAGATTGATTTGATTGACTGATTGTTTATGGCAACAACAACAAAATCAAGACTTTTAGCCTTTTAATGAGATCAGACATTTTAATAACTTACACATTATATAAGTCACAAAAAATAAACCGAATTGTAATGTGTTCATCTCAGAACATGTATTCAGGTAATTATCTGTATGAATTGCGTGCACTTACAGATCCAGGCAAAAACTGTCACTTCATGAGTTTCATATCTCTGAGAAATGAATGTGTTGTTTTGGTCTCTGTGTGCAGCTGCGGTGGATTACCTGGCTAAGAATGTGAGCTTGTCCACGCAGAGAAGGATGAAGCTCGGAGAGCACTCGGCTGTGCTCGGACTGCTACAGGTGGAGACGGGACAGGCGTATTGATGGCTCTCGAACTGAACATCCACCCATGTGCTTCACCAGCATCCCTCCATTCTTTCTGCAGCGCCCACACGTGGACCATCTGACTAGGAGTGAACGAGACCAAGAGAAATTATAAAAACACAGGCAGTCCTAGACTTTCTACCTATAGCAGTGTGAATACAAAAGCCATTCCACATTTTAAAAAAAGACACTATTGTGCCGCATCTCCTTATTCGTCCCGATCCTTTCTCTCTTTCACAACAAAGAGACCCTTTCAGGGCTTCAGAAAGAAGCTGAGGGAAAAATGAGCATCAATTGTCTGATCCCAAATCACTAAAGCCCTGCCTGTCGGCATCCAGTGTTAGCACACATAGGTTACTGCTTGCCCATTCCAAACTGTTCGGACCATGTTGTTTATAGAACTGAAAATGATGGTATTATAATTATATTTGTTATTATAAATGTGGTTGTTCCTATTGCTGTTGCATTTACTATTGTAATTAATTACTCTTTGTTTACATGTTTCATTTTAATTTTTTCCTCATGTTTAGTTCCTGTTTCTATTTTAACCACAAGGCCTTGCTCTGCAACATTACATTTCTGATGGATATACACAGGCAGGCTGTTTGCAAAGCTATAACGAACGTCTACGATTGGTTTATTTAGATCTTAAACCTTACATTCCACAAAACCTGGGCATCTGGGTTGGAGGAGCCTTGATACGGGGTTAAACAGCAGTCTGTGACCTGCTCTATATGGGTAAATTATCAGTGTTATTTATGATCTTTTCATCTTAAAAACATACATTGTTCTGGAATATGATGACCAAATGACAAAAATACATAGTTTTGATTATTTTTTGCAATGAACACAGACTAAATTATTCTCTGTGGTCACTATAATTACCATTATAATGAGCCCTGATGGGCAAATGCCATTTTTAGCATTTTTTCCCATATGCTTCTTGGCTATTCATGGAAAGTATTGATATAGCTTGCAATTTATCAAAGAACTTAAAAGCAATCCGATATTAGCCATCTAAAGGCTGAAGGGCGATTTGTAAATTCATGTCTCGGATATTTTGAAGGGGGATGTACTAAATTGGTAGCACTTTTTTTTATTATTCACGAGGAACTTCATTTGTCTCTGTGGTCACTGTAAAAGAATGGACTGAAACTGTACAATGGGAATCTGATTTGTGGAGAAAAACTTTTAAGTCTTATGCCAGGTTACATTTCAAAAGTGTGATGGTCTCTGAATAACTGTCTTAAAAATGTCCAAGCTATTATATTGAGAGATGGAGTATATGACCACATTTATGGATCTGTGTTTACATTTAATGTTTGCCACAATGGCTCCTTATTCCACCTTTTCTCAGCTGTGTTTTAAACCTCAGAGACGATTTCTGTGGCTAAGATGAACTGAAACTGAACTGTGCTCCAGTGTCACTACAGACGTGCCCTAAAATGCCATATATATTCAGGAGAATAACTGAAACATGAACACATGACCATGTGCCAACAGGACATTTCCATTTTAACACTTAATATTTTTAGTAAATAAAAAAGACAAAAAAGAAATGTGAAAAAAAATCATGTTTTTAGTGTGTAGCACTCATTTCTACTGCAATCATTAATCTATCTTTGGGATATATAAAGCACTATCTGACTAGGCGATACACATTTCCAAATCGTTTCAAACTCAGTTGCTCTTTATTCTTTCGTTGTTTACCTTTTTGCTCATATGTATTTTCCTTTGATATATTTCCGTTCAGCATGTGTGTATATTATCATGGCATAATTTATTCAGCTGTATGAAATACTAGCGTAGTGGGAACTTGTATTGGCATTTACTACCTTCAGCCTGTTGGTGTCTTTACTGTAGCACTGGCATATCTGTTATGGATTAAAGCTCAAAAAAGTGGACAAAGAAACACAGACTGCTTCTTTCTTTCTCATCACTCACTAAATGTATCATATAATAGTCAAATTATGCTCACAATATCTGTTAATATGTTTTTTATTTATTTAAAACACTTGTGCATTTTATTAAGCATTTAGTTCACTCGATGATATATATGGCTAGAAGTATCTTGTACACTTGCTTTACCATCTACTAAATTTATGTAGAGCTTTTTAATCTGTAATGTTCATTTTCTGTAATACTTAAAACATGAAAATCTATTGGCATTTATCATATACACTCTTTTCATTGCTTTGATGTCGCTGTCAGCTATAATCATGATTTAATCCCCATCTTAACAATGCTGTATTTTTATAGCCACTTTGAAGTCAAGAGCATCATGACAGTTGTGGTGATTTAAGATACTAAAAATATCAGTTTCCAGTAATTGAGTTGCGCTGGAAGTGAATAGAGTGAAGTGTTGCAGACAGTGTCACGACAGAGACTCTCAGAGCAGTGCATTCACAGAAGAGCTGCAGGGCCTGAGGGAATTTACTGCACTTCTTCTGGGGGCACAGGCTGGGCACTCAATACCAGCCAATGTGTGACGGCATTAATGCCTCAAGATGGGGAAGATGCGTTGCACCTCCAATCCGAATGAGCTCCTCTCTGATGATGGATTTTAAACTCTTGTGTTTAATTAAGAATTTTAAAGGAATATTCATTGTAAACAAGTTTGAGTGTGGCCATCTGGGTTCACTGAAAGGATTCACGGAATGTCTCTGGAATGTGATTTTGCACTGAGGAATCCTCTTTATGATTCAGCTGTCCTCATTGTAATGTGATGTCATAAAATGTCATTTCAGATATTTCCAAAATTACTATTATGGGAGCAGCTGCTCAGATGATCTGATAAACTTGCTTTTTGGATGGTCATGATTATTTTTTTTATATTATATTATATTATATTATATCATATTTATTCTATTCTATTCTATTAATCTATTTTTATTTAACTATAAAGACCTTAAAATGCAGAAGACAGAACATTTAATGATAAATTTGGACTACAGTACAGTATATTTATATTTTTGCAGATCAGCACTTGATGTCTAAAATTATATATATATATATAGAGAGAGAGAGAGAGAGAGAGATTTTCCCAATATTATTGTGAACAAAAACTGATAAATCTGATATCTAAAATAATTTGCAACAAGAAAATAATTAATTACATAATGACTAAATAAATGGCCAATATCATCAGTTGAATGAAAGAATTGACTTTCCAACTGAGGGAGTTTTTAAAGAATTTCTGGGATGTGGTTCTTTCATGATAATGAGTATTTTGGGTCACTCACACGTTGTTATTTTGATGTAAGAACATGCCATGAGGAACAGACCGATTAAAACATGTCTGAAGAATTTCACCACGAGACCCCCCCGCCCCCTCCTTTGGCTGTTATTATTATGTTTTAGAAACTCTGCGGTGTCAACCTCTTGAAAACGTAACAAAGAAAGCACTTACAAAGCCTAACATCTCCTTAAATCCCATAATTATTCCAGGATACATTATGTACCTGAGCCCGGGTGTCTGATCTTCACCGAAGGGATTCCACATTCCTACAATCAGCTTACACCGACAGATCGCATGATTGCCTAATAACCTGGATGGGTAAGTAGAGCGCTTAGCAGAAGATTGTTACAGAGAGAAGAATGTATCCCTTTGACAGACTCCATTGTTCGACATATTCTGCTCTTCTGAAATGGATTTTTTTTTAGTACAGATGTCAATAGGGTAAGACAATTTTATTTCTCCTTGCAATTCACATGAACTTTCCCTTTTTAAACCCAGTCTTTCATTTGCTGTTTCCAGGCACCTAATACAAGATTATAGTCCCCCATAGTAACCCTGGCATCCCTCACCCAAGCCTCCGTGTGCCCCTCCTTGCCCCCAGACTCTAATCTCCACACTCCAGCATCACTGCAAAATTAAGCTGTGAGAGAGCTGGGAGTCGCTTTAACCCCGCTCGATCTAAAAGGCTCTCAATACACCCTATTGAAAAAAGTCTCAGAGCAGTCAACACTTTTCCCCTCCTATAGCCTATGTCTCATATCTCCCTTTACTGTCATATGGCGTCTATTTCTTTCTGTCCTCCGTGCCATCTCACCTCAGTGAGGAAAAAAGGCGGGATTTCAAGGTGAACATGCAGGTATACATCCAAGAGATAGCCTAAGTCATGGAGTCTGCTTACAGGTTGCTCGCGAAATCTACAGTCAGCTTGCAGACTTATTCATAGTAATAATCCAAAATGGAGGTGAAATACTACAGAATGAAAATAATGAGCACAAGATTCTGCATTCTGTGGGAGATACATTCATAAACCTTTTTGAAAGCAGTCAGCTCTTAACAAGCGTGACGCCTGGGTATAGACTCTGATACACAAAGACAATTTTTCTAGATAATAGCCTATCACGCAGGATACAATTTGAATTAAAAAAATGCAATTTTCACCTTGAAATGAACAAATGATTACAATTTCTATACAAATTAAGGCATCCAGGCAGCGCCTCAGTGCACAGCTCAGGCCATGAAACCTGACATAATTACCATGAAATACATTCTCAAATATTTGTATTTTGTCCATCGCTTTAAAACACGCCAGTCAGCCTTCTTCTGATCTCACCTTCTGGGGCAAACGCAGAAAAAAAGAGTGGAAATCATCTAAGATGAAAAGCCCTTTAACAGGCCAGATAAAAATGTGTAAAAAAGGGATGGGGAAAAAAAATAAAACAAACAGTAAATTGCTGCCGTTCAGCCTGACAGCCCCTGGAGTTATCTCTAAAAGCCAAATTACAGAGTCTTATCATGGGAATCATATCTAATGGTTATCTATACTCAGATGTTTCTCACTCTCCCTCCTCTCTGCACCCCCTGTTCTTTCCCAGAGATTGCATTTACTTATGATTAGGAATATCTTTAGAAGAAAAGATGTTAACTTGAGCATTTCGTTTGGAAAGTTATGGTGAATTGCAAGTGGCACAAAAGAACAAGGCATGTAATTCAGAGGTGAGTGCAGCCTCCAAGGATGATGAGAGAGATGCATGCCAATGACCAGGTGGCATCTATATGCAAATACAGTCTCAGGAAACTTTATATCACCAAGTGTAGAATTCTGAGATTATTGTGGATATAATACAAAACGGTTAGTTCCACTCATTGATTCTGATTGGTCAATAGCTGTGTTTTATTCACGATAAAACACGGCTTTGACCGCTTCACCCAACGGTCCTATCTATGTATCACTACTCAACACCCCTAGCAACCACTCTTTGTAATGTAAACAAATGTGATGCGATCTGGGAAAACCCACCACATGGGTGATATTTTAATTTTACCTATTACAGGTTTTGATGCCATATTAAAGCTGGTTTCAAGCCCTTTCCAAATCTGTTTTTATTTCAAGTTATGGTTATCTTAAAACGGATGATTTTCAGGAACGGAATTTTGAGAAAAACAGGTTTAATTAACTGTCGCGTCCAGCTACCTTGACGATTGGCGCTCTTTTTTGTATGGCCTTTTTTACATATCACATATTTTAGTAATCATCATAGATTAGGTATCATTCAAAAACGTACGAACTCAAAATTCATCCTGTGAAACCCGTTTTGTAAAACTACACAGGACTGGCGGGAAATGCACATTGATAGGCCTACCTTTATTCTGTTGTGTGGTTTATTTTGATAGGTGAACTGTCTTTGTAGTGTTAATAGAATGAGAGCTATATATATATATATATATATATATTCGATCTACAGTATTTGTAGGCCTTCTGAAAACGTACCAGCGCGACATCCGACGGGTTTTCCCCAGATCGCTTCACAAATGTTTGTTCTCATTGATATTATTTATTAAAGTAGAGAATTGTGAGAGACCGAATAAGCGAGTGTAAAGTTACCTGCATTTACAGTAGATATAGCATTTTCCCTCAGGTCAATCCTATATTCGTAATGAAAATCCGTTTGAATGTCCGCTCTCCGCTGCCACATCTTTTCCTTTTAACTGTTAAGGGGTTTTCCCGTTTGTCAGTTGCGTGACGTCTTGCTTCTCAGTGTTCACAAAAAGTTACAGTCCTTTCAATATAAAAGTCTTTTCTACTGACTGACTCACTCAAAGACAGTCTTTGCCGCTTTGGCGGAATAATGTTGTTGCTGTTCACTTCCAGGGACTATTTTTTTCCAGCGGAAGGAAGGCTTTTAGTGATTTTACTTCATGAAAGTTGCATTGATACATGTATTTATATTTTTTGGCTTTAATATCAGTATTGTGTGGTAACCATTTTATAAAAGAAATAGGCTACGGTACTCAAATCTAGTGCTGTAACATGAACAAGTCACGAAACATAATACATCTAATAATATAATAAACATATTAGTGACCAACCTAAAACAGAGTGAGTGTGCTGCTGTATTGTATGACAGTATTTCTTCTCCAAGCAAATTGAAACATATATTAAACACCACTTTACAAACAACGTATGGCCTTGCTGACCTTTTCTTTGATAGATTTTCATCTCACACAGTTTTGAATATTGCAGAAGGAGAACAGCAGCAGTTGTCTTGGAATGATGGAGGGTTTTGTGGATTTGCTCTCTCTCTCTTCTTCACATGTGAAGGCTTGCTTCATGCCCAATGAAGCCTTTAACAATGCTGGAGAGAACTTGTAAAGACTTTTCCCTTCCTTATACCTCCCCTCCCACTCCTCTATCTATCTCTGCGCACTGTCTGCCTGAGAGGCGCACATCAGATTTCAACACTTGACCTCATAATGCTGGGGGTCAGCGCCACACCAGCAGCAATTTCACACACAAGATGAAAGGGAAATTAACATTGAAGTTGTTTGAGGCGGCAGCTCTGGGCTCTGGCCAGCTCAGGCGGCAGTCTCCTAACCCCACCACACTGTGAGCCACAAAGAGGACGAGTGAAGAACAGGGCTGCTGGAAGCTGGAGGAATGCAGACGTCCTCCCGCTGGAGGCTTAGCCCCTGACCACCTCAACTCAAGGACCAGAAGGCTAAAGAGAGCGAAGGAGAACACAGCGCTGCGGCATATCAGAAACAAGGTATTAAAAACAGGGCTTTGTGACCTTCAATTTCAACCGAGCCGTGTTTTTGATGGTCTCCTGTGGAAATTCAATTTTAGTTTTATACTTTGACGAAGTGCATGTGGAAAAAAAGAGAGAGAAAAACATGTACGATATGTTTTTGTAAATGTATTTTAAAAAATCCTAATGGATGTAAGGAGTCAAAAATATTTAAAAGAAAAAACACTTGTGATTAACATAAAATTCTGATACTGAACCATCTCAAAAATATTCCTCTTCTTTTCTCACATCATGCAGGTGGATCTTTTTGCATTCTTGAGCTGGAAGATGGATAAACTAAAAAGTTCATTACATTGTTAAAGTGTTACTAATACCATGTACCTGCCACTGAGCACCTCCGAAAATCTAATGTGACACACTGAGATGGAAAATCTATTCTTTTCGTCGGTGTCCCTGACTGTGTTACCGCTGCTCAATGGTAATTTCCCTCACCTTAACCAACCCTCCCCCAAAAACAATTTACCATTCTGTTGCCATTATGTCCTACCAAGACCAGTGCAGATTCAGTCACGACCTTCATATTATGTGAAAATTGGACTTTGCAAACTTGACACAAGCAAGAGAGAGCAGGCAAAATTGCTTTTCGCTCGAAAAGCCCAGCATGAGTTCCTCAAAATTCAGCTTCCTATAGGAGGAACTGCAGTGCACACTAATGTCACCATCCACTCACAAAACCATTAAATTAAATATAGAAATATGTAGAACAGATTATTTTAAATTACTTAAATTAAAAAAAAAATGAAGTCTTATTTTAATTTTGGAAAAACGGTTTCCAGGGGTTTTCACAATGCCAATAAAGAACCTTTTTGGTTCTTTCAAGCAACAGTTCTTAAAATAACAATTTATATTCTAAAGAACCTTTTTTATATTTATATAGGCCTATATATATATATTTTTATTTTATTTTTTTATTGCCATAACAACCTAGTTGTCTGGTGAGCTCATCAACAATAATAACATTAAGAGACAATATGAAACATTAAATACAAAAAAAAAAAGGATAAAAACATAAATACATTTCCACTATAAAGTACCTTTATGGAATGGAAAGGTTCCATGGATGTTAAGGATTCTTCGTGGAACCATCAATGCCAGTTCATTTATTGTCAAATGAATTTGATGGTAATGTAATTCATTTCCTAAAAGGAAACATCACCATTGATTAATTCAGGTTTGTTTTGTCTATCACAAAGAAAAGTAGTAAAAAATATCACTTGAAGCAACTGATGTTGGACATATGCATATTGAAAAGTGTGAAATATTCAACAACGATTTGTCCAATTATTATCTGAGTATCATGTTCTGATTCACACATTGTGAGAGGATCCATTTACCTTTTGCAGCGTGTGACTTATAGGTGGACATTTCCCGTTTACATATATATTTTGTGTGACATGTTCAGCGTTGACCCAGCTGGGGCTCAAGAATAGTGTCAAACGTCATTGAATGTTTCTGAGTTTCATTTTGTTTTGCCCCCTACAGCGCACTAGCGTTGTTGATTGTCGCTTCTTCAGCTTTCTAATTTAATCAGTAGTCCCATCGGGCTGGAGAAATGAATCAAGCGTTTGTTTATCCAACATGTCTGTGCGTTTGACTGATGTTCAGCCTTGTTTGTGTCATCCCAGAGCTGTGCCCACTTTGTTATTAATTGAGCTCTTTTTGGCTGTCGTTTTGCCTTTTCTAATTCCCTTTAAGGAAACTGGCTTCTTTTCAGATCTGCGGCACTGTGGGTCATTAATTATGACGGTAATAAAAGGTGCTTGTGTTGTGCCAGTCAGCCTCTGCCAGTGCAAGGAATCTTTCTCTGTTAACCGGAGGCTTGTCTTTCTTTGCATTCAGGCTGGAGGGACAGTATTGTATGTAGCACCAACAGGCTTTTGGACACTGAGGCCAATTGCTACGTCTTAATGCAGTTTACAATACGTGCAGCGACATTTCTCCAAGCCGCACAAGTGCGTTTCTCTTTTGTGGAGGACAAGTTTGAATGGAAGGAAGAATAATTATGAGGAGGGGTCCCATACGTCGTGTAAAGCCTGCGGTCTTGAGAGATGAAGAGTCTTAAGTATGGTTTTATTCTGCATAGATCTTCATTCCACATTTCTTGCTGAGCCACATTGTTTTGATGTTCTGACAAGTTTTGATTGTGTAAATATTAGATAAAGAATAGAGGCTTACAAGTAATCTTAAGAACGTGAAGTCTCACACACATAAATACTCCGGAAGACTTTCTTGTTAAGCATTTAAAGGCTTAATCTTCATTATTTGTGGATGCAGTGATGGACGATACTATGTATCTTTCTATACAGCATTGCCATGGACCACAGATATATTTTAGCAAATAGCTGAATGCTACGATTGGCCAGTCAGTATCAAGTATTTCAGAGAAACTGCCCCAGTCTGTGCTCTATTTTTGAGACAGGTGAAAGTATTAAATCATTTATGAATTTAAATCATTTATAATAGGCCTATTAATCGCCTTGCAAGAGTTGATTGATTGTGACCGAATGACAAATACATTAGCTTTATACCTTAAAGTCGTCATGAAACGGATATTGCGATAGTATTTTCTTCCCTATTGTGATGCATATCCGTGTGAAACGCTTCTCAAACAATTAAGGAAAAAAAAGTAGGGCAGGACTTGATTTTGTTCATCAGGAATTCATCAATCAGGATTTTGTTCATCATTGTTGGTTCGTTGTGGTTTGCTATTGCTGTGATGTCATGTGAGTGACAGGTTGTCCCGCCCTCAAGCCAGTAAACACATCAACAGAGAAGAGATGTTGCTGTTTAATCAAATTTAGGCTACTTTGGCGCGTCTGGTGCGTGCGCAATACTGGGCATTTGTTTTCGAGAGCACGGACCCAGTCCAAAATGTGTCACGCAGACTGTCAGTGAGCTGCACAAAAAGCAGACAATATTAGTATTAGCCTACGTATCGTTGTTTAAATTATTATTTCCAAGGTTTGAAAGGCCAAGACCACTGTCTTTAAAAATGGTTTACAGTTTATATATGCAAGTTTTTTCTCTGACTGTCATATACTCCCTCTATATGCTACTTCTTTTTACCCGAGCAAAGAATGAAAAGAACATCGTAATGAATATATTGGGGCCTTAGCATAATGACTCTTCAGTATGAAAACATATTCAGAATGTCTTGTGGGACTGTCCTTCACTTCTTGAGAATATGTTAATCCCTGAGACGGCAAATCAGCAGCCGTCTGTCTCATGCTCAACACCTGTATTAAATCTTTTATGCTCTCTGGAGTCTCATTGGGATGAAAATAAGAAATCCCCCTCTCATTGTCCCCGCATGCAGTCAGGGGAATAGTGAACGTCTGCAACAGACCTGTGTTTGGGAAAAGGGCAATTACAAATGAATTTAACATCTAGACGAGAGTGGGATTACAAGGCCTTATATCAGTTATAGAATTCTCCACCCTCATTACAATTGCACACACAGGCATTTGGTACTGATCTAAGAATAGCACAGAAGGGGGAGAACATTTTAATTTGAAGGATTAGAGCAATTCAGATCGACCTGATTGTACAGACATGATGCCGTCAAATGTTTCAGAACACAGTGGGATGACTGAGATTTAGGTACTTATTTTTAAAGGAGCTCAAACCTACAGCTCTTTGATGAAGAATATCATAAAATGTCTATACATTTTGAAGGAGAGGCACAGCTGAACTGCTTTGTAGCTCGAACCTGTGAACCATCAAAATTATTTACAGTCACATTACATCATAGTCGCATTACACCACTTTTGTCTATAATCAGTGCAACAATATTTTAACCACTTTTTTCACATTAATCTCATTCACATTTCCTTCACATTCAAATTCAAACGTATTTTAGTTACAGTATATACTTAAGCTACAACTAGAAATATACTTCTGGTTTCACAGACAAGGCTTAAGCCTCGTCCGAGACTAAAATGCATGTTTGAGCTGTTTTAACTGAAAGGAACTTACACTGATATAACTTACAATATGTCAGTGCCATTGTCTGTCTCAAGATACACACCCGTAGTTTTTTCTAAGACACTTTATAAAAGCTCCTTAAATGCCCTAATTGAACTAAGGCCTACTCCTGGCTTTATCTAAGCCCTGTCTGCGAAACCAGGCCTATATCACTCCTATTATTCTGGAAGAATAGATTTGCCAGTAGGTAGCAACAGTTGACTGCCTTTATGAGTGAGTCATTTAAATCGTTCTCTCAACCGATTAATTTAAAAACACTGACATTCAGGAACAAAACACCACTGTGCGTGGCCCAAAATGCACTGTAAATACTACTAAATACTACTAAATATCCAACTTAACATTAATCTTGCACAAAAAACACTTAATTTGAGCATTTACTCTCCCTTTCGAGTGTCACGGCAAAGCATACTGTGAAGTTCAGTTTCAGTTAAATTTAAAGGGATAGATCACTTTGAAATAAAATTTTGGTATGTTTTAGCTTACTTCAAGGGCATCCAAGATGTAGGTGTCTTTTTTTCCGCAGTAGTTTCAATTTTGATATTTTTAGGTCAAACCGTTCTTGTCTGTCAGTCATATAATGCAGGTCGATGGTCACTGTCTCAAAGAGCATGCACAGAGTCCAAATTAAAACAATTCCCCATCGTCCAAATGAAACAATTCCCCATCGTAAGTACACATTGATGGCCTAAGACACGAAACGAGCGGTTTGTGTGAGAAAACGAACAGTATTTATATCGTTGTTACCTCTTGTACAGAGCCACGTCCAAGTGATCTGAGAGCGCGGGCGGGTATAGATATATACAATAGAAGTCGCCTTGGCTACGGTTTCGTTCCAATGAACTGCCGTAGCCAAGGCGACTTCTATTGTATATATCTATACCCGCCCGCGCTCTCAGATCACTTGGACGTGGCTCTGTACAAGAGGTAACAACGATATAAATACTGTTCGTTTTCTCACACAAACCGCTCGTTTCGTGTCTTAGGCCATCAATGTGTACTTACGATGGGGAATTGTTTCATTTGGACGATGGGGAATTGTTTTAATTTGGACTCTGTGCATGCTCTTTGAGACAGTGACCATAGACCTGCATTATATGACTGACAGACAAGAACGGTTTGACTTAAAAATATCAAAATTGAAACTACTGCGGAAAAAAAGACACCTACATCTTGGATGCCCTTGAGGTAAGCTAAAACATACCAAAATTTAATTTCAAAGTGAACTATCCCTTTAAGTTTGTCTAAATGAAAAGAATAGAAGAAAGTTAATAAAATTCAAAACAATGAAACAATTCAGATGACTTAAAATTTGTCAGTTTTGTGAATTCCAAAGAAAAGGAAAGAGCTGTACTCATAAAAGTTAATTTGATTGAACTAATTTTTTTTATTTAAGTTTACGCTACTCAAACCATTTAATTATTTTGAGCATTTGGGTTGACAGATGCGGAAGGGTTAAGGCAGCTGTGACTTTGTTTAAAACAATATTTATTTGAGGAGCCAAGCTTTAAATATAGGAATACTGCTTTTAAACTTGACATGTTTTATGGAAAATTGTGGTTTATTATAAATATGCCCAATTTAACAAACAAAACAAAAAAACATTAACTTCCCCTCCTCGCAACCTGCCACTCATATGAGATCGCAGCTGTTAACAAACAACAACAATCCAATCCGTTCGCGATGAACAAAACCAAATCCTACTCTACATTTTTTTCTTGTTCAAGAAGCCATTTCACTTGGATGTACAGAGAAAAGACCATCGCAATTTCCGCTTAAGGACAACTTTACAATGTAAGTTAACTTAAAAAGTTGCCATTTCAGTGATTATTTAAGCTATAGCACTGTGTGGAGTTTTTCCTTTCTCTTTGTACCTTTCTTACTTTTTTTAGTGTTAAGACAAATCAAGTATAACTCTTGCTCTCCGCCTCAGTTGGTTTTGCTGACCAGTACATTCCTATGTGTAGGCTATATAAGACAACGGCACTGACAAAATGTGTACAGCTGTAGCAACCATCAAACAGATCCGCCTGTTCAATTTGAGGTGAGGTGGGATCAACATCACAACTCAAAGCAGAACCAGCAATCAATCAAATCTAAAGGGATCTCGTGCCTCAGTATAAATGTTCCTCTAAGCCTTTTGGTACCTCTCTCTTTTCCCTCACTGGGTCTTACTTAAAATTATGATCAAGGGCAAGTCCTCAGGTTTCAGGGCATCAAATATGAGGCAGGGGGGGGGAAGGGAAGAGAAAAGAGAAATAGGGAGAGAGGGCATAGAAAGAGGGAGCAAGAGAGGAGAGAACACTTTCCCAGGGTTCTGACAACTAGAACAGCTGAGATTCCGTCCTCCCCCATCCTTTAGGCCAGAGACAGCTCATTGTGCCCACAGATGTGTGTGAGGGAAGGTTGTGATGTTGTGCCAGAACGGGGAAAGTTGTGTAATGAGAAAAGTGGGGAGAATGCCCATTCCTGCTTAATGTTTTTTCTCCCACATGCATAAAGAGAGATTGGCTGAACAGCTGCGGCCCTTCCATGTGTCGGTAAGGGTACCCAAGCAGCCGGGCTGAAGCTCCGTTCTCTGAGGTTTCAGTGTTCCCAGTTTTTTTTTTATGAACGATATGTTAAGAATTAGTATTTTATACACGAGAAACAACTGATTAAATTTCATAATCATTTATCTCTTGTTCGAGTTGCATTATAAGGCCCAGAACAGTTTGTGGTGCCAATCAGGACTCTTGCTAACATTTCAAAAAAATTATGGGTGTACCCTTGACCATGTTTTATTTTTATTTTATTTTTTAAATATAAAAAAAAAAAAACTTTAGTGTGGTCCTTCGTCACAGGACCCAGGACAACATTCTTAGTTTTCCCCTTTCACTGACGGCGCTCAACAACAGTGATTTTGTTTCAATGGCAGGGTTAAAAGAGGATAAAAAAGGTCATCTGCTGCTATCATTTATTTAATGTAATTTTAGTTTGCCCAAAGCAGGTCATTATCAAACCTTGGAACCCAAATAAATCCTCCTGTCCTGTTTTCTTAATATGGATAATACGATTCATATGCTCAGTTTACCTACAATATCAGTTTGGGCCATGTGACTCCTGGCAGTTTGAATGCCCTGACTATTTGAAATGCATTTTTGGATGCATCATGAGAACAAACTTAACTTCATAGTGCCATCAAAAATGAAATGCATTGGACGTGGCAAGCTGGAGGGTGGTTTCCCACAAATTTCGTCCTGGCCAAAGGCTTTATTATGAGTGAAATGCTGAGAGCAGATGTCAACAGTACTCTTGGCCCTGTAACTGGAGGTGGGTAGTGGTTGTCAGAGGACACAGGCCCCCCCAAAAGCCAACATCTGTTCCTATCACCATCAGTACTGCAGCTGGAAGGGTGTGTGATGTCATCAGAGGGCAGCTGGCCCCCAGTAGACGACACAGAGAGAGGCTGCGAGTGTGAGAGCGTGAGAGAGATCTGGATGTCAGGAAAGGTGAGGTGTCTGGATTTGACTTTGCTACTGATTATGCCATGATGCTCACTTTTTTGTTTTTTTGTCCTATAAATGTAATTATTAAAAAAATTGAATCATCCCTGATGATCCTCATGACTGTGTCAAGTTCAATTAAAATATATAAAATGATACCAGAACTTTTTAAGGCAAGACACTTAGCTTTCCCTTTGAAAAATACAACACTGTGAAAATTATATAGATTACTTAAGATCACTTAATATTTGTAGAAGACATACTTAAAAATATCTTAGCATTATATAACAAAAAGTGTGTTAGCTTTTCAATGATAAAACAATAGATGTAGGGATGCACAGATATGAAATTTTGGCCGATACAGATAACCGATAATACTTGAAAGCCGATAACCAATATATATATATTGGTTATCGGCTTTCAAGCCCAGAAATCTAAATCCAAGTTTTTATATAATTTTGAGAGCCTGATTACAAAAACAAAATTCTTACTATTAAAATCCATGTCCCAAGCACACAATTATAATGATGTTCTCATCATTTTATGTAGCCTATATGACAGACTAAGTTGGGCTGCACATGTTGCAGTTAACTGTATTTTCCTTTTTTGAAGGGATTCCAATCACATTTCAAGCAATTCAAAACCATAATGGCGAACAGTGCATATCTGAAGTGTCTCAGCTTATTTATTGGCTTTAATACATCAGCCACATTTTTTTTTTTGGACCGATAACGATAACATTAAAAATGAACATTTATCGGCCAATACCGATATGGTGGCCGATATATCGTGCATCCCTAAATACTACCCATTTGCTAATTAGATGTTTTTATGGAGTAGCTACACCTTAATGATCATCATACTAGTTCCCATCCAAAAGTAGTGGCTTTATAGCTTATTCAGGAAATTGAGAAATTCAAGTAAAGAGTGGGCTTTACCTTAAACATTAAGCCTTCATTTGCAAAGAGAGTCCATAGATCTATATCACATATATGTTAGCAGAGGAGATGTGATGTCTGATAGGGCCCCACTGTGATGTGAGCACTGAGAAGGGGCCCTCTGTTTGAGAGAGACTCGAAGGCTTCGTTATGGAGCTTAGATCACCGTCCATGCTAATATGAACCACGTAAACCAAACATCTCCCTTTCTGTGCCTGTGTGTATAGACCATACCGAGCCACCTCAGGGACCCCAGCATTGCTTTTTAATAAGTGGGGCATTACAAAGCAGCTTCCTGAGACTGCGAACTACCCTTCGGTCCTTAACAGGGAGAGAGGGGTTTTACTGCAATCAAATAGGAGGGATGAGACTCTCACTGGAGCTAAAGAGAAAAGGCATTACTTTCTATGAATACTGACTTACAGAGCCATAGAGCTTTTGTTTATTTTCATAGATGAAATGTTCAGTAACATAACACTTTGAAACCCCTTGACCCCATCACATCCAAACATATTTGCGTGTCCACGTGAAGCATTCGAATATTAGAATGATTTGTGAAGGATCATGTGACACTAAAGACTGGGGTGATAATGTCTTTAGTGATATAACTCATTTTCATCTAATTTATTTCAGATGTAGTCCTTATACTGTGGTCTGGTGGTGTGCTTTTTGTTTTGTTTTTGTTTTTACCTGACCTTCATCTCACACCATCTAAGTCTCAAATAATTTGTTGTATCACGTTTGAGGAAACTTGGTCTGTTTATTCTGTTTCATATTGACGCTTAAGGTTACGACACCATCAAAAGAAAAGTTGTAAGTACTCCAGATACGCTTTAGATGCCGCCAGCCCTTTTGGGGGCTTTGTTCGTACAAATTGGGTTTTTACACTATTTGTCAATCTGTTCTGGGATGGCTGGTTAAAAAGTTTTGTTGTACTTCAAGACTTTTCATTTTTAACAAATTTTCCACTGTCCACCCTCATCCTTAAATCATTTATCTTCTTCAATCTCCACCTCAGCTTTCCTGTGATAAAGGTATACTGGAGCACTACACTGTAAAGGAAATCCTGTCATTTTTACAGAAAAACAAAAACAAAAAACTGATGGCTGTGGTTGCCAGAATAATTCAGTAAAAATATGGTAAAAATGTAAAGATATTTACATAAGAACCTGTAAATCAAAGTTGATCATTTCCACAACCTGAGATTTATATTAATATATAGAAGGTACACACAGTTTCATGCACACAAATACAAAACACCATCATGGTAAAACTAATTACACTAAAATAATGCAATAAACATTAATTTAACAACAAAAGAAACCCACACACCAAAGGTCCAGTGTGAAGCAGAAACACATTTTCACTGTCAATTATAAGACGTTCTTTTTACTTTCAAAAAACAGTATTTAGGAGTATTTGACTATAAAATTACATGAAATATAAGATTATTTCGTTTTTCCCCTTAAGGGAACTTACTGTTATGCAATTAACAGGTTTTTACTGTAGCATTTTTACAGTCTTTTACATTTAAAATGATTACAATATTTTTGTCTTTACAGTGTACAGTATGTCTGCTAAAAGAACTACTGTAAGTGAACCACTGACATACAACGCCAATCTCCCTTCAGCTAATTTTTTTTGGGACTGTTTCTGTCTGTAAACATCATATCCAGCATCTATTTGTGTCCCACAATTATTTTACATGACCTTGCTCACATGGCCGTCTCTCCAAACTACCACTCAAAACGTGGTGTCTCACATTGAGGAGTCTGAAAACAAGTTGTTGTATCTATAATAGGACTAGTGCTTTGTGGCAGACTGCTCTTGCCCCAGGAGATATTTTCCCCTCGGACACTGGGCTCACAAAAGCAGCCAGTGTACTGCGGCAATTCCCTTCCTAATCTTCAGTATCCTCTTAACCCCCCCACCCTCCTCACCCGAACCCTCCCATCTCGCCCTCCTTCATCTTCTCCATCAATATAATAAGTCTACAGTGCCCATAATTTGGTGTCATGTCTCTGACCTCTGGCTCATGAGCAGCCACAGTAAGCACCACGCTGATAAGCAGAGGGATCCATTTTTCTGCATTGGATTTGGCTAATAAAGATATACAAGCAGCTTGTCGATAGCCCTCCGCTCATGACGTCGAGCCTGCAAGGCTGTGCAGGGTATTTGCGCAGGGTTTCTCATGTCACTTAAACACAGACGGGGTGTTTGTGACAGTGCGTTTGGTGTAAGGATAATCTCAGCAAAATATCAATGAAAATTTACTGTGCGATTTGACCAAACACCTGCTTGAAGTGCAGCTGTTTCTACCAGTTAACCTAGCATTGTAAATTCCCTGTGATCAAGCCAGTAACTTATTTTATATCTGGAAAATGTGTACCACACATCATTTTGTGAAAGTCAAATGAGTCAAATTGTCCAGAGGAAGGTTTGAGGTGAGCGGTGAATGTAGAGGATTAAGCCTGAAGACATTTTATAGCTTGAAAACATGTGAATAGAATGCTGTAGATTCGTCTTGAACTACAGGAAGCATATTTTAAACATTTTTAGTGCATGATGAACTCTTCAGTCCTAGCTGAACATATTTGGGTCAAATCTACTGCACTAGCATATCTTTGGAGCCCTCTATAATTGATAAGGGTGCCCTCTGTTGACTTGATATTATATTGCACCCATTTAGGGATAAGAATTGTATTGAATTACATATTATTTTTAAAGGTTCCATCAACGATTCTTAAAACAAGAAATATTTGGAAAAAGGAAAAGCCATTCCATTGCCAAATGATGAGAATTCCAACAATAAATATGCTACATATAAAACAAATCTGTGTTTACACAGCAGCATAAGTGGAATCCAATAATTGGGCTTTAATATTAACGCCGACACTAAACAAACAGAAAATGGGGTAACATTTATTTCATTTATAAAATCCCACAAATAATTCATTTGTGAATGGCAGTGACACAACTGACGCTGGTAGGTCACATGATAATGACAACATGGTGAACGTAGTATGTCTGGATTACACACTGAAAAAAATGATTCGTTGAATTTAATAAAAATTTCTATGGTAAGTGGTTGCACACAATTTATTTGAGCTACATTTAAACAAATGCATTAAGTTGAACTTAATCAATTTTAGTTCAACTTAATGCATTTGTTTAAATGTAGCTAAAATCAATTGTGTGCAACCACTTACCATAATTTTTTTAATTAAATTCAGCGAATAATTTTTTTCAGTGCATCAATACTACACACTCTTTTAGCAGTCATGAATTAGGCAGCAATTTCAGATGCAGCCTGTGTTATTCATTCACTAAAAATAACTGGCTCGTAAAGGTCATTATTTGTTTAACCGAACTACACTGATCATGATAGGCGTGTTCGACTTAAAGTGGTGCTGTGCAGACCGATCATTCATTGGACACTATCCCATGAGGCCACGGGAGAGGATTTATGATTGGTAAAGTAAAGTAACGTAACTGACGCTGGTAAGTCAAGTAACAGTAACAACATGGCTGAAGCAGTATGTCTGAATTTCATACATTCATACTATATAGAACGGCTACTTTTTTAACGGTTGCGAAGTAAGTTCAAATTCAAATGTACCTCCTCAGACAGTATGCGATTTCGGACACAGCATAGGTGTGTTCGACTTAAAGCGGCGCTGCGCAGTCTAATCGATGTATGACATCAAACCATACGAGCGATTAGAGAGCAAATGACTCGTTACTTTGATGTCATACATCGATTAGACTGCTGCTCTTTCGGCATTCTGTTTTTCTCATACTAAATAGTAGGGAAGTATTCGATTTCAGACGCAGCGCTACTGTCTGTTTCATCCTGTAGATTCATTCCCAGTGTTTTCGGTGCTGTTGTTCGGTACTAAGTATTTCATGAAATTCTCTAGAAGTGCCTATTTTATTACGATATTCCATCCGAACATGCGGGAGAATGCGTATGCACAAACTGTTTACTGAACTTGATTCAGATGCGTTTTTTATTTAAAATGGATATAATTTAATATAACCGGTTCTCAGTTCCTAACGCTACTCTTTAATCTTCCCATAATCACATTTATAGACACAGCACAGCCGTGTAATGGTTAAATCACTGACAGTAGCCCACAGCAGACATCAGGGAGCAACTGGGTGAGCAAATCCTGTGGAAGCGGAGGCGCCATGCACAGCACAAGCCTGAGATAGCAGCTGAATTCCACTGTCCTTCCAGCGCATCCCACAATGCACATGTATTGTATAGCTGGCTACCGACACGGTTTGCTTTGCACGTCGAGTGAGAGAGGCCTATAAAGATGGACACACAGCTCCACTGACCTGCATTAGAAAAGTTCAGCCAGCCTCTCCAGCTGTGACGCATGGACAGTGACTGGATGTCTTCATTGGTCAATTGGCTGAAACATCAATTTTCACCCTTTTAAGAGGGACAAATAGCCGTTCAAAATTAAAACAAACTGAATCAGCGTGAATTATCTTTTGAGTTCTTTTTCGGAGGCCTTTCCAACTGTGATTAGAGCAAAAATCATGAGATATTTTCAAACATAGACAGTGAGCTGTAGCCATTTTTGATATGTTCTGTATACTGTATATTGAATTTCCGCTGTATTCCATGACTAACTCTATACTGTTCAGAAGAAAATAGCAAAAGTCTGTCCATTCAATTTTGTGATTTTAAAGAGCATTTCAGAGTCACAGTTAAATGTGTAGGTTGCATATACAATCTGCAAATTGTAAATAGCATTTTCTGGATCATCCCACTGACATCCATCTTTATGATGCAACTCGCTGGACAGCCAGAGAGCGAAATATGAATGTTTGCACTCAGCTCACTGTGATGTGTGTGACTCACTGAAGGCACACATTTGACACAGTTGACTTTAATGACATGCAGGAAAAATGAGCATGTGGATAAAGAAACATCTTTTCATGTTCTTGAACTGTTCTCCTCTCCCATATGGAACAACCTGTTTCTCTGTGCACATTTGTTTCCAATTCATCAGTGAAAAAAGCTGCTTCTTTTTTTTTTTTTTAAGGAAGAGAGGCTGTGTTTCAGCCTGATCTCTTGATTTCTTGTATCTTGAAGAAAAATTGATGTTGTTTTTATGCATACTTTTATCCAAAGCAAGCGGGGGATGTTGTTGCCGTGTTCTGTTATCGAGAGTTTGATAGGAGTGTTATTTTGAAATGTGCTTTTTTTGTGACTCCCCTTTGTAACATGAAATTCCCTGTGTAAAGTGAAAATCTTTCTTTTTCTTTCCCCTTTTGAATTTTGTCCAAATTGCAGGTTTCCCCCAGTGTATTTTCTTTTCATTTTTCGTTATTGTTTTTCGTTATTTCTTTTTGTACATTTGTTTATGCTGTTTTTTTTCTTCTTCTTCATGTAATTAGGGAGTGAGGTAAGACCACTGTATTTTAATTTTCTTTCCTTTGATAAGCTTATTTAGTTACAATTGGGTTTAGACAGTGACAACTTTTTGTTTGTTAATTTTGGCTAAGCCCACCGCAAAGTTTTGTTCCCACACCTGTTGCTTTCAGTTTGACCTTAGAATCGGTAGCACCATGCTTAATCAGAAATGTTAAACATTATTTATTGTGATTTTTTAAAAAACATTAATTATATTAAAATAATATTATTTAATAATGTTGTTTATTATTAATTATATGTAACAAAAATATTATTTATTAACAATTCATTATTTATTATGAATGCACAGAAACTAAAATTGAATTTGCTAACATTTCAATTTCAAGTGGCATTTACACAGTTTGGTCTATTCATGAAGAACATTGAATAGCCTATCACTTTGAAGTGCACCGTTTGGTAATTTTGATTATCAGATGATTCTGATTTTAATCGGATAGTAAAATACTATCAAATGTATAGTTTTTGCAAGTCAAAACTATATGCCTATAATTAATTAAAACAGTAAGAACATTCCCAGAAGTCCATGAATGGGACTTAATTATATTAAGTATAAATAAATTTGTTTCTACAAATGTTTTGTTATCAGTAATGTACATTAGGGTGTTTTGGGTTACATTTTATGTTATTAGTGCATTATTTTAGCATTATGTGTGTTACCCTGATTTGTCTTTGCCTTCCAATGCATCCACACAGGCTTTATGGACAGCAGGTCACTTGTGCTAAAATTTTATTCATCATCTATCAGTGGTTCCTCTTCAGTCGGTCAGTCAACGCCACGTCGAGACCGACGAATAGGAATCTCGCTAGAGAGGCCAATCTACTTCGAGTGAAACTAAACGAGCCAATGCACATTGGCGTGCAATCATTTGCATCAGCTGTTCAGCCATGCAGCGCAGGTATATAAAGAGCAGCAGGTGCGATTGCACTTCAGCTTTTTGCTTCGGAGCCGATCGTTTCGATGCTGTTCTCTTCAGTGAAGTTGTTTATATTAAACGAGCAAGCTCTCCAGGAGGATCTCTCACGTCTGGTGCGGGCGATACAGCGTGGTCGACTTCTTTCTCTCTCTTTCTGTCTTTTTGTGTTTGTGTTGTTTGTAAACTGAGCAAAACAACTGAAAGGCTGTTCTTACGGCTGGTAAGATCGCAGCGAGAGAGAGACAGCGCACGACAGGCTGCACACTTCCCTGTCTGTGTTCGCTGTGACCGTTCCCCTGCGTGCTTCAGCACCAAAGAGAGCAGTCCCCTGAAAGAGCTTACACGGGTAGAGTGTAAAAGATGTCACTCTATCTGTGTGTTTGTGGATGCGGTCTTTACCTGGGATCGCGGGATGGTCACGAATGCTGCGTTGTGTGTCTCGGCATTGAACATGCTGATGCAGCGTTCGTGGATGAGTCATGTACTCATTGTAGGAAGATGACCATCTCGGAGCTACGGTTGAGACTCTCGTTCCTGGAAAGGGGCGGAGTCCCTGCACCACTGCCGCGATCTAATCCTCCACAGAGGGTTATTTCAGGCAGTGGTGCAGGTGACCTGAGGATTGCAGTGAGCGTGCTTCCTTCGGGGAACCAACCCCCTAGAAACCCTCATCCCTCCTATGCTCAGCAGCCAGTAGAGCCGCCGACGGTCAGACTTCTCTGCAGATGATGATTCAGCGCCGCTGCCCCCTTCGGGTGTGGCAGCGGTACCCGAGTCGGACCTGGAGATGATGGCCATGCTTTCCCGGGCCGCCAACAGGATCGGGCTTGTGTGGAACCCTCCACCATGTCCCAAGCCCTTGAGGCTGGACGATTGGTATCTTGGGGTGGTGCGCGCGCTGGTTCTCAGCAACCCACCCCAGTGCCTTTCTTCCCTGAGGTGCATTTGGAGCTCACTGGGCCGTGGACGGCACCTTTTACTGCCAGAAATGGTACCTGTGGCTCCTCCTCCTTCACCAGCCTTGATGGCAGGGTGGCTAAGGGTTACATGCGCATCCCACCAGTGGAGAGGGCCGTTGCTATGCAACTGTGCCCTAACTCCACTTGGCGCAGAGAGCCGTGTCTCCCTTCCCGGGCCTGTAAGCACTCGTCGGACATAACCGGCAAGGCTTACAAGGCCTGTGGGGAAGCCGCCTCTGCCATTTGTAACGGTGGTGGCCGCCCTAACTTAAATAAATTATTTTAAAGAAAAACTTCGGGCGCCAGACAGGATTAAACCTGTCAAAAATTAACTTAACCCAGGATAGCAGAAAAGGTAACCACCTGTTACACAACAAATTATAATAATAATCCCAGACAAAAGGTCATTTCACAAGGGATATTTATTCTTCCACATAGGTTCAAAATCATAATCACACAGAAAAACGAAATGGTCAAAAAATAAATAAATCAAACAAAATAAGAAATGAAGTTCACACATTCACACTAGCGGTCTCTGGTCTTCGAGATCCGAGCCGGAAACCAACCATGTCACGCTAATCCACGTTGGCAGATTCGTGTCCACATTCATTCACAAAAATGTCCATAAAAAAAGAAAAGAGAGAAAAAAAGAAAACATTGGATAAACATCTCATTAAGTTCGTGGTAAATCACCAACATTAAATCAACAGCAACAATAATTTTAACGGGCAACAACAATTATAAACAAAACACTAAGCACACAGAATGTGCGAATATGAAAGCTATGCGAGTGGGTGCGTGCGTGTGTAATAGTGTGTATAATGGCGGCGCAGAGGTACTGACCAAATTTGCAGGTTTTGAAAGCACCAATGAGTATCGCGGGTCACCAGACCCCAAGATAGGTGGATAAGCAGTTTTTGCCTTTAGTGCAGCAGATTAATCGCATATTTCAAGAGAATCGTTCAAATTGGTATAAAAGCATGAAATTTGGCACAGATACTCTCTAAGGGTCACTTTTTGGGAAAAAGGCGTTGGCCACCGAAAAATTCAACATGGCGGCCATTTTTTCAAGATGGCCGCTATTTCTGTAAAATGCTCATTATGTCAATTGTTCAAACAGTGATGTAGGCATAACATTTTGTGAAAATACTCTCTTCAGAATGTTTTTTTGGAAAACGCTGCTTGTCCCTCAAAAATTCAAGATGGTGACCAGTTTTCAAGATGGCCGCCATTTCTCTTGAATCCTTACATCTTTTTTTCAAATGGTGCTGCTATCATGAAATTTGGTACAAATATTCTTCAAGGAACATTATCATGGAAAAAGGTGTGTGCCGCTCAAATTCAAGATGGTGACCATTTTCAAGATGACCACCATTTCTGTCAGAGCTCAATTTAATGTGTTAAGGAAGGTTTTGTTTAATAGGGTGAACGTCATTACACAACCAGGGAACACTGGTGACTTCACTGCTGTGGAACTCAGCATGGGGTTCAGTGTCAGCTGATCTAGTTTTACTTACACTGTAGTTCTTGACTAGTAGTAATAGTATAGCTAAGTTTAGTGTCCCAAATGCTGTCTACCAGCCCCTCATCAATTAGCTAGTAATAGATGTAGTTAGATAGCCGCACCTGAATTGACAGGTTGTGCCAGCGTGGGAGAGCCGAGCCAAGGGTAAGCGGGGCAATACATGACTTGTTCATGTATGCTTACCTGGAAGGTGTACAGATCACACGGGACTTAAATGGCACTGGATGAATGATCGGGCTAGGTGTAGGTGACCTGTACCTAGTTGTATCCCATACCTGAATGTGTACTATGTCTATGATTGAGGTGGTAAAAGGATAACCCCTCGGCCTTAATCAGACAACAAACCCCCAAAATGGCAAATGAAAATCCCATGTCAGCCAAGAGGCCAACTGATTGGAAGAAATGTAGTCTTTGTCAGACAGACACAAAGGAACCCCTCCAATCACCACCTACCCATCATGTTTCTCAACATGATGGCTATAAAATGATTGCCACCAACATTCCACTCTTACACAAGATGAACAAAATGCCAATGACCCTGGACCTGGAACAACTGGATGAAGGTGGTGGTATAGAAGCTTTGAGAAGGAACCAAGCGAAGTATCACTACAATTGTCGACTTCGGTTCAACAACACAAAGTTACTTCGTGCCCAGAAGCAACAATCCGGTGCTCAATGTCGTGAGATAGATGAAGGCCAAACAAAGCATCGCAGAACCATGATGCAGAAAAGTCTAGATGATCAGGTTTGCTTTCTTTGTGATAACATATCTCCTGAATCTGACCTACGTCAGGTAATGACACTGCAACTGAATGACAGACTACATGAATGTGCACAAACACTGAATGATGCTAAATTATTGTCTCAACTAAGTGGTGCTGATGCCATTGCACAGGAGCTGAAATACCATCATTTGCGTCTCATTCATCTTTACAACAGAGAGAAACCTCAGAAGGCTTGAGAAAGAGTCACAGAGTGAAACGATTCAACCAGCCATCTTGCCTATGGCTCTTTCTGAACTGGTCACCTATATTGTTGAAACCAGTCTCAATTCTGATGGTCCTTCCGTCTCGCAGATACAGTGGGGAGAACAAGTATTTGATACACTGCTGATTTTGCAGGTTTTCCCACTTACAAAGCATGTAGAAGTCTGTCATTTTTATCATATTTACTCTTCAACTGTGAGTGACGGAATCTAAAACAAAAATCCAGAAAATCACATTGTATGATTTTTAAGTAATTAATTTGCATTTTATTGCAAGACATAAGTATTTGATACATCAGAAAAGCAGAACTTAATATTTGGTACAGAAACCTTTGTTTGCAATTACAGAGATCATTAATTTCCTGTAGTTCTTGACCAGGTTTGCACACGCTGCAGCAGGGATTTTGGCACACTCCTCCATACAGACCTTCTCCAGATCCTTCAGGTTTCGGGGCTGTCGCTGGGCAATACAGACTTTCAGCTCCCTCCAAAGATTTTTTATTGGGTTCAGGTCTGGAGACTGGCTAGGCCACTCCTGGACCTGGAGATGCTTCTTACAGAGGCACTCCTTAGTTGCCCTGCCTGTGTGTTTCAGGTCGTTGTCATGCTGGAAGACCCAGCCACAACCCATCTTCAATGCTCTTACTGAGGGAAGGAGGTTGTTGGCCAAGATCTCGCGATACATGGCCCCATCCATCCTCCCCTCAATACGGTGCAGTCGTCCTGTCCCCTTTGCAGAAAAGCATCCCCAAAGAAGGATGTTTCCACCTCCATGCTTCACGGTTGGGATGGTGTTCTTGGGATTGTACTCATCCTCCTTCTTCCAAACACGGCAAGTGGAGTTTAGACCAAAAAGCTCTATTTTTGTCTCATCAGACCACATGACCTTCTCCCATTCCTCCTCTGGATCATCCAGATGGTCATTGGCAAACTTCAGATGGGCCTGGACATGCACTGGCTTGAGCAGGGGGACCTTGCGTGCGCTGTAGGATTTTAATCCATGAAGGCGTAGTGTGTTACTAATGGTTTTCTTTGAGACTGTGGTCCCAGCTCTCTTCAGGTCATTGACCTGCCGTGTAGTTCTGGGCTGATCCCTCACCTTCCTCATGATCATTGATGCCCCACAAGGTGAGATCTTGCATGGTGCCCCAGACCGAGGGAGATTGACCGTCATCTTGAACTTCTTCCATTTTCTAATAATTGTGCCAACAGTTGTTGCCTTCTCACCAAGCTGCTTGCCTATTGTCCTGTAGCCCATTACACAGCTCTCTGGTCTTGGCCATTGTGGAGAGGTTGGAGTCTGTTTGATTGAGTGTGTGGACAGGTGTCTTTTATACAGGTAACGAGTTCAAACAGGTGCAGTTAATACAGGTAATGAGTGGAGAACAGGAGGGCTTCTTAAAGAAAAACTAACAGGTCTGTGAGAGCCGGAATTCTTACTGGTTGGTAGGTGATCAAATACTTATGTCATGCAATAAAATGCAAATTAATTATTTAAAAATCATACAATGTGATTTTCTGGATTTTTGTTTTAGATTCCGTCTCTCACAGTTTCAGTGTACCTATGATAAAAATTACAGACCTCTACATGCTTTGTAAGTAGGAAAACCTTCAAAATCAGCAGTGTATCAAATACTTGTTCTCCCCACTGTATGTGCAACCTGTACCAGCAGCGTATCCTTTTTCTAACAGTGGCACTTCTTCTCTGTGGACTACACCTTGCCGTGGTGGAGAGGCTTGTGTACTCCAATGAACCTGAGACCTATGCCGGCGGGGATTTTATATCCCTGGCAAGTTTAACTAAGCTGGACAGGTCAAAGGAGAGGAGGCAGACAAAGCAGACATTATGACTATTTGACAGAAATGGTGGCCATCTTGAAAATGGTGTCCATCCTGAATTTTTGAGTGGCACATACCTTTTTCCAAAAGAGTGTTCCTTGAAGAGTATTTCTGCCTAATTTTATGCTTGCATCACCATTTGAACACTTGAAATAATTAATATTCGACAGGAACGGTGGCCATCTTTAAAAATGGCGGCCATCTTGAATTTTTGAGGGACAAGCATCTTTTTCTATTAACATGTCCTTTAGAGAGTATTTGTATAAAATGTTATGCTTGGATCACTGTTTGAATAATTGATATAATAAGCATTGAATAGCAATGGCGGCCATTTTGAAAAATGGCCGCCATATTGAATTTTTGAGTGGCCAACACCTTTTTCCAAAATAGTGGCCCTTAGAGAGTATCTGTGCCAAATTTCATGCTTCTATACCAAAGTGAACGATTTTTTTACTAATCTGCTGCACTACTTGTCTTTAGGACAGCTCACAACAGTCGGTCTGGAAGCGCACCGCTTCAGTCACGCACCAGACATATAACGTTACACATGAAACAGCTGATTGACACGCGGCCGTCTTTCCACCATAACCCATCACTCATACTGGCAAACCTCATGTGCAAACAAACGGATGACGCTTCTGATTCAGGTACGACACACTCCCTTTAAATACAACTTCCTTCCGTCGTTAATTGACACACTCCACCCAGAATCACGCTAAAATGAAAGTGAAAGTAACAATGTTGTGGGACAGATTCTCTTGTTTGCCACACATTCACGCCATGCTGTTGTTGCAGTTCCATCAGGCCAAGGCACTGAAGGACCTGCACGAGGTCATGATCCACAAGTTCTCCAAGAACTTCGTGCCGCAACGGACCTCGCGCTTTGTGTGACGAAGGACACCGCACGGTCAGTGGGTCGTGCGATGTCCACTATGGTGGTCCAGGAATGCCATCTCTGGCTGTGTCTGGCTGACATGAGGGAGACCGAAAAAGTCAGGTTCCTTAACTCCCCCATGTCCCAGACCGGCCTATTCGGCGACGCGGTCGAGAACTTTGCCCAGCAGTTCTCGGCTGTACAAAAGCAGACTGAGGCGATTAAACACATCCTGCCACGGTGGTCAGCTGCTGCCTCCACCCCACCGTCTGCGGCTCCTCAGTCTGCTCATCGCCGGGGGTGTCCTCCTGCATCTGCCCTCGCTCCTGCGCCGCAGTAGCAGCCACCACCTAAGCGGTGCCGAGGAGCCAGTCGCAGGCAGGCCGCCCTGCCCATCCTGGCCCCCGCCAAGAGGAGCGGCAAAGCCAAGGGTAAGTGACCCTAGGACGGGCGACCCAGAGATGGATGGGACTGCTCTTCAGGAGATGGTGACTGCACCGCTCGCTCCCTCGGAAGAGGGCCAGGTGGAAAATCTTTTGTTCCCTTTTATTTGTGTTCCGCCGCTGGCCTTAAAACCAGCGGTACACAAATTTTCAATAAAAGAGCAGTTTCTTCCATCTCTGGGTCCAAAGAGCAGTGGGGGGAAAGAATCCTCACCACTCTCATCCGCCTCTTCTATTGCCAGAGGGCAGCAACGTGCAGTTTGAGAACACAACCAATCCTCCTCCTGTGCCTCCTGCCCTGTGAAACCAGGTAAGTGTTGCACAGCACACTCAGATCCCGCTACAGGCCGCCTCACAGAGAGAGCCTCCCGAGTCGCGTCCCTGCGTTCCACCTCGCTGCTCCACTGCGGGTACGCCTATGGTCCCGCTTGTATGGTCTCTGAGAGCCTGGTTAGCACTCCCCCGTCCGTCTCGCTGGCTCATTCGGACCATCAGGCTCGGCTATGCGATTCAGTTCGCCCGGCGTCCCCTCAAGTTTCGGGCCATCCACTCCACTACAGTGCTACTCCACTCCACTCTTTTGCAAGCGGAGATTGCAGTCCTACTGGCGAAGGAAGCGATAGAGCCGGTCCTTCCAGCCGATATGAGGTCAGGGCACTACAGTCCCTACTTCATTGTACTCAAGAAAGGCAGTGGGTTACGAATGATCTTGGACCTGCGAGTTTTGAATCAGAGTCTCCACAAGCTACCATTCAAAATGCTTACGCAGAGACGCATTTTCGAATGCATCCGTCCCCGAGATTGGTTTGCAGCGATCGACCTGAAGGACGCCTCCTTTCATGTCTCCCTCGACACAGGCCGTTTCTGTGCTTTGCGTTTGAGGGTCGAGCATATCAGTACAAGGTCCTGCCCTTTAGCCTGTCCCTGTCTCCCCGTGTCTTCATGAAAGTCACGTAGGGGGTCCTTGTTCCCACAGGGCGTTCGCATCCTCAACTATCTTGATGACTGACTCATACTAGCACACTCTCGAGATCAGTTATGCGAACACAGGGACCTCGTGCTCAGGGACCTCAGCCAGTTGGTTCTTCAGGTCAACTGGGTAAAGAGCAAACTCTCCATTGTGCAGAGGATCTCTTTTCTCGGTATGGAGTTGGATTCGGTCTCACAGATAGCGCGCCTCACAGAGGAACGCGCTTGGTCGGTGCTGAACTGCCTGAATATGTTCGAAGGCAGGACAGCGGTCCCACTGAAATTTCGTATGTCTCGACGTGGCGTCTCCGTTCCCTCCTTCAGGGAACGAGGGTTACCATATGTAACCTAGACGTTATTAATACATATTAAGGTAAAAGGCAGATTTTGGTAGTATATTAATGTTATATCACTTTATGAAGTGTATGGTTATACATAAAGTATGTAAAATATAAAAATGCCATTCCATAATACCATTACCAATGTTTCTGGCAGCCACAGCAGCAAACATAATAACATTAGACTGTTTTTTTAAAGTTTTTTTTTTAAAGTTTTGATACCATAAATTTAACAGGATATTTGTTTATAACAGTGCAGAAGATTTAAATACACAGAAAGCGTAGGGACAAGATATAGATGGCAGAGTTGCTTTTAGACAAATTATCCAAGGCTCCTTATATGCGTGAATGATCTCATGTGTTAATGATGTTCTCTCTTTAAACATACAGAATAAACTTTACTGTATAGCCTATATGTTTTGAGCAAGGCCTCTCAGTGCTGGCTAATGAGGTGTTACAAGCATGTAAACCAAGCCAAATATTAACAGAAAAACCTCTGTTCTCCATTTCCATTGCTATGTGAATCCACAGCACCATGACCAACAGCCCAAATGCAAACATGTTGGCAGAGTATAAAAGTCAGGGAAAGAGTACGAACAAGAAAGAGAGAGAGAGGGGAAGGGAGAAACATTATACCGTGATGTTTTGGGTGTAAATCTCCCGTGTGTAAGGGGATTTTGAGGTTTTCAGAGGAGGCAATGGTAAATCGATGGAGTCCATATGTTAACGGAGGTCAGGGTCTTCTGTAAGTGACATTACACATTGCAAAACCAGAGCCAGCAGCCAGATGAAAGCAAACGCAGCCTATGCGGAAGCTACCGTGTGAAACAAGGGCAAAAGATTGCTATTCGTCATATCGCACCAGCACATTTGTAGATGAATATGTCTTTAGTCCAGGAGACTGACCTAACTGCACTAACAGTGACTAAACTGTATTCTGTAAAATCGACTAATTTCCTTTAAGAATTATCTCAAATCTTCACGATAAGGTTCATCTCCATGGTATGACATTGTGTCCCACTTGATGCATAGTGAAGAGGTGAATTTCCCTCTCCAACTACCAACTAAATAGCCTGTAAACTTAATCATGGGCTTATCCAGCCCTCCTCAGATTCCTCCTCAATGGCTCCTCTTGTTTCCCCTATGCAACATTTCATCACCATAGCCTCATAAAGACATCAGTCTCTCCCATGATGGCGGGAAGAAGGAGGGACACTGTGAGCAGTGAAGCTGTGAGTCATTGCTATAATCCCAGTGTCTTTATTACATCGTATGGCAACATTTCCTCCAGCTGCGTGCTGCCGCGGGATCAGTTGTCTCTTTCCTGTGGGTGTTGTAATGGAGGCCGAGGGCAGCTAGCTGAAGCCGTTGATTTGACGTGAGGTGCGAGTGATACAAGGCATGTGGGGCTGGTCTGAGGACAGCGAGAAGAAACTCCAAAACCTCTACAGGCGTACATGTCATGCATATTGCATCTGAGACATGTTGAAAGCATAATAAAAACACCCCGTTATGTGGAGCCACACAGTGATTTGCACTGCCACTCTAAAATTGTGCAGTTTAAGTTATTTTAGAGGTTCTAATCTATGATATTGAAAGATATTGCTTATTGGTTTTAATTTGTGTAGATTTTCTTTTTCTATTTCCTTCTTCGGCAAGAAATGTTGTTGGCCCTAAACCACTACATTTTATATTCAAATGTAATAATATTTCCATGACGTGCATTACCATACAAAAGTTTGGGAGTGGTACGTTTTTTTTAATGTTTTTAAAAGAAGTTTCTTGCTGTATCAAAATACATTAAAACAGTAATAGTGTGAAATAGTATTACAAATTAAAGTAACTTTTCAATTTTAATAGATTTTAAAATGTAATTTATTCCTGTGAGGGCAATGCTGAATTTTCAGCATCATTACTCCAGTCTTCAGTGTCACAAGATCCTTCAGAAATCATTCTAATATGATGATTTGCTTTTCAAGAAACATTTGTTATTATTATCAATGCTAAAAAAAAATTGTGCTGCTTCACATTTTAAAAGAAACCATGATATTTTTTTTCCCAGATTCTTTGATGAATAGAAAAACAGCATTTAAAAAATAAATAAAATCTTCTATCTTTTCTGTCAATTCAATGCAATTTAATGCACCCTGGCTAAATATAAGTATTCGTTTCTTTCAAATTTATTTTTTTTTAAGAAAATAAATCTTACTGACCCCAAACTTTTGAACAGTAGGCTAGTGTATAATGTGTGTATGATGACATTTAAAAAAAAAAAAAAAATTCGTCAGGTGCTCACCATGCAAAATTATCTCCACTCTATAAAATATATTATTCAGCATTTTTAATCACTAGTGGTTTGAAATGTTACATGACAGATTTACAACTTTCCAGCATTCCATTTAAAATGAAAAGAGGTGATGTTTGTCATCAGTTCACCATTTTATAGAGGGAATAAGATATTAATCTGGTACAAATAATCTGAGGTTGGCAAGACAGCCATGATCATCTTTAACAAATCAGACTATTATTTGTAGAGCTTTCAGATGTTCAGTATGAGTATAGAGAGCAAAATAATACTGTATTTAAATTAAAATTAAATGATACTTCAATACACTTACAAGAGTAATTTATTTTAATTTATTATTATCCAGATTTCTGAGAAACCAATTTCCTAGGTCATGTCTAATATATCTTTATATGTCATAGTGGAATTGTTTATTTTGATGAGCGAGTGTTATTGTGAAATAATAGTCATCCTTACAAAAGAATATTCAAGTGTGCTATTAGTAGGCAGGTCTATACTTCTTTTAAACTAAAAATAAGATATATATCTAAGTTGATCATTGTCGATATCTTATAAATAAATATAGAAATTACACTCAAGTACACTTGACTTACAGGCTACAGAAAAGTCTATGAATATTTAGTCTATATTTGTACTCAATGATCGAAATAGGCTACTTAATAATGAAGTATTCTAAGTGTACTTGGCTTGTAGTTGTGTTAACTCTTTTACACCTATTAAATGTTTTGGCTTGCAACTTTATAAAAAAATTATAATAAATGCTGGCGGGGATAGAGTTAAACTACAGTTAAAAAGGATAGTTCACCAAAAAAATGACATTTTGTCATCATTTGCCCTCAAGTTGTTTCAAACCTGTATGAGTTTCTTTCTTCTGTTGAACACAAAAGAAGATATTTTGAAGAATTTTGGTAACTAGACAGTTGACGGTAGCCTTTGACTTCCATAGTATTATTTTTCCTATGGAAGTCAATGGCTATTGTCAACAGTCTGGTTACCAACATTCTTTAAAATATCTTCTTTGAGGGAGTTGAGGGAGATTAAATGATGAAAAAATGATCATTTTTGGGTGAACTATCCCTTTAAAGGTATATTTCAAGTATACAATTTTTTATACCAAAATAGGAGTATCTTAAAGTGCAAAAAATAATATATAAATAGCAAATAAGTATGATGTTAAGTTCACTTAAAGAAAACTTTTAAGTATAAACTAGTAGCTTACTAAGAATATAATTTATTCTATAATTTATAAGAATATAATAACTAAAAAAATATGCTACAAGTATCTAACTAGTAAACTATCAGCAATATACATGTTCACTTATAGTATAGTTGCAATACAAACGAAAAACGTAGTTGTAAATTAGTTGTGTACTCAAAGTTTATTACTTTTTTACACTTACAGTACACTAAAAAGTGGGCCAATTTAGTCCAAATAGTATTGAAATAGTACACTTACAAGTATTGATATTAGTATACTTACTACTTAAAACTTATTACTTAAAATATACTTGACCTTTACTTAAGTATACTTAATAAAATGAACTTGAAGTATACTTATTTTTTGTAAGGGCGGTCACAAAGAAGATTTATAAACTTCAGAAATAACTGCCTTGCAAAACAAAGTTTTAAGGGACGCTGCATAACACCATGGATTGTTCATTTCTGCTGTGTAGGCGAAGTCAGATTCATTGAGAACAAATCTGAATTGATCATAAAAAAGATGTTTTTATTTGCAGTAGGGGAAAGAATAGCTCAGAGTAATTAGTTTACAAAAGGCTTTTTGTTCTTTCCAGCATTGCGTCTGGAGCGGCTTTCCCCTGCTTTACGACAACAAAGAGGACTGGAAAAAAAAGTTGGGTGTTTAGGAAGATACTGTGCTATGGCTAATTTAAGTTTGCAGTGTTTCGCAGATGGCACAGCGGGTGTATTTGCATCGTTAGTGTTTCTGAATCTAATCCCCATTCTTACGAGGTTACCTGGTTTACAAGCAAGTTTAATAAGCGTTCTCTCACTATGATCATATGCACATCATAAGCTTCTTTTGTGAGAAATAAAATAAATAAATAAATAAAAACACTCAGACGCCTGAGTAGGGGGAAATAGCTGGCGAATCTCTGTGGTGAGACCCTAAAGCCCAGCTGCATATTTTGGTAATCACCACAGTGGCTGGTGGATTTGCACACACTCATAGAAATAGGCTGGCTCAAGCCACCCAAATCTTTGTTTAATCCGTTGTTTCAAACAACACACCCAGCTATGAAATATATCATATCATAATGCAAACTGCTACTTAAAAAGTGCCTGCTTATTAAATGTTCTGGGATACAAGATAAATACTGCATTGTTTATGTGTTTTAGTGTTTAATGAATGATGGTACTGTATGACCAGGTATCCTCTCTATTTCTTAATCCTCTCTTATTTTTTTTAAATTACAATTACTGTATAGTCAATTTTACTTAAACTATTTAAATATAATAATTTTTACATATTTTTTATCTACAATTTTCGTGAAGTAAATTATCCAGCAAATGCACATCACCTTTCAAAATAAGCAAATACTACCATCTAGTGGCAGTGTTGGGAAATCAGATGAGTGTTTTTCAATCTTGGTCCTGGAAGATCCCTTTGCTGCATATTTTGGAGGTATTAAAGGGATAGTTCACTTTGAAATTAATTTTTGGTATGTTTTAGCTTACCTCAAGGGCATCCAAGATGTAGGTGTCTTTTTTTCCGCAGTAGTTTCAATTTTGATATTTTTAGGTCAAACCGTTCTTGTCTGTCAGTCATATAATGCAGGTCTATGGTCATTATCTCAAAACACAAGCACAGAGTCCAAATTAAAACAATTCCCCGTCGTCCAAATTAAACAATTCCCCATCGTAAGTACACATTGATGGCCTAAGACACGAAACGAGCGGTTTGTGTGAGAAAACGAACAGTATTTATGTCGTTTTTACCTCTTATACGCAGCCATGTCGAAGTGATCTGATCTGACGTGTACGCAGACTGGTGCATAGATATATACACTAGATGTCGCCTTAAAGACATTCGTTCCAATGAACTGCCGTAGACAAGGCGACATCTAGTGTGTATATATATATATGCACCATCTGCGCACACGTCAGTTTAGATCACTCGGACATGGCTGTGTATAAGCGGTAAAAACGACATAAATACTGTTCGTTTTCTCACACAAACCGCTCGTTTCGTGTCTTAGGCCATCAATGTGTACTTACGATGGGGAATTGTTTAATTTGGACGACGGGGAATTGTTTTAATTTGGACTCTGTGCTTGTGTTTTGAGATAATGACCATAGACCTGCATTATATGACTGACAGACAAGAACGGTTTGACCTAAAAATATAAAAATTGAAACCACTGCGGAAAAAAAGACACCTACATCTTGGATGCCCTTGAGGTAAGCTAAAACATACCAAAAATTAATTTCAAAGTGAACTATCCCTTTAACCCACCTGATATATATCAACAGTTCAAAACTTAAACTGGATTTGTCAGATTCAAAATGTGCAGTTTACATACTCCAGGACTAGGAATGAATACCACTGCACTAGACAGCTGGCCTGTTCAGCTGTGGTTATGGGCTGTGTTTCCCAAAAGGATCGTAAGCCTATCGTAGAACGATTGCCACCAATGGTCTCTACAATCAACTTAGCTCAAGATGCTTTTGAGAAACGCAGCCTTGATCAGTTAGTCCTTTATGGTATAGGCCATGGGTCTCACCCTGAAAAGCTGTCCTGTAAAGTTTTGCTCCAACCAAATCCAATTAACCAGCTAATCAAGGTGTTCAAGATTACTTGAAAATTACAGGCAGGTGTGTTGGCTGAACAGAAGTCTGCCGGAAGTTTACTCTTCAGGATATTTATAAGGCTGTACCTGTCAAAAATCACTGAAAATATCCTGGAGAATAAATATCCTGCATCATCATCATCCAGTGCACTGAAACTTGCAGAATGTTTCCAAAAAACAACCAAGAAAATCAAAAGGAGACAAAACGCTCCCTAGAGCCTATAAAGGCCCTACAACACATGAAACGAATACTATATAAAATTGTCAGGATAAAGCTGAAAAAGCCATTCTGTACGGTAATATCAATGTGTCATGCAAAGAAAGGGATTAATTCAAACTAGTCTGCAGATCTATATTGTCTATAGTCTCAAATATACTTTATAATCATTAATCAATCATAAGTAACAGTGTAATTGACCTCACATGTCGATGCCGGTGAATTCCGCTTGTGCAAACATATCCACATCGATATGATTTCTTCTTTTTTCCTCACCGCAGTACATTTACATAGTCACTCTGAGCAGCATGGACGGCGTCTGGATGATCGTTAACAGTAGGCCTATATCACTGTAAAGGTATTTCCAACTTCTTGTAAGCAAAGAACGAAATAACTTCAGCGTGACTTAACCTAAATCGTGGCCTTGAATCACGTTATACTCTGCTTGTGCTGTAGGCCTACGTTATGTGTGCACGTCATGAATGCGGGCAGCGCGCACCCACAACATTCACCAGCAATAAGCTTCTGGCTTCAGCTGACTTCAGTAGCCTAGACCTAAACTGTATTATTCCAGTAGGAGTCAAATAAAAATATATTCATTCCAATGTGGATGTCCTCCAAAGAAAAAGCTTTGTAATTTATAATTAAAATAGTTTCAGGGCAATTAAGCGTTTTAGCATGACAGCCCAGCTAACAGGAAAAGTTTTCTGAAACTTGGCTACTGTTCTGGCGGCTGTCTCAAAGTTATGAGCAAACGTTCTTCCAGTAACGTTAATAGAACGTTCGTTCAAAGTCATCAGTTCTTATGTTCTCAAAACGGTAGCACAAAAGCATACATCATTCGTGGAAATTGTTTTAGTTTCACGTTCGTTTAACGTTTATTATTATTATTATTATTTTTTTTTATGTTAGGCTACTTGTTTCAGAAAGTTCAGAAAAAATGTCAAAAGTAACATTCCCATAATGTTTGCAAAATTATAAAATACTTTTTTCTATTGTCTCTCATCTGCAGATGCTGCTGTGAGCATCTGAAATATTTTATACCTTATCTTGAATGAGTAAAATAATTAAACATTTTAATCTGTCATGGAAAACCTTAAGCAATGTCACGTGAAAGAATTTTCCAGTCACTGAACGCTACACTGGCCAGCGCGGTGACGTAATGCGATTCTCACAAATGGCGTCATTAACACCGGTTTGCTTCCTACCACTGCACTAATGCCCAATGACAGCTACTCGCGTGCAACTGTGGCGCGTGTTTTTGCTTTAGAGGTGTTCAATGTCTCTGTTGTTTCCCCTACAACATCTCGTAGCGAGAACGCACGTCTCAGCATTGAGGTAAGGCTGTCCAAGCACGAGAGCTCAATGTGTTTTTAGAACTCTCATAGCGAGCACATATTTGCAGACATCAGTCACTGTTAAAACATACGTAAAATGTATTTAGCATTATATATTCATATAAATAGGTACACATGTGGTGCATTCCTCTCTGTCAGCAGTTACAGATACTTATGAAAATTTGAACCATAATGTTACAAGGTCTAACCCCATGACAAGATATGGTTGCATTTGCTTAACTATGTTTTGTCCTGTGTGATGTGCATTATAGCGGAACATTATCCTTTTTACCTTTTGACTTTTTGTATTGGTTTCCAAGGTTGTCATTGCATTTCATGGCTTAAAGGCAGGGTAGGTAATTTGATCCAGACATTTTTTTTTGTTATAATGGTTGAAAGTCTATTCACATCCTGATAGCAATCACTGTGTTAGGTGGGGTAAGCTGTATTTGAAAAACGCTGTTTGGAAGTTAGCCGGACGGTCACACGAACAAACAACATTAAACGTGTGTTGCCAATGATTAGCCTACAAGAGGGAGATTTGAAGAAAGACTGAAGAAATAGGTATGAGACACAATACAAAAGAGAAAAGCTCAGAAGAAATCACTGGAAAATGAAGGGTTATGATCAGGAAAGAGCTTTAGGAGGACCTTAGAAAAAGCTTTCCATCGCTGGAGAGAGCTAAGCTGAATGCCTGAAAACAGACTCCACACGTGAGTAAAGGTGCGTTCCATTCGACTGTAAGTGGACTGCGAAGTGGACTTCATAGTGTATTTCGCCATTTTAAGTGAGATTCCAATCCGAAGGAAACGAACATGTTCAGGTCGAAAGGCGTGCAAACGGCGTAGGGAATAAGGGAACCTCCATACATCACTTCACAGGAATTTGGAGAGCGAAAATCCACCAACTGTAATTGTGCACAGCATCACCAGTCTGAAGTGACCATAGAGCAGAGCCGTTGGAAGAGATTTTAAATAAACATTTCTGACGGCTCTGAGTTTATGTATGTATTTGAGTATTCATAAATATTATTATACAAACTAGAGTAGGCTATTTATGAATGTTTGGGGTGATGAATGTTACATTTCCATTGTATGAATATCTACACAAATGAAAAGTGTTGAGGAGATAACGCACAACCTCCACAATTATTAAGACCATATTAAGAGCACATTTATATATAGATAACCAAATAAAATATTATTTTCATATTAAATGACCATTACAGTACAGCTTATGTTTAGTCATGAAATAGTTTAATAAACTAATACAATGTTTTGATTTTTATTTATTAGATAGGCTACTTGTTTTGTAGCCTATATAGGCATATAATATGTTTTTAAATTTGAAAATAAAGTCAATTACAATATTTATTTATTTAAGTTATATCATAATCTGCGTGACCCCGTTGCCTTTCTTTGATGACGTTGCAGGGCATTCCAAATGAGCGATTATTATTGTCAGTGAAGTCCACTTCAACTGATGTACCATGTTCATGGAGTAGGGAGCAGTGAACACTGCGTAGGGACCCTGTCGAATGGAACGCACCTTAACACTGGGATTGAGTGTCATTGTTTGTCTGGTGCTGTTGGCAACAAACAACAAACTCTAGTTTGTAATTACTATTGTGTACTCTATGTTCATTTTTTGTGCTTCCTTGTAGCGCTGTGCGGTATGACCAAGAATTTATATCACAGTATTTTTCAAAATTGTACCGGTTTTACGGTATATGACAGTAATTTTATTGATTTTTTTTTTTCAAGCATGACTGGGTGTTTACTAGCCTGGGTTTCCCCATGCTGCCTTGCGCGCAGCGCGATTTTATTCACGCTGCTAGGCAGCCTGGACACCATGGACCAGATTTTCCCCTCAAAAAGGGAACCAATCACAGAACGGGGAGGGAGCAGCAAGACGATGACGACGTCTATGCCATAGATATCATATATAAACGCTAGATATCTCGTGCGCGCTGCTGGCCAATGAAGGTCGACGTCCGCACGTGGCGGCCATCTTACCACAGGGTGCTCGCTCACTTGTTTAATGGTGCATGTACTTTTAAATAACCATAACTTGCTCAATTTTCTACCGATTTTCAAACGGTTTGGTTTGTTATAAACGTCAGAGATGTAGTTATGACACTGCATACATATGAATAATTATAACATACATGTTCAAGCATTCAGAAATATAGCCACGTTAATAACGTTTGTAAGAAACCAAACCGTTTGTAAATCCGTCAAGATTTCAGCGAGATAAGAGGATTTGTGTGCGTGCTGATCACTCACTTTACATTAAGCCTGCCTGTGACAAGATGGCCGAACGGTGATGCCGGAAGTGACTGCTCCATAAGACATCTAGCGTTTATATATGATATCTATGGTCTATGCGACACACCGAAGCAGTTTGTTTATATCTATGGATCCAACATGGCATCAGACGTGAAAGTTACCTTTCGATGCAGCCTTAGATAGTGTTCTAAGTAGTTTAGAACGCAAGTTTATTTTGTCTTCTTCCTCGTCAAATTTCTGTCGCTCTACATACGTCATCTGGTATAATTGAAACGATTGGCTATGAGCTACGCACAGGCGCATTTGATAGACATTCGTAGCGCCCAATAAACGCTTCTGGGCATTTGTAAACCACGCCTCAAATACAAAAAAATTAACATGTGGTTCCCAGACCACGTCTCAATGAGAAGAGGTCTGACGTTAGCCAGGCTAGGTGTTTACCACATTTTATACTGATTGAGAGAGGAAATACTGCAGTAGATTGACTCAGAATGCCCTATTTTGCTTTAATGAGTGAATATTGTAGAAAAATTTCGACACTAGTATTAATATAGGTTTGCAAGGCCCCACGAAATGATGCTGTTTACAAAGAGGTGCCAGCAGGAGGCGCTTTAGGAGCAGCAGAAATGGCGGTTTCCGTGGTAATGGCTGTACACAAAGCAGCGCAGCGCTCATAAACGGTGCTTTAGGAAAGATAAAGAATGATTAAATGAAAATAACAGAGAAACTTTTCTAAAGACAGTCAGTTCCCTTCAAAGATACATTCATATAAAATCACCCACGCCACGTTTTGACTTTGAAACGTGCAGTGCTCATGTTTATTCAACGATGTCAAAGCCTTTTGGAAAATCTATTTGTGGCAGGCAGTGTTGATATTGTGCACCAATGTATGGGAAACACTGTAATATGATTTGACAGCTATCAATTATAGTTTAACCTTTCCATCTTCACCGTCACGCTTAGTAACACATACAGCTGTTCCCTCACCACAGTGAAAAGGGACCCCTCTCAAACAGTTTCGCTCTGCGTTTCGAACGTTGTTTGAGCGACATACACCTGTATTGCGGTATATAAAAAATTCATATCATGACAAAAATAAACACCGGTATTCGGTATGAACCGGTATACCGTCCCGCACTACTTCCTTGTTATCCGTTCTTCATCTGCGCTTTATTTTTCGTGAAGCATTATTTTGTTGCGCTTCTGCTATGATAAACAGACACTCACTCTTGAATTGCATAACGGAGGCCAGCTAGTGAGAGTTGCGCTGACGACTGTTGGAGAATGCGATGTTAGTGTCATTGTTAGTGTACTCGCCTCGCATGCCGGGTGATCGGGGTAAAGTACACCTGCTGCAGCCTGCAGATCAGGGCAGGGCTGCACGTGTCGCCCCACCCCACACTTACTCTGATTGGCTCATTCACCTTCAATAGGCATGCATGATAGAAAATGTGTTTGTAGTTGGTTTAGGTCCGAGTAGTGCATGGATTGAATGTCATGTGGTGTCTAATGTGACACAAAATAAGATAGAGCTTAAATAGGTTGAGCTCAGTCTAGAGCAGACTTAATCTGAGACCACTTCAGTTGTTTTTTAACTTAACTCGCTATCCGTAGTCCGTATCATTAAATCACTTAGTTGTACTGCAAGTATAATCTTCTAGATCGGTCGAATTCACAAATGAATGTTATTTATTGTGAACCAGTTGATTTAAAAGAATCGGTTCAAAAGATTCGTTCACAAAACTGGTCTCGGAGATCTCGATTTAATACTTTAGAAAGTGAATCACAATATTTGATCGTGGGGGCTGTGAGATTTTTGGATACAATTTTAGCTAAAATGAGTCGAAATGTGATGTTTTGGAATCTAATTTTTGCTGCACCTGAAACGGAAACGGAAGTAAAACATCGCTTGACATGATATAAGTGTCTAAAATGCATGAGCACAGTTCAGTTGGATGATAAATAAAAAAATTACTTAATGCTGTTCAGCTGAATTTACGAAACTGTTTGCTGAAATAACCACAACATTAACAACAGTACTGAAATAAATCCGTGCTGTTTATTGTCAGTCAGATGCGAGTGAAAGTTGCGTTCATTACTATAGCAACAGACTCCAGACGTGTTCTTTCCGGATCATGGCTGGTACAGTTAAAATTTCTTGACTTCGTCACTTTAAAATAACAAAGAACAGATTGTTTTTCTGAAATAAAGTGTATCAAAAGTCTAATATTATGCTTTGCAATGTAGTGAAGAAAATGAAAGCTTCATACACGCACATAAATGGATAAGGCAGACACATTAGCCTATTGCAGTGTCATTTAGTTATCATACAACTGCATGACCAATAACACCTTCTGTTACTTTAGGTATGTCTTGTCATGTTACTGATAACAATACTGATACATCCTTTTCATTTCCTTTCTCATACTATGGTGATATGAAATAATCAAAATGATAAATAAATAATTTAGCCTAATTCATTCCTCTACCTGAAAACCTGACCCTCCTTCTGTGGATAATCAACCAATTCATTTTTTGAAATGTTGTGGGGTCGTTCGTGCCTTAGCCTTAAGACCAGCTTAATTTACCAAAACAATCATTTCAGGGACAATGCGAGTTACAGGCTAATGTTTGTTTCTTTCTGTGCATTATAATGAAAGCTTTGCGAAACTGCACAGCTTTTCCAGTTTTTTGTAATGACTCCTTCCTACACCAACTATGAACACATTTTCTATCATGTATGCCTATAATATTGGAGAAAGACGATGGAGCCAAACCGAGTAGGTATGGGGTGGTGTGACACATGCAGCCCCGCCCCCACCTGCAGGCTGCAGCCAGGTCCTTCTCATTGGGGTTCGAGACTGGCTCCGAGCATGGCAGTTAGGACTGGAGGGTGAGTTTTGGAGGTGGAGCAATAAAGAGGGGTGTGTTTGTTTGGGTTGATTTCAAATATCAACATTGTCCAACAGCGTTTTTGAAATACCGCTTACCCCACCTTTAAGTGGTCTAAATGTATTTATATGTGTATATATATATCGTCTGTGGAAGGCGTAGAGCCACAAAATGTTCGTCCAATCATTGCATTCGGTCCAAATGCAATGGTACGATGTCCTATTTTCATACCTGCACACATCTGCTTACGCGGACATCACGCCATCAGCACGTTTCATGCTATGCAGAGTTTAGTCTCAGCCTCAGACGTCTCGTCGGATGAATCAGTTTCTCGAAATGAATCAGTATCTTGTCGGATTAATCAGTGTCTCTAAATCCCTCCTTTCCGTGAGCTACTCTGCTCTGATTGGCCTGACGACCCAGTCTGTTGTGATTGGTCTACCGCGTACAGCGCGTGTTTCGGATGTTAACTCCCATTACCATAACTGAACTGCAGCTCCGTCCGGAGGCTTCCTCAGTCCTCAGCGATTATACACGCTGTAAAGACAGTAACGATGACATCGATTTTACCATATAAATTCGACCGCCAATGATGATACATTGGAAGAACTAGTTATTCAACCTGAACCTCTATCGCAAGGACAACTTGAGCAGGACTTTTCTCAGAGATTTCTCAGGTACATTATGAGATGTTGCAACTGTAATTCCTCACCATCAGCATTAACAAGTGTATGTCCATCAACAAACCGATATATTTCCAATTTATTGCGGTGCACATGTGGGAACTGTATCAATAGGCCTTTATCACAGTACTCGTCAAAGCAGTGCATCGATTCTTCCGGTTCTTTACTAATCCTTTATCTTTACTCAAAGTAGTAAGAACAACAGACAATCTGCATTATTAGACACAGTTTTAGGTAATAGTGGCCCACTGCTGATTAGAAGAACTATTTGAGTGAAACAGTAATAACGTGAGTTAGCCGGAAACGTACATAATATGACACACAAAACTACGTATTTTGAACACCTGGTAGAAATGCATAAATAATTAATTATTTATACTTACAAGTTGTGATTCTGAGGAGCAAGCTGGTCCAAATAAACTGGGTACTGACCCATCTTTGAAGAGCAAGCATTTTGCGAATCCCGCGTTGAACTCTTTGAGAATCAGTCGTCAGTAAAATGACGTTTGGGGGCGGGTCAAGTTGTTGGTTGGTGGGCATTATGCAAATGTATCTTCTAGTGACGTAAAACCATAAACGACTCGGAAAGGTCACAGTCGATTCTTTCTTTTTGTAGACAATAACATTATTTATCGTGTACTTTTGACTTAGAACTTTGCAAAGTGTTTACATTCATAAACAGCTATATTACACACTGCATGAAAGGGAATATTTGAAAAACCATAATGGGGCACTTTATTTATGTGGCGAAATGCTGTGGATTAAGTGGTATGACCGTATCCCTTAAATGTCCATCTAGTTTGAACTTGCCTCACTAGCAACTGCTTTCTTCGTGGAAGCTTTGCGTTTAAAGACCTAATAAAATATTTCAACTTAAGTCAGTATTTTGTGTCTAAGTATTTAAAAAAATAGTATGGAAAGTAGCCGTGTCATAAGCAGGACAATGTATAGGCTTCAGATTTCTATTTGACCTCTAAATGAAATTGTATCTCCATTGTCAGAGGACACTTGAAAACATATTGCCAGTTTTATTGCTCAGTGGTGTTGACCTTGGTAAAATGACACTTTTTCAAAACATGGTCTAAAGAAATTATCTGTGACTGTCCACTCAGCACCTTGTATCCATTTTACATGCCAAATCCTATTCATCGTTATGAACTTTGAATAAAACATTTTGGCAAATGCATTATGCATGGAAACATAATACATCTAAATTGAAGATGCTGTCATTTTCCATTGCCGTACTCGATGACATGTTATCCGATTTTAGTTCTCATGGAGTTGAAAGGACATGGAAATGGATAGGAATACAGGAATATATGTTATAATATGAACATATGTATTTGACTTTAAATCTCCAAAGGTTTTCTCAAGATTTTTTTGCATGACGTAAGTGGTGTGACATAAAAGACTTCAGCTGCTCTAAGCAAGTCAATCACCACTATATGTAAGACCCGAAGTGACAGAGAGGATAGAAAATGTTCCTGACGTTCCTATACAGTACTTCAAGGACAGGCCCGTAGCAGAGCTTTGCCATCACCTCAGCATCTATCACCTCTATTTCCAGTGATGCTCTTTGAGCTTTGGGTGCGAGTTTCAGTTAAGTGTTGAATGTTTAGTTGGATGGAACAAACCCTGCGATGCAGCGTCACCTTATACAGCCCAGACAGAAACTAGAGCTTATCTATAGAAAGTGTTCCTTCACCTCTGTATCCCTGGCAGCAAAGTGATAGTTTAGCCTAGTGGAACCTGTAAGAAGATGAGGTATTTTACTGTTCCATGTTGGCACACACATATTGTTTTAAAGTGTATGAAGTAGCATTTTAAGCATATTTTGTTCCGGTGTTTTATTATTCAGTGATTTATAGTACACTTTTGAGTGGCAGACTAAAGATCATTTGAATTTTAGTGTTTAAAGCTCTGAAAGGTTGGAGGTTCAAACCAGGCCAGTCACATCACCCCTACTATTGAAAATAAAATTATAGTTTTTTTTTTCTAGTTAAAAGTGGATAATTGCTGTAACAAACAAAAGCTAAGCTAACGTTTTTGGTTTAAGCTTAAATATTTAAAATATGTATCTTACTTTGGTACTTGATGAGATGTATTACAACATGGTGTATTAATAACATCCTACTAAAAGTTTAAAAAATAACTACATTTATAACAAGCATTTGAAAATAACAGAAATAGAACCTTTTCTTCTAGTTATTATTTACTTTGCCTGTAAATTTATCATGATCCCAGATAGTATATGCATAAAACATGCTGGGTAGTTGACAATGATTCAGCATAAATGTTTTTTGTCAGAGTTGACAAAAACACAATAGTCAGGTTTTTTGGTAGAATGCTTATCTTATTACATTCTCTCATCAACTCACTTAACAATAAAGGTTCTTGATTGCCATTGATGGTTCCATGAAGAACCTTTTACTTCCATGGAACCTTTCAATTGGTTATTTGGAAAAAGAACAAAAGGTAAAGTGGAAAAGTTTCTTTTTTACACTAAAAAATGTAAAACCCCTTTAGGAACCTTTATTTTTTTAGAGTGAAGAAATATTTCTTAAAATATTTCAACTGAAATTCACGACAGCTTTGTGTGTTTTTTTTTTGTTTTGTTGTTGTTGTTTTTGTGATGCATCTAGATCGGAAATTTTTGAAAAACTGCCTATGTACATTCGGTGTGTTAGAACATAGAGAATCATCACAGAAACGGCAGTGAAAACAGTCAAGCAAGATTAAACACCTGCATATTTGTTTATTTAATTCTTATGGATTTTGTTTGCAATCCATATTTATAATGTACTGGTTAGCATACAGTATGTGAAACACTTTGCATTGTTTTGTTTGCCTGTCAAAGTCTACAAGGCTGATCTGAATGGCTTTTGTTTAGTTTACTCAGCACTTAAAAATGCACATGAGCAGCATTTATTATGCTTTTGTTTTTCACCCTTAGATTCTTTCCTCACATTCACAGACACACACACACACACACATTCAGAGTTCATGATCTGCATAGCCGGGTAGCAGATTCGCTGAGCTTGGGGAGGAATACATTACATATTCAATACATACTGCAAGCCAAAGCACTGGCATCATCCTGAGCACACTCCTCCCTTTCTCTCTCTTCCCTTTCTCTCTCTTGCTTTCTCTGTCTTACACCTTTCAGACAGGATTCTGCTCAGCCCATCTGTGTTTCCACAGTGAAAGCCAAGCTGGAGTTATCAGGCAGCAACACAGCACAAGACACCGGTGAGTGTGCAACTGCAGTATGTCTTTAAATCTTTGCTAGTGTCGTACAGTAAACTAGTCTTTGTGTATGATTTAACATGTTTAATGCCAAACCTTTGTTATTTGATGCTCAGTGAGTTGTTAAACCGCATTTTATTCTGTGGGGAATAACCTTGGCTCCTCCTTAACAAATGTAATGTCTGATAATGTTAGGAGAGATGCATTGCATCTTTATTTGCACACTGATGTGTATACTCACGTTTTAGCACTCTGTAGATGATTTCTGTCTACTTTTGCAGAGTTTTGGCTTCGGTTCAAACTCCGCTGTGTTTGGCTCACTGCAGTCATAGTGTTGCTAGCTGCCTCATACATTGTTATACTGGATTTTCACTAGAGTGAGATTGTTGTGATAGTCCAGATGGACTATTCTGGAGTTGCCTATATGAGAAGGTGGACAGGAGGTCCTAAACTTCTGTCTCAGCTTTGTGTTGCTCTGTATGTTGATGAGTTAAAGAGATAGATCACCCAAAAATTAGAACTCTGTCATCATTTACTCTCTCATGACGTTACAAACATGTGACTGTATGGCTCTTTAGAAGGTCGAAGAAGAAATTTTGAAAATGTCTTTTTTTTTTTTGGTCAAAACAATGAAAGACAGTGGTGTCTTCAAAATACATTCTTTTGTGTTCTACAGAAGTTATAAGGTTTGGAATTACATCAGGCATAAGGCATCACAGCATTCTCATGTTGTGTGAACTTCCTTTAAAAGTGTTACTCAATCCAGTGAGTTGAATTATATGAAAATATACCTGGATCTAAGGAATGTATACAAAGTTCTAAGTTATGCATCATGCCACATGAGTTTCGTTGCAGTAGTGAAGTTAAACAGTTTTTCACAAGTTTACAATTGATAACAGATCAAAACCTCATGAAACTTTATAACATTCTATACGATCTGTACTTTATATATCAGTAAATATAGAGTATCCTGGTACATTGTAAAGAGATAGATTATTACATACCTACAGTAATATAGCTTAAAGGGTTAGTTCACCCAAAAATGAAAATTATGTCAGTAATTAATTACTCACCCTCATGTTGTTCCAACCCCGTAAGACTTTCGTTCTTTCGCATCTATGTTATTGAAACTTGCCGGCCCAAAAAAGTTAGAAAAGACAATGTTTAAAATAGTCCAAGTGATTACAGTGGCTCAACCTTAAGTTTATCAAGCGATGAGAATACTTTTTGTGCGAAAAAATAAATAAAAATAACGACTTTATTCAACTATTCATTTTCTTCTATGTGGGCCTCTGAGTCAGTTCAAGTAGTGTAACAGCGCAGCGCTTCTGTGTTGTACGTCAGCATGTAGGCTTACTATTGGCCGACGCTGGTTATGTGTGTGATGCGTGTCACTTGGACTATTTTAAACACTGTCTTTACTAACTAAGGAGTGAGACAGCTCTCAGATTTCATCAAAAATATCTTAATTTGTGTTCCGAGGATGAACGAAAGTCGTACGGGGTTGGAACAACATGAGTGTGAGTAATTACTGACAGAATTAAAATTTTTGGGTGAACTAACCTTTTAATGCCACTGCAAGTGTGAATCTTTTGGCATAGCTCTACCCCTAAAATCTGTCATCTCTAAAATCGTCTTAGGTTGCGTATGCAACCAGGTTCTCTGAGAAGAACGAGATGGCCACGTCTGGTATTGACGAGTATGGGGAACGTCATCAGTGTGACCAGTGTCTGAGGCACATGTAAACAAAACCAATAATCATTGGCAGACGGCAGTCCATGACTTCACACGCGGAGTGCCCATGAGCATAAAAGGGTGCCTGAGTTATACGTCATCAACTCTTTTGTCTTAAGGATGTGCGCAGGCAGGCCCAAGGTATGGCAACAAGATGCAACGTCTTGTTCCCCTTCTCAGGGAACCGGGTTGAATACTTTGACCTAAGATGTTCCCTTTCGAAGTGGAACTTCGACGCCGCATCTGGTTTTGATGCTATGGGGAACCAATATCCACTACGCCATGCTGAGGGAATGCCTGCCTCACTAGGCTGTGAATATGCACAAACATTGTGGGAATAGCATATATTGACTCTACGGACTACCCAGCCAGAATCAGAAGCATATCAACCCCATGGGTGCATCCCATGTGACTCATATAGTGCCACTACTACCTAAGCCAATATACTAGGGAATCTCCCCAATCTTCTATGCTCTACAGCAAGGGAAGTCCTGGGTGTTATACATTCCTTTCTCACCTGCGGGACAGGCCTCGGCCCTATATGGCCCCAAGAAGAGAGCTCTAAGGGAAAATACCGAACATAGCCTCAGCGATGTCAGGCATATCTCACCACTATTTGACAACTTGGGGAGCAGCCTTCCGCAGGGGAGCATAATTACCACCTCCTTTTGGTATTGCCAGCCTGGCCCAGCCATCCAAGGGGGACATAATGCAGTTTGCCCAATAACTCTCATCACCCATGCTCTAAACTCCAAGGAAGCTGTAGGGAAGCTTGGCCCTACTTAAACACCCCAATACAATTGGGGGAGGGCAGCCCACACCCTTCCTTGAGTCAAGGCATTCTATCTAAGACCTGCTATAGTTAGCACTTCGTCTTTTTGTGGCATTAACCATAGGAAGCGTCAAATAATAAGGAGGGATACCCCACAATCGAACTTCCTCTACGAAATAGTAGAGCACCCATCCAAAGGGGAACATACATGCCTACTTCAAAGCCCAACAGTAGTCGGGGAGGGAGGTAAACGAAGTAGTGGGAATCTAGGTGTTTGGTGTTTTAAGCCCTCAACGGCGTCTTCCAGGCAGCGAGGGGATGGGTAGGTTTAAGGTTGAGGGTAGGGTTAGCTGCCTCTAAGGAGCCATTGGGGGCTTAAAACACCATCGAGCGGGAATCTATGACCCCATCTCTGTAAACTTATCTACGATTGTCTCATTGGAAGACCAAAAGGTCAGAGTGTAAGAACAAAGCATAGAAGAGAACGTTTTTTTTTTTTTTATAACGGATGCATGGCAACTATGGAACCATAGAACGGCCGATGCACTGGCCATTTGCTTTGTGGCACGGGTGGCTAGATCTGTGACTTAAGCAGCTTTTTTTGGACTGCCTCAGTAGATGGACAGGCCACCTAGTGGGGAGGCCTGGAGTCACCGCAACACCCGTGTCTCAACCTTGGGGGTGGGGGACACCATCTTCCAGCAACACCGCTGAGCGGAAATTGGACGGATCTCATGGTGTGCAGGGCCCCACAGGCCTGTCTTGACTCTGCATATGCCTTGCCAAGAGCCACAAGGTGGTAACCAGAAGAGGCGGATTATTTGATAACATCGACCTCTAATCTGCCCACCTGTGACCCCATGATCGAGGCTGCCATGCTGCTTCAGCAAACACTGGTTCGAACCGCAAGGTGCAAACACCTGACTTGAAATGGGAGCTCCCTCATCACGGCTCATTGGATTCAGTTTCCTCGAACTGAACCGCTCACTCCTTTGGCAAAGTGGGAGCCTTCAAAGAGGATGCAGCACCAGGGGAGAGATAGCTTGCAAGCTGCTCTTCAACTGGGACATCCTCACATATTGTTACTCAGTCTCGCATGCAAATAATTTGAATACATGGGAAAGACTATGAGCGGAGTATAAATTCCTCCATTATCTTGACACCTCAATGTGGAGATATAGAAGAAATAAAAGGCTTACAGATTTATATGCAGGACAGCGGAAGAGGCGGATCATTAATAACACCTGCCTTAACTCTCTCTGCATCTAAATACCGGTACTCAGAATTAGACACATCACATTAATCAGTCAGGTCGGAAGATTCCTTGACATGAAACAACATAGCAAGTGAAAACTTCCATTAGGCTCCTCCACATACTCTGCCTACAATCCCCGCAATCGATCCTGCTCTGCCGCCTTGGTGGCCACGGGGACCCAAACCGCAAGGTGCATATACGCTCGACTCTCATTCCTCGAGAGAGTCAAGCATGGATGGAGCTTCCCACAGTGAAGACATCACAATGAATGCATTCAACTCCCTCGAAAGCCGAACGGAGCCGAACGCTCGCTGTGCAAGCGCTAGATTCTTCTCTCTCTTGAGACAATCAAGTAATAACAGAACCTCTTACTGCGAATGCGTCGGCATGAATGCCTTCAACTCCCTCGAGAGCCGAATGCGCTCCATGAAAACTCTAGATTTGTATCCCTCAGGAGAAAATCAAGCAAGAACAGAGTTCTTCAGTGGCTTCTGAAGACAAAAATCTAATGACGCTCACGGCTGCTCCATGTGTGATATGTTATGTTTGTATGGATGTTGTGTACGTGTACTGCTATTCCACATTATGCATGTAGGTGGCACTGCCACTTGTAATCATTAGTTGTTGTGTTCTTTAATAGACACTTTTTTTGTAACAAGCAAATCAACAGCAATAACAGACCTGTAGAAACAAGGCTAATGTAAAGTTTAAGTCTGTTATTTTTCCCCTTTTACTTATGACTTCTTTCAATATGCTTTTAGATGCCTTTTCCCCCCAGAATTGTAGGATAACATGTACAGCAAAGGATACATCCATTAATACAGACTACACAAAACAGATGAAAGACAACATTTTTAGGTTTTAGATGGGACCAAAACAAATTAAATGGGAATTTCAGTAAATTTTTGTAAATATGTCAACAAAGAGTGTAACAGAGCACTTATGATTGATTTTGTAGTTAACTGATAGAGAGAGAGGCACAAAAGAGAAACAATTTTGGATGCATTCCTAATGAGGACTAGTACGAGGGCAGCCAGCACTTCCTGTGTTCATCAGCTGCTCTTAAAAGCCCTAGGGGAAGTGGGATGCCTACAGTAGTCACTGACCACCACTCAGCTCATCTCTAACACACAGCAGTTACAAAAGGAGCCACCAAAGCACTGTAGAGGAGTTGAAGGAGTGCTGAGAGAGAGAGAGTGAGGGCATGCTGACAATGCGGTACACTGCCCAGAATCCTGATGAGGCAACAGTGAGGCTTCACTGCATTATGATCTCAAACCCTGCCCCACCTCTTTCTAAACCTGACTCACTCCATATGTCTGAAGGGTGGATCACTCTGTTTCCCTGCTCACTTTATTTCAACTAGGATGTTACATAACCTTAAGTATTCTTTAAATATTAATATAGATAATAAATGTAATGTTTTTAATTGTGATCTGTTACCATTTTTAAATAATAGTGCTAACATGCGTATGCAAATTAATGCATAAACATATAAACATATTTTTATAAACTATTTCTGCATTTTACATAACATTTTTGTTCTAGATTTAATTATTAATTACATTTAATCTTAAATTAATTTAAAAGAGAAAAGATTTTTTTAAAGCACTATTTTCAGGTTTAAATCAATTTAAGATTTGAGATTTTCAATGTGACCTCAGATGTTTGGACCCCATTGGATCAAAATTCACAATGAAATCAAAATTGAATCGAATATTGCAGTATTTATTATTAATGTTTTATTCATGCACATAATTTATATTTATTTTTTTAATTAATGTGACCTCGTATCTATTTTCTTCTCTGCGTTGTTGGCGTGAAAGCTGTCACTCATGAGATCACAGCAATAGCAAACAACAACAATTCAATGATCCAATCAATGCCTCATGGACAAAATCAAGTCCCGCCATGTGTGTGAGTTGCAGTGGTGCTCATGTCTGACTGAGTATTGCAGTCAATACTACCCCTTCCCCCCACACTGTGCCACCTGTAACAGCATGAGACAGCAGAAATGTGAACTTGATATTATAAATCTAATTTCCCCTCAATTGTTCTCTTCCCTCTCTTCTCGTTCTCTCTTTTTTATTTTCTCTCCATTTTAAAATGCCACAGAATGCAAGTATCCACTGGCTAAATGTCTTACAACTGAGCTGTTAGCCTGTTACAGAACAGTTTGTAATTTGCTCTAGGTGAATTCGCTTCTAACTGAAGTATTGGAACATGCAGGCCAATACTGGCAACTTTGTCACCTTAATGCTGCCTTGTTAAATTTGATATGAAAGAAGTTTCTTATGTTCACCAAGACTGCATTAATAATTGCATCGACTCTGAACCGTCTAAACGAGTCGTCAGGAATTCCAGTATCATTTACGTGACCTGAATACGTAACGCAACAAAACATTTTTGTAATTCCCTCCTATGCATGGTCTTCGTCGGCTGCCCGCGAACAATGACTACTTTGACCCGCCCTCAAACGCTGTAGCTGGTTTGTGTTGTTTATGTCAAGAAGATGCTGTTTTCTGCTCTGCAAAAGCTAATTCTCTTTGTAAACACTTCTAAAGAATGAGGATGTGAAGATTCAGTGCTTAAAATTACCACTGCAATACAACACCCGTGAGCCATGGGAACGTTGCTAATTGGCGTCACTTGCGCGCCACACCGGCCTCGAGTTTCTCACAGAGGAGCTCGGGGAGGATAAAAGTGATTACAGTGAAGGAGATTGGTTTTTTATTTGTTTATTTTCTCATTAAAGTAGGCCTATGTTGATCTTTCACCGGTTCCCGCCTCCTCCTTCCCTGAAACTTTAACATTGTAACAGTGAGGAATTACAGTTGCAACATCTCATAATGTACGTCAAACTGAGTAGCGTATCACTGAGAAACTTCCCGCTCAAGTCATCCTTGCGACAGAGGTTCAGGTTGAATGACTAGTTCTTCATCATCGGATTCGCGCTCGGATTGATATGGTAAAATTGCCGCCATCTTTACTGTCTTTACAGTGTGTACAATTGCTGAGCTTTAGGAAACCTCCGGAGGTGAAGTTCAGTTATGGTAATAGGCATTTCATTTACGACACATGCTGGTCTACCAGTCACAACAGACTGGGCCATCTGGCCAATCAGAGCAGAGTAGGCCTCTTTTTTGCCTCTTCACGATGACTTGCTTAATTTAGTCCCAATTTGTAAGTCGCTTTGGACAAAAGCGTCTGCTAAATGACTAAATGTAAATGTAAATGTAGGCTCTCAGAAAGAAGGTGTTTAGGGAGACTGAATCTTCGGACAAGTCATTTGAGAATCATTGAAAAATGTGGTGATGTGTAATGTATATTATGAGAAAGTTAAAGTGTTTTTGACCTTTGCCGGTAAACCTGTTGTAGGAAACCTCCAAAACAAAATAAAGAGACTTAAAAATTGCACAATAGGGACACTTTAATAAAAAATACAAGCAAAAATACAGCAACAAAGTACTATTGTGAAATATTATTACAATTTAAAATAACTTTTCTATTTGAATATATTTTTAAATGTAATTTATTTCTGTGACGGCAAAGCTGAATTTTCAACATTATTACTCAAGTCTTTAGTATTGATCCTTCAGAAATCATTCTAATATGCTGATTTGCTGCTCAAGAAATGTTTCATATATTATTATCAAAATTAATGTTTTTGTGGAAACCATGATTTAAAAAAATCAGTATTTTGATGAATAGAAAGTTCAAAAGAGCAACACCTAATTGAATTAGAAATCTTTTTGTAAGATTATAAATGTCTTTTCTGCCTCTTTTATCAATTTAATGTGTCCTTGCTGTATAAAATCATTAATTTCTTAATTTCTTAATCTTAATGCCCCCATAATTTTATAGTAATACAATATTTATTTATTAATAAAAGATATCAGGTATTTTGGCATGTCAAATTCCAACTAGCTAAATATAATGATTATGAACATTGATATTTATTGCCTTTGACTCTTTAGGTTATGTTGAACATACAATAGTTCATAATGTTCTGTAGTCATCAAGTAACTAGATTCTAGTTAAAGGGCAATCAGTAAGTATTGCATCATGTATAGTCTGTGCCATGCATAGTTTCTTCTTCTCTCTGTGCGGATGACTTCATGTGTTTGTGTGTTGCAGCAGTTTTCATGGTCCGTTGCGGTGTGGTCAGGTCATGCAGGGTGATTACTAGATCACGCCACCTGGCCGCTCAGAGGACACCTCAGTAAACAGATTGAGGGCCAGATTGTAACTGTTGTCTCTTTATCACATGGACATCCAAAACCAAAGATTAAGCCATCTGACTAAAGGTTTGGGTGTCCTAAAATGAGACGTATTCCGATACAAGAGTCGTAAGACGTGATGCGATAAAGACTGATTAAATGTTCCTAATTGTCGGTGTATGTTTCAGGAGGTTGGTTTTGGTGTGATCCTCATTTCTATTGAGCAGCTTTTCTTTGGGAAAATTGTAACCATTGAAATACAACAGCATACTTGTGTAAATATTAACTTTAGTGCTAGACTATGCAATATTTCCTACCCTAAACAGTTTTACTCTAGTTTATTTGTTCTTTCTGAGTATTATGCTTTATAGCCTATAAAGTGAGATTCAACAGAACACAGACCACAGGACACAAAACAGTCGAGTACAAGTACAAACTCTCTATAGGGAAAGTGGGCGGGCGCTAATACAGTCTATAAGTGTATATCACCCCATGGTCTCTTTCTTCCCCTCTTTCTGCTGGAGTGGTATATTGCTCTGCAGTAGCATCAGTAGCTACTCCATGTGCCAAACAGAGCTGTGTAAAGTGTCGACCCTACACTTTCTCTCACTTCTCTTACCTGAATGTTTTATCTCTGCAGTTTATAATGTACTGCTGGTGAAATTCTGCCAGGCTGGAGACGTGCCAGTTGGCCATGTGGTGAGAGCAGACAGCAGGTGGACTCATCAGGCTTTCAACAGCAGATTCATGCTTGTTCAATAATTATGGGAGTTCACTCATAGTGGAAACAACACACAGGGGTTATTACAGTTTGATGCCTTATGTTATTATTTGGCATTATTGTTTTAAGTTACATTGATCAAAAGTTCCGTTTACAGTGATATGTTCTTGTTCCAGTCTTTAACCCACTTCTTTTTTTTTTATCAAATTTTTTAAAAGCATTACAGGCACAAATATTGTTTATTTTGTGTGAACTATTGGATATTTTAGATAAATTATGGAAGTCAATGTTTGGTTACTCATATTCTTCAAAATATCTTCTTTTGTGTTCAGCAGAAGAAATTCATACAGGTTTAAAACAACATAAGGGGGAGTAAATGATGACAGAAATGTAATTTTTTGGGTGAAGTATCCCTTTAACTTCATTTGGATCCTTTCTTCCCTTGAAAAAATAAAATAAAATAAAAAAATTACTAAAGTTACTGTACAAAATTGTTTTGTCTTTAATTAATGGTTAATATATGTTTTAATGACTAAAAAGCCACATTTGTTTCCAAACTCTACTGACTTGCATCTAACTGTAATTAAGGCTGAATTTGCTGTTACAACCCTGGGTACTATTTTGGTATAGTCCTTTTTAAAATTTGATAATTTGAGTATTCTGATTAATTTTAACCCTGCTGTCTTTTCTCTATTGTTGCTAATGTTTATATTTTAAGAACAACAAAAATGTCAAGCGTAACATCACGTTTAGTTTGACTTAGAAGCAGAATCCTACAGATCCATACAGGCAGAGGATATCTAGGTTAACCAGCTAAGAGAAATAAGTGCAATTTAGCCTTGATTTTCAGAGTGTGTGTGTGTGTGTGTGTGCCTAGATGGCACCACCTACTGGCCTTACACTGTATCACATTTTTGATAGCCTGTTTATTTGTTGCACAACCAAAACATTTCTATCTTGTCCAGAAGCAATTTTCAATGGCATGTGATTATTGTAATTATTACGTTACATTGCTGATTGGTATTTTCTCTCTGTTGTGTACAGAAGCTGAGAGTCTGAGTGAGAGCTGTCAGCTGGTCTCTCCTCCCTCACGGCTCCATGTACCCTGAACCAAACACAGATTCTCCTGCTCGTCTCTCCACACGGCAGACTGGATCCCCCTATACGTGAGCACAGACAATTCATTTACCCAAAGAAATTGAATAGTTGATAAATGAAAAGCCCTAAATGACCAATACAAAACTAATGAGCTGTATATTATATTATTCTTACCTCCACTAAATTAAGTTGAAAAAGTCAAACTAAGTCATACTAACACTAGTCCTTTGTCTTTCACGCTGTTGTTGCTGTAGAGCTCGTGGGAGTCCAAAGAGGCAGCTGCAGTTTTACAGGTACTGTACCTCTGCCCTTCATGTGTAAATATAGCCACGTCTCCACAAGATTACATAAAATGCTTTTATCCATAACTCTATACAGTACAGTAAAATGAAGAGATGGTCCCCCAGGAGTATCCAGGAGTTAAGTGCCTTGCTCAAGGACAAGGAGTGGGGATTGTAAAATCAGTAACTCTCAACTTTCTAACATGAAACTTTTGTGTTAACAGCAAAGGTTTTTAACCATTTGTAGGACTGGGTGATGTAGTTTAAAAAATACATCTTAGTATTTTGTAGTTATTATTACTACTCATCTTATTTGGTATTCAGATTATGTTTATATTTGCTCTAAAATGGCATGAAAGGCTTTTTTCCCCCCTTCAGTCAGAGAAACCATATTTTTAACCACAGAGACATTATTGCTAAATTGATTGACATTTAAGCATACAGTATATACCTGGAAAAAGTATATCAATTACTGTTTAAAAGTTTGGTGTCAGTAAGATTTTAGTTTAAGAAATGAATGCTTTTATTCACAAAGAACCTTTTTTCTCTTTCTCTTTCTATTTCTGTTTCTATTTTTTTTTAAAGCAGATCTTTTGAACTTTGTTCATCAAAGAGTTCTGATTTTTCTTTTTTTACCATTGTTTACACAAAAATATTAAGCAGCACAACGTTTTTCAATATTGATGATAATAACTGTTTCTTGAGCAACAAATCAGCATATTACAATATTTTCTGAAGGATCAATCTGAAAATTCACAGGGATAATTTACATTTTAAAATATATTAAAATAATAAAAGTTATTTTAAATTGTAATATTTCACAATATTACTTTTTTTTTACTGTCATTTTTAATCAAATAAACGCATCCTCAAAAACATTAATAAATCTTACTGACCCCAAAACATTAGGCTTAGATCATATCTGTGCTTTGCTTTAGGAAATGTGTACAAAATACTGTATTATTATTCTAACAGAATCTGAAATGCTAATAGTTCTCTCACTATTCATCACCAGCATTCTGCACAATGATAGGTTATCCGTTTTCATCTTGTTGTAGTGATGCTGTAGATTTATCTGTAGCCGTCTCAGTTTAACTATTCCTGACATGAACATATTACACAAAGCCAAGGTAGTTTAAATGTTTCATAATGAGCCTTGCTGAGTCATTTTGGGGGAACACTTAACCTTTGCTCACCAATATCTGTAGTGCTTCACACAAGAGACAGTCTGAAAGGAGGAACGCAGATTCGTACTGGCCTATGAAATGAGTTATATATTTAGAATGGATATGACATCACAGGCAAATGCTGTATACTAAATAATAGATTCTACTGTTATAAGGCACGCCTGGAGTGTTTAGTCACAGGGAAATGAAGGAAACGGCAACGTTTGCAGCAATGTCAAAGTTGCTCGGTATGGAGAACTGTAATTAACACAAGTGCAACTAAGCTACTGTGCTTACACGTTAAAAGCTAATGTGTTTCCTGTTGTAATGGGCAGCTGAGTACAGCACTCACCACCATCTACTGTATGAACAAGTTTACGGTCTGCTGGGTTTGACTTCCACTCGAATACGTAATCTCAACCTTTCTCTCTCTCTATCTCTCTCTTCAGCATGTAATTCACATCCCTATGTTCCTGAATCCATTATTATCTAATGCAGAATATGTGCACTTGAAAACAAGTAGTGACATTTGCACAGCCACAAATCACTTCTTTGAGTTGACATTTTCGTTATTAAATAATTGCTGCACCTTTTTTAGAGTTTATCCTATGTGTGCCGAACTTTCCCATGTGTACAGATCCCCCCCTCCCTATACCTTGAACAAGGTAATATGCAATGCTTTTTCTTGTTCTTCATTTTGCTTGGGATAGCTGGGTTGTGCATTTAAATTTTATACTCGAATGAAACCGAGAACAAGCTAAAATGGCTTTTAGTACACTTTCTTGTGCTACAACATCAAAGCCTTTTAGAGCAAAAGTTGTCCTGAATAATTCATGTTTGCAGAGCATTCTCGCGCTGTGATAGGTGCCCAAAACATTCACTGTGACATTTGCCAAAGTGGGTGGTGTCTGATGTTTTTGAGGGGTGGAGCTTTTTTTTTTCCTGTTCACTAATTGTTAAGGCTCATGTTAGAAAGACACTCGGTTTAAGGAGGAAAACGACAGTCTTTTTTAGTTTGGACCACCATTAAGTTGTCAGATGAGCAGTGTAGTGCAAAATCCATACGTGACTCGCCCTCCGAGGAACCGGGTAAGTACAAGTCTGGTACTTTAGCTGAACATGGGTCCCGCTTGAGGTGATGTTGCATGGTGATCCTGTTCATGCTCACAGTCCGCTCGCAGGTTAGAGGCATCAGTATGATGTGGAAACAGAGAGCAGGGTTTAGATCCACATACTGTCTTGGTCTGCTGTCAGCTACTGCACCATGATGTTTTAGTTATGAGAGTAAACAAGGCAGGTTTGCCTCATACTGAGTCACTTGTCCACTGTAGAGAAGATAAGATTTGCATGGTAGAAAGATAAACTAAGCTGTGGAGAATGAGCAGAGGCTGTTATGTATAGATGTGGTGGACTGTGTGTAGATTTTATATCTCTTTCTTGATGTATTTGGTGATACGTAGAGCCTGATGGAAGAGGAGTCATTTGGAGCAGAAGTGACTCTTCACAGGGCTAGAAATTCTCATGAGGATTCAGATGATTGTATACAGTACATGGCCCATAGGTGCAGTCCTGTGCTCAGTGACACTAAAGGCATTTTGTGACCGGTGTTGATTCTGATGAAATGTCCTGCACTAAATTTAACTGTCAAAATTACTTGCAAGAAACCATCTATTTTTAATGTTACGTGGATGTTTGTTGAGTCAATTATTAAAATATGTTCTAGGGATACAGTTCTTTGCACAAGGGGTTCTTGTATCATTTTAAATGGATTTCTGTTATCATTCATCATCACCAGTCAGTTTTGGTATTGTTTGATCAGTGACTATTTTTAGCATGACTTACGAGAATTGCACACCATCTTATACATATTTAGATCTATAATTAGTTGAATATTAATCAAAGCCAAAGATGAGCAGCATCAGACCACTTAAATTGTTTTATATATATATGTATTATATATTATATTATAAATTATATATATCTCAGTACTGTGCTTAGGCACAGAAGTATTTTCACACAAATAAAAAAAAGGTTAAGACAGTTATTTATATTTTTTCTTTTGTGTGTCAGTAGGAAATATCAGTTTACATTTCCAAACATTCCTTTTGCTATTAATTGTAATAATCCCGTGATATTTTTGTATGCACAAGGAGTCTGACAACAGCCGGTATGATCCACACAGAGATCTGATCATCGTGTCTATCTGGGATAACATGAAGAAATAGTTTCCCTTTTCTTCATGTAATCCAAGACAGACTCGATGATGGTGAGATCAGATCTCAGTGTGGATCGTACTATAAGTACTTTTGACCCTGTGGATTTTAAATCTCTTAACACAAATTTCACCACTCTCTAGATTATCACATTTGTCAACTAACAATGAGACTTTCTTTTTTTTCTGAGATAATTATTATTAAATTTTTTACCACCAGTGTCATTTCCAACAATTAAATATTGTGTTTAACATCATTCTGTCGGCCTCCTTTTTTCTTGTTAAAGCTAATTTCATAGATAGAATTATAATTAATACACAAAATGAAATAAATACATTTTCACACTTTTTGAAAAGTATTTGCGGAATTTGCTAACTACAGCTTGACTGAAAATAATTTTTATAACTTTGACATTTTTAATGTACCGATTTTTGTTTTGTTTTTTGGTCTTCTCACAATCATGCTTACCGTGTTGTCTCTTTGGAAACCAAGTAGGCCTACACTAGTAACGTTACAACATTTAAGGAGGCAAAAATTGTTCTGTGTGGTGGAAATGACACTACAGCAGAAAGCCAGCAATAAAATTTAAATGATTTATATCAACTTGTTAAAAATTGGAATGAATTATTTTCACACAATAAATATTAAAATAGGTTGTTTATTTGTAATAATTTTGAACATATAATAATTTCTATTTTTATGGCAGATTTTAATAGTTTAAGTTTTAAAGAAATTCTAAAGAAATAAAATCTGTAAATAAAAAAAGTACCAAAAATAAGCAATGAAGGCATGATCATTAATGTGATCTTGATCAAGCAAAAAAATAAATAAATGAAACCAGTTCAAATGTGTTACATTTTTGTAAAAATCAACCCCACGGTCATAAAAGTGCCTAAAGTTGAAGAAATATCCATATAGACACATTTAATATTTAGGCCTCTGTTTGTGCTGTCTTTACTACAAGAGAAAAGTACATCATGTATGCTTTTAAGATTCTGGCCTTTGTTTGAGTCAGTGCCAGTCTATTTTTTGACCATCATACGTTAGGAGGCAGATTTAACAGACTGGATGCTGGATAGATTTGGCATTCGGGTTCTCCAGAGCACCTGTGACAGGCCTCACGCAAACATTCTTCACGCATGCCTGAATGTCCACTCATATCTGTTGCTTGATCACGCATGTGTATGGAAGAGTTAAAGTCCCAATTTGTGAGCACCTGAATTATTGTACAGATCGCCTGGTTTAAATTTGTCATCGTATTTGAGTCCCACAGGGGAAGAGGGGCCCGGGAGGGTGACCTCTGAATGCAGTGCATGGACGTTTGAGTGCGGTGTTGATTGCCATGGGCGGCTGGCGCTATTTAAAGCAAAGGCTCTGACCTGCAACAGTCTGCTGGTCTCTGTCATGCCACTCGCTTCACTCCTGTGTCTGTGAGACCCTGTTACCTGGACGCAGGGCATGTTTGGCACTCACAGAAGCAGTCTGACTGAGTTGCGGGTCGGGCACGCCGGCCGCAGCATCAGTCGCCAACACAGTGTCCCCTCCGAACCCCTGCAGATCCCCAAGAATGGACCGCCGGGGAACAGCGTGCGAAGGAGCAGCAGCATTAGCAGCAGCAAGATGCTGTCCCTGTCCTTCAGCGAAAGCATGCGGAGCGACATCGACCGCTACCTGTCTGACCAGGGCCTGTACCCTTTGCGGCAGGGTGGGGGGGAATTGGGTGAGATTAGGAGTCTGCGAGAGGTGCGGGCGGCCGCCCAGTTCAAAAACCTGGAGGACTTTCTGAGGACCAATGGAGTGTCGCTACAGGAGTCCATCTCCTTCCAGACTGGCATGAGGTACAGGTAAGGGCCAGAGAGGGTGCAAGTCTTGCTTTATAGTTTGGGATTAGCTTCACGAATGATGATTAGCTCGATGATTGATGCTGGATAGAAATTGTGCCTCCCAAATTAATCACGGTTGATAATTATTTCAAAATATATGCTTTCTTCATTGATAAGTTTTTGATACCAGTGTTATTTTAGTATATTTTATACACTATTATAGTACTTAAAGGAACCGTATGTAAGATTGTGGACAAAACTGGTACTGCAATCACTTTCAAATTACTGTAGAGCGGTGTATCCCCTCCCCCTCCCCCCTGACTCGAGGTTGCCAGATAGGCTGGCATTTTTTATCCGACACGTTTGTAGCTGCAGCTGTGGTAACTAGAGCAGAGCTGGCAACCCGGATGCCGAAACACTACTGACTTCGTGATTGGTAGATAGGTGGAGGGTGGAGCATCAGGCCAAAACACAACATGACAACAACAACATCAGTTGAGGGCTGCAACTTCACTTTTAAATGACAATATCCTGGCCGGACTACTGTTGTCAGTGATATAAGTATTTGAAATGAACATGATTTCTTAATGTCTAGTGACATACAGTGGGTACGGAAAGTATTCAGACCCCCTTAAATTTTTCACTCTTTGTTATATTGCAGCCATTTGCTAAAATCATTTAAGTTCATTTTTTTTCCTCATTATTGTACACACAGCACCCCATATTGAAAGAAAAACACAGAATTGTTGACATTTTTGCACATTTATTAAAAAAGAAAAACTGAAATATCACATGGTCCTAAGTATTCAGACCCTTTGCTCAGTATTTAGTAGAAGCACCCTTTTGATCTAATACAGCCATGAGTCTTTTTGGGAAAGATGCAACAAGTTTTTCACACCTGGATTTGGGTATCCTCTGCCATTCCTCCTTGCAGATCCTCTCCAGTTCTGTCAGGTTGGATGGTAAACGTTGGTGGACAGCCATTTTCAGGTCTCTCCAGAGATGTTCAATTGGGTTTAAGTCAGGGCTCTGGCTGGGCCATTCAATAACAGTCACGGAGTTGTTGTGAAGCCACTCCTTCATTATTTTAGCTGTGTGCTTAGGGTCATTGTCTTGTTGGAAGGTGAACCTTCGGCCCAGTCTGAGGTCCAGAGCACTCTGGAGAAGGTTTTCGTCCAGGATATCCCTGTACTTGGCCGCATTCATCTTTCCCTCGATTGCAACCAGTCGTCCTGTCCCTGCAGCTGAAAAACACCCCCACAGCATGATGCTGCCACCACCATGCTTCACTGTTGAGATTGTATTGGACAAGTGATGAGCAGTGCCTGGTTTTCTCCACACATACCGCTTAGAATTAAGGCCAAAAAGTTATATCTTGGTCTCATCAGACCAGAGAATCTTATTTATCACCATCTTGGAGTCCTTCAGGTGTGCTTTCATGTGTCTTGCACTGGAGGAGAGGCTTCCGTCGGGCCACTCTGCCATAAAGCCCCGACTGGTGGATGGCTGCAGTGATGGTTGACTTACTACAACTTTCTCCCATCTCCCGACTGCATCTCTGGAGCTCAGCCTCAGTGATCTTTGGGTTCTTCTTTACCTCTTTCACCAAGGCTCTTCACCCCCGATAGCTCAGTTTGGCCGGACGGCCAGTTCTAGGAAGGGTTCTGGTTGTCCCAAACGTCTTCCATTTAAGAATTATGGAGGCCACTGTGCTCTTAGGAACCTTAAGTGCAGCAGACATTTTTTTGTAACCTTGGCCAGATCTGTGCCTTGCCACAATTCTGTCTCTGAGCTCTTCAGGCAGTTCCTTTGACCTCATGATTCTCATTTGCTCTGACATGCACTGTGAGCTGTAAGGTCTTATATAGACAGGTGTGTGGCTTTCCTAATCAAGTCCAATCAGTATAATCAAACACAGCTGGACTCAAATGAAGGTGTAGAACCATCTCATCTCAGAATTGGTGTACACCTCCCCAACCTTCAGGACTTGTACAATGCCAGAGTGAAGAAACGGGCAGGGAACATCATCACAGACCCCTCCCACCCCGGCCAAAACCTGTTTGCACTTCTGCCGTCAGGCAGACGTTACAGATCTCTGCGCACTAGAACATCTAGGCACAAAAACAGTTTTTTCCCCCATGCTATCTCCAGCTTAAACAGCTAAAACAGCAATTAACACCTGCTGTATAATTCATTCAGTACTTGAGAGAGAAGCAAGAGGTTTTTTTTTTGTGTAAATACATATACAAATTTTATTTATAGAGCTGTACACACAATGCACAAATCTGTACATAAGTCTTCTGTTTCAGATGTATACTAGAACTATTATTATTGTTTATTCTATTTATTTATGTTCTCATTTAAATGCCTGTTCTAATGTCATATATGTATGTACTGTATGTACCAAGAGCTCCTGTAAAAACCACAAAAAATTCCTTGTGTGTTTGTGCACACTTGGCGAATAAAGCTCATTCTGATTCTGATTCTGATCTCAAGGATGATCAGAAGAAATGGACAGCACCTGAGTTAAATATATGAGTGTCACAGCAAAGGGTCTGAATACTTAGGACCATGTGATATTTCAGTTTTTCTTTTTTAATAAATGTGCAAAAATGTCAACAATTCTGTGTTTTTCTGTCAATATGGGGTGCTGTGTGTACAATAATGAGGAAACAAATGAACTTAAATGATTTTAGCAAATGGCTGCAATATAACAAAGAGTGAAAAATGTAAGGGGGTCTGAATACTTTCCGTACCCACTGTATCAGGGCCATTTTATGATTAATTGAAATACATTTCTTACATACGGTTCCTTTAATAGTATTTTGTATTAGCTTTTATTTTTTAGTCAGTTTGCTATATGTCCGCTATGTTAAACCTAAAAGATAATGGAAAAATGTTGCCTTGTCAAATAACTTCAGTTTTTCAGCTAAAAATTATATTATTTTATTTCAGCTTTTGCAAATGCTGAGAATGAATTTATAATAGTTTTAGTGGTAACACATCCCAATTTCCCATTAATTAACATTCGTTAATGTATTATCTAACATTAGCTTATGAGCAGTGCGTTTGTTACAGTATTTATTAATCTTTGTTAATGTTAGTTAATAAATATATAACTGTTCATTGTTAGTTGATTTTAGCTCAGGTTCATTAAATAATATTAACAGATATAATTTTTTATCTGAATAATGTACCAGTAAATGGATAATAGGATTTTTCATTTTTAGTCCATGTTATCTAATGCATTTAAATATAATGTTATTGTTCATTTTAACCGTTTTAGTTTTAGTTAACAATTACAACACTCCTTGTTTTGTCTCAAGATGCACACCAGTAATGTTTGTTTTTTTCTAAGGCACGTTTATAAAAGCTACTTAAATGTCCTAATTGAACTCAGGCCTAATCCTTGCTTAGTCTAAGCCCTGTCTGTGAAACCGGGCCAGTACCTCTTGGCCTTTTAGTCTATTGGTTGTCACTTTGGAGGTGTAATGGAGTCTGTTGTGGCCTGTTTTGTGTGTATCTGAGTCACCCGAAGAGAATAGCAAGTGTTAAGCAGAGACTGAAGTAGGGTCTGCACCAGCTGTGTGACTTGGATTAAGTGCTTTGCTTTTATAAGCCATTGGGAGGGCACTGGTGGCCTGCTGGTATGGTGCTTGGGTCTTTTTCACATGACTGTTCCTTCAACAACAGATCAGACATATTAATATATCAGTCAAAAATGATACTTGGCATAAATGGTAAGTGTTTTTGTAAGTGACGCATTGCTAGTCATACTTGTTTTAATGCTGCAGTGGGAGCACTTTACAGTTCAATTCATTAACATAAAGTAATTCATCATAGGAATAAAGAACTAACCATTTTTACAACATTATTTATTAATATTGGTTAAGGTTGATGGTAACACTCTGCGTTAAGGGCTCTGTTATTAACATTACAGTAGTTAATGCTTTGTTAACGTGAACTAAAAATGAGCAATCAGTGTTTTACAGCATTTATAAATCTGTTAATGTTAATAATAAAGTTGTTCAGTGTTTATAATCTATAAAAAATTTATATAAAATGTTATAAATATAAAATTGATCAAACTTAAATAAATGCTGTACATGTTAGTTAATACCTATTGCATTGCTTAATGTATTCATTAATGTTAATGAATCGAATCTTATTGTGAAGTGTTAACACTGCAATCATAAATCATTATTAATTTCCCTGTAAATTTTATGTTGTGTTGTTTTCCAGTGATGGTTTTGAAATTTGAGAGGCAGGACGTGTTTGCACTGGTGATCGGGACAGTTGGTGTTTTGATAAAGGGGGTGTAGAATGTCGACTGTCTGTGTCTTCCCTTTTTGGTTAAAGATTGTTCACTGTGTGACAGAAAGATCATCGCACAGATGATTATATTACAGAGGATAATTGGCAACTATTGGCAATGGCTTTAAAAATACTAATGGCAAAGCAAAGGTAACATTTAACACAATCCGTGCTGTTTTTAGTCACATGCCACATCATGAGCAAATAGTTTGCCAAGTGAGACACAGTGAGAAATACAAATGATCTTTCTGCTAAAATGCCCACTGTTTACAGGGCTGACATTTTACACCGAATCATTTCATAATACTGTTGATATTCTTAGGCTGGCATGTTGTTGCTGAATTGTTGAAAGCAGTTGTCTATTTTCTACCTGCCACATGCTCTCAGGTCACGCATCTATATTGGTCTATTTAATAAGTAAATCCATCATCAACTTCCTGTACCGTCCTTTTTGCCTGTGTGGATTAAAATAGTCTCTGTGTTGTCATGTCTAAACGATCCCAAGCCCTTTACTAGCAATTATCATATTTTACTTAAAAAATGTTATTTGGACAGAATATACGGCTTCTTTTAAACCACATTTTTGGGGGAAAATGTGCTTTTCCGGTCCGGATAGTGTAGTCTTCTACAAGCCGACTCTGTGCCAGTTGCGTCCACCAGATGGCAGAAATCGCACATCATCTTGACATCACACGTGCTGCTACGGTGTGTCTGTGTCTGTCAAAGACAGGACTAGTGAGTTCATTTGTCAAGTTCAATTTTCATAGAATTACTTATTTATAACCCTTACTGGGATGACATTTTTATGGATTTAAGTCATTCGGTCCTACCGTGATTCACTGTTTGTCCCAGAATCCCACCGTAGTCAGATTTAGCACAATACAATTTAGCAGTCATTCTAAGACTCCTGGACTTGAATGTAATCTTTTAACCATACAAGAGTAATAATTAATAACTAATTAAGTGCAGATCAGGAGGGAGTTGAAGCCGCTGTCATTATGTCTCTGTCCTGCAGAACTAATGAGGCAAGCCTCTTTTCTGCTCTACTTCCTCTTCAATGAAAGGCCACCGCTCATTCTGTCTCTTTGTTTTTCCTTCTGTGTTTCCCTTTTATTTTTTGTGTGGCATTTCCCCTTAGGGAATGTACTCTGGATTAAACATGCACTTATATAATGTAGCCTGGGTTATACATAAATGCATATAATATATATGTGTATATATATACATGCACAGTGAGGGTTAATATTAACATGAATTTCATGTCTTTGCATTTATGTTCTCTCTTGTTTTAATGCAGCAGCACTTGAGCTGCATCAACCGCATTTGAGAATGATCCAAAGAGCATCTTATACTTCAATGGAAGAAAGAAGCAATAGTAGAGGAGAATAAATGCATTAACATCCTGCAGTCTGGCATAATCTCAGACTAATTGGGATAATCATATTCTGGAAATAGGGCTTTCTGCAGGCCGATACTGAGCTAAAGACAGACCCATTAGACATGGTTCACTGGGCCTAGATTAGACGGTGCTATAAAACTACCTCGAATGGAATGGATGCCATTACATTTAGTCTTCCCTTTATATGAAAGTTAGCTTTTGTATTCAATTTATATCTCCTGTCTGTTCAAGGTGAAGCATGGATTCTTAGTTTCTCTCAAGGTCAAGTTAGGGTTAGGGTTTTTTTTGTGCTATTTGTAAGGCACTGTTTTATTCTTTTAAAGCTTTGTGAAAAGTGTTTTTATTAAATTTTTTACATTCTTTAAAAAAAAGTGTTTTCTTTTTTTTTTTACAAGGCTGTAAAACACTGTGCATTTGAACTAAATAAGTTATTCAGTTCAAAACTGGTCATATGTACTGTAGTCTGAAACGGAGTGAAAATTTATTTGAGTGCAGTATGCACTCCTGGTTTTCATATAAAAAAAATTCTCACCAAGATAAAATATGCAGACCTACTTTATATGAAGTGTCTAACTACTATGCACTAACATTTAAATGAATCATTTGCACTTATTGTGTACATACATGTTTTTACTTATATTTAAAATTATATTTATATATTATGTATTATGTAATCTGTCATAAATTGTTGTAATTACATCTCTAATAACACTGTAGGCCCTACCCATGCCTCGTATCTAAACATTGATCTATTATATTCTTTTGTTCTGTTCAGTAGTGCTTTGGGCCTGGCTGTCCCCTCCAGGTTTGCCCAGTAAAAGGCCAGGCTGTATGAATTCAAATTTAAAGAAAGTGCAGTTAGCTTTTTTTGAGAGCGTCTGGAAGATGGAGCGATGGAGCAATATGTGAGAACCGCGGGCGCTGTAGCAGTGAATTAAGCTGCTCATGCAGCGTAAACTTGAAACGGGAGACCCAGCATTTTATCCTTATAACTATAATAGAACTTTTGTGGGGTTGAGTTTGTGCAGATCCTAGCAATCTTTCCCTAAATGTCGGGAATTTGACTTGCAGAAGTTTGTCTTGCTATAAATACAGTATGGTCGAAAAATCTGCCATCACTAATCAAAATGCTTCTATCTTACTTTTATCAAATTTATAAAAAATAAATAAAAAAAATAAAGTGTTATAAGGTGATGTTTGCAAAATAAATAAATACATAAAGACTTTCACGTATGAAACAATGACAAATTTGTAAAAAAACTAATTAAGCATTACAAAATTTCTGCTTTGTTTTTATCCTCATAATATAATATAATATAATATAATATAATATAAATAATTTATACTCGTGTTTATACTCATAATGTTTCCCGTATTTACATTGAAACTTCTTGTACATGCAAAGAATGGATAAAGGGGGGCCTTAAAGTAAAAAAAAAGTTAAGAACCACTATTTCACATCATAAAATTGATATTTTTAATATGCTCTCAGACTTTTACACCTCTCTTAATGCACCATCTGAACATGTACTTATATGTAAAGACTATTGAACCAGAACAGATGTCAGATTCACAACGTCTGCACTCTGCACCATCTTAAACCTGTAAGGTTTTTCTTTATTCCTACGGAGCTGTGATTGCGCTTTTGTGTGCATCATTAGAGGGAAGAAAGCTCATGGAACTGCAGTTTTCTGCAACATGATCATTTTAATTTGTTGATCATTACACTCTTCATTTTCCTTGCTTTGCAGGCCAGCTCAGCACCATTGAATTGCAGCAGCTGGTACTGTATATGTTACTGTAATTGCTGTCAGTGTTTTGCTGCAGTAATTGCAATGCTGTCCACCTGGTGTGTTATTACCTGCTCAGGCTCTCACACATCAAATACTACTATTTTATAAAATCAAGTGGGGTTTCTACGCTTGTCTGTGCACGTGACTCAAATAAATATGTTTGTTCCACCTATAATCTCTGAAACACTCATGACAGCACACAGCGGTTGACATTGAGAGGCAAAGCAGCTGCTCTCTGCTACACAGAGTTCGATTTTGCATTAGAAGTCTTCTCGCTTCATCATAGTGAGTGGTGGGGATGTTACAGTCTAATGAGATATAGCTTATGTAAAAAGACAGCTTATATTAAATATATTTCTTTATGGATTTCATACTGAGTTGCGCACTATATTGGCAGGCACATTTTCTGAGAAGCCTGTGCATGCGTGTTTGTGTGTGCACTTAATTCTTTTTAATGTCATCAGGATTGCAGAGCTTTAGGATGTGTTGAGTCTTTTATAGTAACCTCCAGGGCTCTGACAGAACAAAGTTATAAATATGCATGAGAAGCGACTTTATGAATACCTCCTTGTGTTTTCCTCCTTTTAAAAGAAGTTCATGCATTATACTGTATGTACAGGAACTTTTTTTAATCAATGTAAAGATTTAAGGTTACAATTTATATGACTGTATAAAGGAGAGTGATGTTTAGGTGCCTTTTTGCTTTTAGTTCGTTTTAAAAGTATAAATATTTTATGTGATATCTGTTCATTTGAGAACATAAAAAAAAAAATTCTGTATGTTTGAGTCATCACGACTGATCTGATAAAGTTCTCGGTTGATTCCCGCTGAGAAGCCTCAAGCAGAATGAGCTGGCACACTCTTTTGTTCCATTCTCCTGTACTCAGGGCTTGAGCGCTCTCAGCTCCTGGGTAATTCAAAGCATTAAAGGGATAGTTCGCACAAAAATGAAAATTCTTTTACCATATTCTCATTTGGTAACCAAACAGTGGACACAGTAGCCATTAACTTCCATAATGGGGGGGAAAATACTATGGAAGTCAATGGCTAGGTTACCTGTCTGGTTACCAACATTATTTAAAATATCTTATTTTGTGTTCAACAGAAGAAAGGAACACCATTAGGGTGAGTTATATTATGACAGCATGTTCATTTTTGGGTGAACTATCCCTTTAACTGCCACAGTTAATGTTCAGGCACTCATAAATTCTGTCTTACAAAGAGCTGGTAAAGGTTATGTGTACTCTATGAACCTCTTAACTGATCTGAAGACACATTTACCACTTTTTATCACTGATTGTGCTAAGGGACAGGCAGTTCATCCCAATATATATATATCTTTTATTTTGCTAGAAACACCTATGCTGTGGAGCACAAAAGTATAATTATTTTAGCAATAATATCTTCGCAGATCTTCACATTCAAAGACCAAAAATGATGTGTCGGTAGCTTATCCCAAAAGCAAACAACAAGTGGTGATAATAAGCGTACAGTATATTAGCACAGTTTGTTGTTTGCTTTTAGGATCTGATGGAGCACTTGGACCCAGAAACGCTTAAGCAGATTCTAAGTCTTCTGAAGTCATATGATTGGCATATTACTTAGCCTGTATAGAATCACGAGCCTAACCTTTATGTCCATAGCGAAATATCAGTTGTCCTGACAGAGATTCATCTTTACAGAATCGTTAAAATATTGGTGTCCGGGACGGCGTGAGTCCTGAGACTGTATCGTACACCATAGGTGCGTCCTATTTGCATTCTTGTGCACTATTCTATGCCATTTTAAGTAGTGTGAATAGTGTGCTTACACTTAAAAATTATCAGTCTACGGTTAATGGTCAGCCATCACTGAATAATCGCTCAAATATTTTTTGGGTTGGAACAACATGAGTAAATAATGAATGAAAGTTGGATGAGCTACTCATTTAATCCACAAAGTTGTGAATCTAATGTGGATGCTAGGGTTGTTTGTGCTCTGAGAAGTAATGTTTGGGTGTATGCGTGTACTTCTGATGAGAGCCGGAGCCCTGCGGTGAAGCTCACTGTGGAGAGACTGAGCTCTGCTGTGAGGTGGGAGATGATTGAACGGCTCTGGAGGATTTTCCAGAGCTTAATTGACTGTGGATAAGTGTGGAGTTAGGCTTCTAATCAAAGGCAAAAGGAAGGAGAGCTTGACAGTTTAAATGGAGTAGAGGTGTTTGAAGTGCCAGAAGGTTAAATCAACGAACAGTGGGAGATTATTGCTTTCAGAGACCTATGACCCCAGCCAAGCTCCCAAATGATAGGGCATCTCCCTTTAAAAGAAAGGAGGATCTCACCAATTTTTTCATGTTTCACGATGAAGTCATTTTCTGTTCACACTGTTTATACTTAGTTACTATGCAGTCCAATCTAATTTCTCATACTTGTGCCTGGGTTTTTAGTGTGAAAGCACTGCCTTTAGTGAAGAAAGCCTTTTTATGTTTTAGCTCTAATATTCTCTCTTCATCTGTAATTTTTAGAGGGTTTTGGTTCATGACTCTCACTTCCAGACTGACTGCCTTTCGAGGCTATGCAAATACCCCTACTAAAACAAGCACCCTTAACACAGATCCAAACACACAGCTAGTGCACGTGAGCCTTCTCTTTCTTAAGTACACTTTACACATCCCACCTCTCTCCTTAGAAAGGTCACATCTCTCCTGCTGTAACTCAACCTTTTGACACATAATGGCCTGCAGCTCTGGTTTCCATTCAGTAATGATAATTCAATTACTGCTTGTGCACCCAGCTGCAGTGATATTTAAAACTCATCTGTAAATCTAACACGGAAACTACAAGCAGTGACGACGGATTTGATTTACAATGGTGTATCGGACTGGCAGGAGGCTAGCAGGTGCTTGTGAGGATTGCAGTGGCCTGTTATATGTACAACTTGTAACTTCAGGGTTAATCCCTGCACATGGTCACAATGACACAAATACATTTGTGACCATGATAAACTTTAACATTGTTCTTACCCCCTTGTTTATTCACAGTAAGTGGACTGTTTTCCAGGAAGATCACATTGCACTCCTGGAACAGCTTAGAGCTTAATTTTTATTTATTTTTTTGGGAACAATAGCATCATTCAGTAGATGCCCAGAGCAGTAGTGGTGTTGTGTGCTAGTGTTCATTTTTCCAAATTTTTTTTTTTTAAATTATCTTCTTTTGATGGAAGTAAATCTATTAATGATCTATAAATGAATTTGACAAGAAAATGCGAAATTAAACCCAATATTCAAACATTTTATGTTCATTTAAATATATATTAAAGGGTTAGTTCACTCAAAAATGAAAATTCTGTCATAATTTACTCACCCTCGTGTCGTTCCAAACCTGTAAGTCTTTCGTTCATCTTCGGAACACAAGTGGAGGTATTTTTAATGAAATCTGTGAGATTTCTGTCCCTCCATTGACTGTCTACGCAACTACCAAACATTTTCATTGAACAATATCAACACTGTGAAGAACCCCATTGAAGAGCCACCAACTCATGAGCTCTCATTGCATTACAGCTATTCGGTCACCTGAGATGCTTCTTTGTTTGTGTTGATGTTGTGCTATGAGTCGAATACATAATCCATCTCTTCAGCACAAACATTGCAGTCTTTCTTTTAGCATTATATATAAAATGCTATTTTTTTTTTTGGTCTTTATTTATGTGTGCTCCATAGGCCATGTCAGCTTTTTTCACACTATTTCAGTGTGTCGTGTTAGCATGTCTGGATCTAACAGCTTCATGTGCAGTTGCAGAAGGCGTGACTCTGGTTGCCAGCGGGTGGAGTTTACATATCTAAAGACACAGAATTTCTTATCTCATCTCAAGCCTTGATTTCCTGTCAGTTCCCTCTCTCTAGATACAGCATGATGAAAGATGCCCGAGTTCAGTATCCTGTCTGATATAAATGGACCGCTGCTTTGCTCAAGCCTGCTGGCAGAGTCTTTGTCCTGAGGCTAGCGAATGTCAAAGTGCCATTCAGGAAGCTCTGTATGTTCACTTAAGCCATCTGTCCACTTCCTTTCAACTAGAGGTGGGATGACACACATTCCTCTAATCCCGAGTGCATGAAAACCGGGTAGTCGCGCCGTCACTCAGTGGTTTAATGAGATGCTTTAGGAAGCATGCTTTAGGCTCAGTAATGTGCTAGAGATGCGGGAATAGCGTGTGTCATTTGTGTGTCAGATTATAAGAGAGCTCATCTCACTGTTTACGGTCTGCGGGACGTTGCGCGTTCAGACACGCTCGCAATCACGCTAAGGACCACGGCAGTTAGCTAAGACTACAGAATTGTACTTTGTACTGTTTTTAAATCTTTGGTTTCCCCTCTGATATCTGACTTACAGCTGTGTCTTATGATTTGCATGTTTCTGCTAATACTATGTAGATGTATGCAGAAGTTTTGTTTGTTGAACTATGGAAAAATCCGTGACAAGTATTTTTTACTTTTGCTAATTTTAATTGTGTCCTCCAGCTACTAGTGTCATGCTACATTTAAAAGACACTCTTCTCTATAGTGTTCGCAATTAATAAACTTCAATGTGTTTCATATGCAGTGTCTATCTGTCTGTCTGTTGTTCAATATATCGTTCTGTCTATATATCTATCTGTCGTTCTATCCATCCTTTCATTCTGTCTGGCTGTCTATTGTTCAATGATTCGATCTATCTATCGTTCTTGTGTTTGTTCTATTGTTCGTTCTATCTATATATCTGTCTATCTTTCTGTCAGTCTATCTATCTGTCGGTCTATCTATCTGTCGGTCTGTCTCGTTCGATGGTTCTATCTATTGTTCTATCTATCGTTCTATTGTTTGTTCTATCAACTCTCTATATATATGTCTGTCTGTCATTCTATCATACTATCTGTCTATTCTATCAACCTATCCTTCTATCAATTGTTCTACAGTTCTATATATCATTCTACATCGTTCTATAATTCTACATATATCGTTCTGTATTTATATCCATCTTTCTATCTAAACTTAAATGTAGCATTTTATTTGTAGCATTGTAATTAGTGGGTAATAAAATGGGTCCAAAAGGAAAATGCTGAATAATTTTTGTTTCTCTCTATACTGTTATTTTTTTATTAATTTAAAAATCACTATCTGTCTGTATTATCCAGAAGAATTTTGAGTATTTTTTTAGTCAAGAATATGACTTTTGCATGAGAACAAAATTCTTGAATGAAATTTAAGGCATCTGCTGCAAGAGAAGTCATCAGAAATGAAGGCTACTGGACAATCTGCATTCTGCATACTCAATTATTTGTCATGAATATTAATGGTTGGTCAGACTGCATAATAGACATTACTACATTCCTATGCCCATAGAGCTGCAGCTGTCATGTGCACTGAAGTCACTAAAGTCTACTCATGTGAGAATTGTACTCCTAAATCATTACACAGTATATTTTGTGATAGAACAAGTAGAAATAAATAATAAGAGGAGGACACATCTGCGATTTTTAGCAACTCTTTTTAACATGTCTCAAACCAGAATTGTGTTTGTCCTCGGACATTCTGTCATGCGTAGGCAGTGTGGAATATCAGGTACGAGCTGATCTAACACAATATAGCGTGAGATTAGACCTTCCCACTTTCTCTCTAGTACACACTCTCTCTCTCTCTCTCTCTCTCTCACATGCTTGCTTTCTTACTCGTCATACTATGCTGTTTTAAACTCTCTCTTGCATAGCATTTATGCATTTGCTCAGCACACATGACTGGATGATGATCTAAACCAGAAGCCGGGGTATGAAAATTCACTGTCAGTTAACTTTAGGAATAGACAGTTTGGGCGGACAAGAATCAACTGAAGAAAGTGGGGGGGAAAAAGAGAAGGAACTTCACTTGCAGTGCAGACAGAGAAAAGCAGAGAAGAGCAGATAAGCGTGTGCTTGATGTGCTGCAGTGTGACGTGGATGGATGTGGGATTTCTCCCCTGTTCTGTGTGTTGATGTGATTGGTGCCCAGAGTCCATCGCTTCACAGGCTGCTGCTGCCCTGGAGCCAGAGCGCAGGAATTCACTCTCACAGAGACTAGCAAACCATGCATTGAGACACTTATTTAAACACGTTTTACACACACAGACACCACATGGACAGATACACACTCTGGCAGCACTTCAAAGCAATAACTGCACTTGTGGTTAAAACAGAGTGTTGCACTCACCTTTTTTGACACCTGCCACATCCATTTTGACCTTTTTAACAGCATTTTCTTCAGGTTTTGGGAAAAGTGACCTTTTCATCTCCTTGTTCTTTGGAAGAAGAAACTTTAGTCGTTGAGGTAACAGCTTGGTGCCTCCTGGGAGATTTTAGGACTAGTTTCTCTACGTAGCATCAGCATCCTCACTGTGGTAAGTGTCTGCGGGAGCTCACCGTCAGCATGCAGGTGTCATTCGTGTGCACGGACCACAGAGGTGTTAGCCGCAGCACCGAGGATCGACTGAACCGGCAGAACACCAACAGCCCGAGTTTGGGGACCAAAAGCAAGTTCCGCGCCGTGGCGATGGTGGCCCGCAGCCTGGGACAACTGTCTGTGCAGAACATGCACTCCTCTGGTGACCACTGCTTGAGAACTGGCATGAAATATAGGTAGGTGAGAGGAGGACTCCAATAGTTAACGTGTAGAACTTTAACCCTTCTGTTCTGTTGCTTGTGATTTTGCTCTGGTTTAGACTGTTTAGTCGTGATTTGAACAAATACTGTACAATGCTTTCAGTGTCACCGAATGTTTTCATTCTGGCTCAGTCTCAACAGAAAATGTGACTCTGGGGATGTGATTTTTTTTATGTAGGGTCAATTTGGTTTAAAGGGCAACACACAGTTTAAGAATGTCTGTAATGTTAGTTAGTTAGTTGGCTGGTTAGTTAGTGGGATTCATTTGTTCATTGATCTCTCATGGCAAATTTAGTAATTGTGAATGTCAAGAGGTAGTGAGTTAGAAGCATGTTTTATCATAACGTATTTTTCAGGATACTCAAATTTTTTCTCTACGTTTTCTGAATTAAAATGTAATATTACAAATAATTAATTATGAGTAATTGATTTGCTTTGACTCTTACAGTATATACATATCCTACTCTACTGTTGAAAAGCTCGAACTGTAAAACTGAAGTCTCTTACACTCACCAAGGCTGCATTTATTTGCGTAGAACAGTAATATTGTGAAATATGATCACAATTTAAAATAACGGTTTTCTATTTATATTTTAAAATGGAATTTATTCCTGTGATGGCAAAACTGAATTTTCAGCAGCCATTACTCAAGTCTTCAGTGTCACATGATCCTTCAGAAATCTACATCAGCAAAATATTTCTGAATTAGAAATTAATGAGAATATTTTAAATAATGAAATAGTGAGTCATTGATTTGCTTGGTTGTCTTTTTGTGGCATTTTATATTATTGGCTCCTTTTTTATAAATATAATTTCTGTATTGGTTATTGTGTGATATTCAAGAGTTTTTTTGTATTGAATAAATATAAATTTTATAATCCATTTCCATCTAACTCTCAGTTGCAATCTTTGTATGAAGTAATGTAATCTTTAACACATTTCAATATGAATAATCCCGTTTTTCTGCTGTATCCATGTAATGCTGTACATTATGACGTTGTGATGCCATAATTCACTTGTAGCATTGACAAACCATTTATTGGTTATCAGCCATAATTATTGGCTTATCTGTATCAGACAGAATTCAGAATGCATCTTTACTCTTTTTAATCATATTATATGCAGAGGTGTGATCATATGGCCTATTGACACCTCTAAAGTTAAAGATCAAGTCTTTCATTTGACTAATTGATTGAATTTGTGCAGACATATTTCTCTGCTCTCTCGGTTCAGAGGAGAAGGTAGAGATGGAGGTTTCTGTTAGTGCCTGTTAAACCCATTAGCATGTTCTCTATATGAAATGGAGATGCAGTGTGATCATGTTCCACTGCTTAGCATTATTAGGAGCATAGGGTGCTCTCTCACTATTTCGAATGCAGTGCTCATGCTGCCCACGGTATGCTCACTGACAAAATAATAGCGTGCTCTATTCTTTTACTAAACCCACCCTCCCTCCTCAGTTTTCCATACTGTAATTTGCGTAATTGTACATCAAAGGCACTTTGTGGCCGTGCAAGGTAACAGAGTGTCTTCTACTTCCTGATTAAACTAATGTGTAACTGTACACCTGAGAAACTTCTATCTCTCGCTGCGCTGCTACCAAATGTCTTGGCTCTTAAAGCGGATTCTCCCATTGAAATTAAGTCTTTTGATATTTAAAGCTGTAAAAATGTAAATGTTGTGCCATAGTCATGAAGGCTGCGTTTTTTTTCCCTAGTATGTGAAATGAGGCTTATAAATTATAATTTTTTTGGATTGCTTTACATGATTTATGTCTTGTAATTTTCATTTCATTTACCTGATCATAATTGTCTATATTGATTAAAAAATTATATTTACACTACTCTCTTCTACACACACTGTATTTAATGGTGAATAACTTACAACTTTGTTGTACAATAATGCAATTAATCTTGTACTTTATGGATCTACTAGTAGGATTCACAAAAAAATCATAATGTATTTATTGATTTTATTATACAAGCTAAACATTATACAGTAATAAGGAACTATATAAATGCACCTGTATATATGTTTCTTTGTCAATTTGTGTGACTCATCACTTTCTGTTATATATACTTTTTGTCTAAATATTTGTTTTCATTTAAATTTACTGAATTAATTTCTGCTGTTATAAATCTGACTTTTCATTCATTAATCAGACTTCATAACCCATTTTTAAATAACCTGTTCATTTCATCACATGCTATGATGAATTATGCGGACTTTTCATAAATTGGACATTTAATTACTTAAAGGGATATTCACCCAAAAATGAAAATTCTTTCATCATTTACTTACCCTCATTGTTCCAAACCTGTATGACTTGTTTTTCTGTGGAACACAAAAGAAGATATTTAGAAAAATGTCTGTGTTTTTGTCCATACAATGAATGTCAATTGGACTCCAACATTCTTCAAAGTATCTTCTTTTGTGTTCTGCAGAAAAAGGTTTGGAATAACATCAGGGAAGAGTAAATGATGAAAGATCTTTAATTTTTGTGTGAACTGTCCCATTAAGTTTGAATTGGTAATATGTTCACATCAGTGTGAAATTGACACAATCGCAATTTTCCTCTGCAGTTGACAGCAACAGTGCAATGATGCTGATTAATAGAAACAGGCAATGAATGAGTAACATGGTAACGTGGAAGCTTCTCCATGTCTGATGAGCCAACATGAAATTTTCCCCGGCATACTGTGATGAGGATGAGTTTATGCAAATGCTCCTGAGGCAAGTGAATACCAAGAAATACAAGAAACATACATGCTTATGTGACCTGCGTCTGTTGTGCTTTTACATTTGTGAATGCTCACTAATGAAATGTCATGAGCTGATAAATGCAACCTGGAGGGTTTTATTCTGTGGTGTTTGTCTCTCTGGTTGCTACACTTATCCCCCAACTAACATCAAAGCTCATGTGCCTGTTTTGTTCACGAATTCGAAAGGCACAGGAAGAGACAGAATGAGAAGGATGAAGAGGGTTGTGTTGAGGCATTGTGTAAGCGTGTGTCTCTGGGGCCGGCAGAAAGAAAACTGAAGTGGTGATTACATAAATGCACAAATGGGCTGCAGTTTCTGCCTGCTGTTCCCTGGGCAGTAAACAGCCGGACTGCTTTAGTCTGGCCAGCCAGTTATGCAAGCTACTCTTTATTTGTCCAAGAAAATCCCATGAATTCAATGTGCAATCTTGGGAAGACCCCAATGTGGAAGAGGATTTTTCTAAAACAGGAAGTGTGCAGTACTGGATTGATGGACTCAATTGACTAGGTTTAAAGTATACTTCAGTTTCGAGGTGAACGTATAGCCTTTCAAAGTACGCTGCATGTGATGCAGACGGTCGACACATGGGCAATAGAAAGTTTTATCTTTGTCCAGTGTCTGCGGTATTTCTCTCCATAAGTTATAAGTGATAAAAATGTCTTTTAAACTAGAGTTGTGGGTATCCCTAACCCCCTCACACAAACACTTGTCAGCGTGGCCGATTGTTGTTGTTGCCTCTCGATCCAGTAGTTTGTTGTGAAACTAATGAAATGGTTTACCCCGGGTAATTCTAAACAGAATCCCAGGTTTTATTGCTTCAAGTTTAACACTGTTCATAATTTACCCAGGGTTAACAATTAATCCCGGGTATTCATTGGGGTTCGTTGGGGTTTCGCACTGTACAAGCCTAAACCCAGGGTTAACTTGCCTATTTTGCGGTGTCAGTTTTCCATCACCGTTTGACATTTGTCCCCTTAAATGCTGAAACGATTGTTTATATACAACGCGCAGTGGGTTGTGAATATGAGGCATGCAATTGGCTATCAGTTGCTAAGGATCTGACCTTAAAGGTTGTATCAGTGATTTCAGGCCCACATTTTTTTTCATTACATTCATCTAATCTTCCCTAACGATCCGCTAGCTGCCCGCCCTGTGGTGTTTGCAAAAGACTCAATAATCACACCGTGTAGCTCTGTTTATGTTGCCTTTTATCAACCGACGTAAAACTTACATTTTCCGACCTTTGCCGTAAATCAATGCTATAAACTTTAAAGGCACAGTAACCTGTCACTCGCAGTGCATACAAACATAGTCCAACAGGACCCAATGCTGAACGTTTTCAGACATAACATTTTCCCCCCACCCCCCTGGAAACTGAAACATAACATTTAGCCCACATTCCCCAGTGTCACTATCACCCTGTCACATAGTCCCCATGCCAGACAGGTGGAACCCTCATTCTCTGAGGGCGTGCTGGCCGTGAAATGACGTCAGGCGGTGCTGGTGGATTACCTCCCAGCCGGTTAGCTCTTGGCCTAGGCTGCCAACCCAGAGCTGCTGCTGGGGACAGAGGTGATGCAGGTGCTGAGGGAGCTGCGACTCTGTGCAGGCGGTTTGAGTGCCAACGAGTCCCATTCTCCAGTCTGTAAGTGGCCGGCCCCAACTGCTTAGTCACCCGCAGGGGCTCTGACCAGTATGACTGCAACTTATTTTGGCGGTGGAGGTGTTTGATCCTGACCCAAACCCCTGGAGAAATTGAAGGGGTCTGCACTCTGTGCGTGGCATCAAACCTCTCTTTCATCCGAGCCTGCGAACCTTTTACCTGAGCTCTGGCTTTCTGGAGCCCTGGGCTCCCACGTGCAGAAGCTGGCTCAGCCCTCAAACAGTCCAGTGGTTGCTTTAGTTCGCGCCCAATCATGAGCAATGCAGGTGACACTCCCGTGGTGGAATGCTTGGATGCCCGGATGGTCAGGAGAGTTTGGTTGAGTGCGTCGCTGAAGATTTTCCCTTCCTCCAGACAGGCTCGGATCCCATTTTTGAGAGTTTTATTCAGTCTTTCCACCCCCCCATTACTCTCTGGGTGATACACTGCCGTCCTGATGTGCTTGATGGACCGTACCGTGAGAAACTCTGTGAACTCTCCAGACACAAATTGGGGCCCGTTATCCGTTGTGACGACACTGGGGAGGCCCCAGCGCCCAAACAAGTTGTCCAGGCGGTCGATGATGGAGTGTGCAGTGATGGAGCTCAGCTGAAAAACCTCTGGCCACTTTGAATGAAGGTCGTGCACAACCAGGAGGTAGCGAGCGTGAGCCGGTGCCCCGTGAAGTTCTCCACAGAGGTCGACCTGAATATGTTCCCAGGGTGAAGACGGCCAAGAGGTCGGGGTGAGAGGGGCTGTGGCAGGCTGACCAGTTTTCCCACTCAGGAGGCAGCAAGCGCAGTTACGTACCAGCTCCTCCACATCAGAGTCTATGTGTGGCCACCACACTGTGTCACGGCAGCGCTGCTTCACTTTGACCACCCCCAGGTGCCCCTCATGCGCCATGTGTAGCACTCTGGACCTGAGAATCTCCGGAACGACCGCACGGTGGCCACGGGCCAGGCACACCGCCCCCCAGCAGGAGAGCTCGTTGCGGAAGCGGTAATAGGGGAGTAGCTTGTCATCCACTTTGGCAGGCCAGCCATCCTGGACGCAGGTACGGAGAGTTGTGAGGGCCTCGTCAGCAGCTGAGGCCTGCTGCAGCTCCGCCAGAGTGACTACTGAACTGAGAGGCCCGTGCAGGATGTGGACCCAGTCTTCGTCGCTCTCTGTGTCTGATGTCACCCCGCCTGTCTCCTTCGTCACCGACACAGCTCTAGACAGGAGGTCGGCCACCGTGTTGGCCCGCCCAGGCATAAACTCCAGACTGAAGTTATACTGGTTCAGCCTGTCAGCCCACCTCAGTAGTCTCATGGGCCTGTGCCCCGAGCCTTGAGTCGCCAGCAGTGCCGTCAGCGCTTGGTGGTCTGTGCGGATGGTAAAAGGCCTCCCATATAGATAAACATGCCAGCGTTCGCACGCCCACAGACAGGCCAGGGCCTCCCTCTCCCCCACCGAATACTTCTGCTCAGCTGTAGTAAGTGCCCGAGAGGCGAAAGCCACTGGGCGTTCCACCCCCTCTTGAGTCTGGGAGAGCACAGCACCTAGCGCCACCCCGGAGGCGTCGCAGGTGACCATGGTGGCCGCGGTCAAGCTGAAATGGGTCAGTGTGGGTGGGGACGTGAGCTGCCGTTTGATGCGCACAGCTTCGTGGCAGGCCGGAGTCCAGTCCCATGTGACATCCTTCCTGAGTAGCCGGCGCAGGGGGGCCGTTGAGTCAGAGTAGTGTGGCATGAATCTGAGGTAGTAGGCGGCCATCCCCAGGAAGGAAGACAGCTGGGATGGCGACTGCGGGTCTGGTAAGGACAGAATGGCCTCAGTGTGTGACATAATCGGGGCGATGCCCTCCTTCGAGAGCCTGAAGCCCAGGAACTCGACCTCCTCAACCCCGAACATGCATTTCTCAGAGTTCAGTGTGACCCCATGCTGTTCGAAACGCTGAAAGACCTGCTCCAGGCGATCATCATGCAGTGCGGTGGAGGGCGCATGCACCACCACGTCATCTAGGTAGATGGAGACACCCTGGATACCAGCCAATATGAGTGACATTATTTTCTGAAAACAGCTCGGGGCTGAGGACAGTCCAAATGCCATGCGCTTAAATCTGAAAACCCCCACGTGCGAGACAAACGCTGTAAGGTCCATGCTGGCCGATGCTAGAGGGACCTGCAGGTAGCCGTTACGTAAGTCCATCTTACTGAACACAATGGAGCCATGGAAATGGCTAGTGAGCTCCTCAGCTGTAGGTAGGGGGTACTTATCAGGGATGATGGCTTTATTTACGTCTGTGAGGTCGACACAGAGTCGCAGTCCGCCCCCTCTTCTCTTGGCTATCACCAGGTTAGACACCCACGGTGAGGTATCGACGGGCTCTATGACGTCTGCCTCCACCAGGCGATGCAGCTCGGCCTCCACCGCGTCACGGAGAGCCAGGGGTATGCGCCGTAGGGGCTGGATGACAGGGCGGACTGCCAGGTCAACAGTAGGCTGGTGTACAAATCCAGTCATGCGGCCCAGCCCGTTGAACAGTTGTGGGTAGCGGTCAGGCCAGGAGGCGGCGACCTGCAGGACATGCAGGCCCCTAGCATCACTCACAGTAAAGCCCAGGGCAAGGAACAAGTCTAGGCCCATAATGTTAGCTCCCTTCCGGGTGATACAGAATTTGGTGGCAGGCGCACATTGTTGATCATATCTGACGGGGAGGCAGGCCACACCCAGAGTGGAGATGGGAAAATGGCCGTAGCCTAACAGGGGTTTAGCCGCTGCTTCCAGAGGCACTTGACTGAAGAAGCGGTCATATGTGCATTTGTTCAGGATTGACACTTTAGCCCCTGTGTCCACGAGGAGCGGAATGAGAGCTGTGCCCACACGGCAAGTGCAGAGCTTGAATGAAGGCTGTGAGGTCTGTACAGTGTTTATGGGAACAGCAGCAATATCATGGCAAGCAGGAGAGGAGCGACAGCAGCGTGCAAAATGGTTCAACTTGTTGCAGTTACGACAACGTTTTCCCTGGGCAGGGCATGACTGATCTCTGGTTGCATGTTTAGAGGAGCCACAGTTGCTACAGCTCTTGTGCCCACTCTCCCTGGGCCCCCTGTCCACTCGCTGTACGTCCAAACTGTCACTCACCCTGTCAGCCGCCACTGCAGTCTCTGTGTGCTGAACTAACGGTGGTGATGACGTCACAGGTTCGTGCACAGCGCGGCCGAACTTGCGCGCCTCCATTAGGGCCGTTTCCAACTGCTTCCCAATTACTAAAGCGTCCGCTAGTGTCGTGGAGTCTGGCTCTAGTAAAAGTCTCTCCCTCAGTTGGTTACATGACGTTTTCTCTATTAACTGGTCAACTATAAGTCCATCCTCCAAAGCCCCAAACTCACAAAGTCTAGCCAGCTCACGTAATGCTGATACATAGTGGGAAACGGTCTCACCCGGCTTTTGGGTCCTCTGACGAAACTCAAAACGGTGCATCCGCCGGCTTCTTCCGGAGCTGAAGTGAGCCTTCAAGGCGGCCGTGGCTGTGACGTACTTATCATCCGATAAGGTGAGCGTGGCGAAGATTCGCTGTCCTTCCTGCCCGAGACAATGGCGCCTCCGCTAGATCCGAGTGTCCCAAAGCCAGCAAATAGTCCTCAAACGACGTCAGCCAGCGATCCCAGGGAACCGCTGGATCACCGGGAACAGGCAGGAAAGGTGGCGGTGGTGGTAAGACAAGTTCAGACATCCTCGTTCGCCAAATGTGGTGTTTGCAAAAGACTCAATAATCACACCGTGTAGCTCTGTTTATGTTGCCTTTTATCAACCGACGTAAAACTTAAATTTTCCGACCTTTGCCGTAAATCAATGCTATAAACTTTAAAGGCACAGTAACCTGTCACTCGCAGTGCATACAAACATAGTCCAACAGGACCCAATGCTGAACGTTTTCAGACATAACACGCCCCATAAGCATGCCGTCAAAAAACCGCATCTCTGTAGGCAGCCTAGGCTCTGAGATCTGCACACAAAAACAATTGGTTTCACCAACCACTCAAAACCAAAACAAATAGTGTTCCAACCAATCACCGACAGGGGGGGTGGGTGTTGTGAGGCCTTTAGCGTTTTTCATTTTGAAAAAAATGTTGGGCCTGAAATCACTGATACAACCTTTAAAGGGATAGTTCACTTTGAAATTAATTTTTGGTATGTTTTAGCTTACCTCAAGGGCATCCAAGATGTAGGTGTCTTTTTTTCCGCAGTGGTTTCAATTTTTATATTTTTAGGTCAAACCGTTCTTGTCTGTCAGTCATATAATGCAGGTCTATGGTCATTATCTCAAAACACAAGCACAGAGTCCAAATTAAAACAATTCCCCGTCGTCCAAATTAAACAATTCCCCATCGTAAGTACACATTGATGGCCTAAGACACGAAACGAGCGGTTTGTGTGAGAAAACTAACAGTATTTATGTCGTTTTTACCGCTTATACACAGCCATGTCCGAGTGATCTAAACTGACGTGTGCGCAGATGGTGCATATATATATACACACTAGATGTCGCCTTGTCTACGGCAGTTCATTGGAACGAATGTCTTTAAGGTGACATCTAGTGTATATATCTATGCACCAGTCTGCGTACGTCAGATCAGATCACTTCGACATGGCTGCGTATAAGAGGTAAAAACGATATAAATACTGTTCGTTTTCTCACACAAACCGCTCGTTTCGTGTCTTAGGCCATCAATGTGTACTTACGATGGGGAATTGTTTAATTTGGACGACGGGGAATTGTTTTAATTTGGACTCTGTGCTTGTGTTTTGAGATAATGACCATAGACCTGCATTATATGACTGACAGACAAGAACGGTTTGACCTAAAAATATCAAAATTGAAACTACTGCGGAAAAAAAGACACCTACATCTTGGATGCCCTTGAGGTAAGCTAAAACATACCAAAAATTTATTTCAAAGTGAACTATCCCTTTAACATTCTAACTCCTTAGAGTTTAACATTGCACAAGTTTGGCTCCGCAATGTGAGGTTAACACCCGAAAAGCACCGGAGCATGGTTTCATTAACCCGGGTAAAAAGTGGTGTAATCCTGCTTCTAAATTACAAGTGGGAAAGATTTGTTTTTCCGGGATTGAAAGCGTTTTTTAGAACGACGATAACCCAGGGTTAAGCACAGTGTGAAAAGCCCTCTAGTGGACCAAATAATTAGCAGAAAAAAATCAAGATCCATATGAGCTGGGCGTACGGAGTATGCGTGGTTCAAAATAACCAGGCTGCACGCATACTGTGGTGATGGCGACATTTACATCCTGTGCACTGTACACATGCCCTATCATACATATAAAAAACAGAATATACTTTGAGTTTTAAAGTTCACAGAATGTTCTCTTGTTCAGGTGATCTTGTACAAATAGAAAACAAAGTTTGATATTGGGTTTTTAAACCAGTTTATACAATAGCTATACTTTGAAAAAAGTTTGTAATTAGCAGATTTGTGGATTTTTTTTTTTTAAAGAAATTAACTATTTAGGCAGTGCATAAAAAGCATGGTCAGCATGCCTTATAATAATATATACAATACCAATTTATATTCAGCAGTGTTGGTTTTGATTTGGTGGGAAATTTCAGGCCTCTGTCATATGTCCTATGTCAAAGAAAAGAAGGTAAGGCTATTATGGTGGCAGATAACGTGCTCAAATTAAATATTTCTTCAGAAATGTCATGCAAGACCTTCCTTTTTATGCAGAAGAGCAGTACGGAAGGAAGGTTAAGGAAGGTTAACAACAACAAAAAATGTTCTTCCACAAGAAAAGTCAATTTTGTGTTTCAACCACAAATGTCGACAGAGAGTCCAGAATTCTGTAGTGCACCTTTTTTGCCGTTTGCTGCATTGTGTCCTGCACCTCTACCAAAATTTGGGCTGAATGTGTTTTTTTTTTTTTTTTGATAAATTATTAATCCATCAATAATCCAGTACAGTATTGTTTCTGTAGTGACTCTATCCTCTAAATTCATCCATACACACTCCAAAACCATTTCTTAGCAAAGATGCCCAACATGCCATTTTTCATACCCACGTTGTGATGTTTTGGCACCCCATGTGGAGTGTTTGGGCAGGGAAGAGTGGCCCCCTGTGGATAAGATTACTCATTTTGATAAAATGCCCATGCCTCCCAGGCAGTATCGTGCCTGTATTCTCTATCGAAGCGTAGCCTGCAAAACCCTTGTTGATGCATCCTCCTCCTGGTTTTCTAACTCTTTCTTCATAAGAATTTTGTATTTTACTACCTTCATATCCATTCTTTACCTATTCACCATATCACCCGTGCCCCCAGCCTTTGTTATGTAATGCTGCATACCTTCCTACTCTTCCACTTAAAGTCTTTTTTTAGTATGATGAAACGGTGAATATACTTGCTTCTTATCTTGCCTGATTGGATCTTGTTTGAAAGATCAGGCTTGATATGATGAAAACATTCTCAGAGGGATTCCTGGTGGCTCACTGTACATCAAATGTATGTTGTGAACCGTGTATCCTTGTTCTTATCCTCTGAAGCTTGGGGTGTTTGCTCATCTGCCATGCAAACGAGCTTGTGTGTGTGTGTGCGTTCTTTAATTAAGACATCTGTTGTCTGGGGCAGCCATAGGGCAGTAGAAGAGATCCAGCTAGTTTTTTGTCCCATCAGTTTTGTATTCCAACTGAGCTGAACCATGCTGTGTTGTGAGGGTCAATGACGAATATGGTGCCGCTCATCCAAAATGGTGACGAGTCTGCTTACAGACTGGGGGTTGAACAGCTGGCTGTCTGGTGCAGCTATAACAACCTTGAGCTGAACACGCTCAAAACAGTGGAGATGATTGTGGATTTCAGGAGAAAATCCCCAGCACTCCCCCCTCTCACCATCATGAACAGCACTGTGGAAGCAGTGGAGTCATTCAGGTTCCTGGGCTCTACCATCTCTCAGGACCTGAAGTGGGCAAATCACATTGACTCCATTGTGAAAAAGGCCCAGCAGAGACTGTACTTCCTTCGCCAGCTGAAGAAGTTCAATCTGCCACAGGAGCTGCTGATCCAGTTCTACTCAGCTGTCATTGAGTCTGTTTTAAGCACTTCCATCACTGTCTGGTTTGGTTCAGCTACCAAATCGGACATCAGGAGACTACAACGGACAGTCCGGACAGCAGAGAGGATTATTGGTGCCCCCCTGCCAACCCCCCAGGACCTGTACTCTTCCAGAGTGAGGAAGAGAGCAGGTAAAATCATCACAGACTCCACTCACCCTGGACACCCCCTGTTTGAACTGTTACCGTCAGGACGGCGACACAGATCACTGGCCACAAGAACATCCAGGCACAGGAACAGTTTCTTTCCACAGGCCATTTCCCTTCTGAACACTTAACATGCCCCCCAAGGCATATGCCTGTAAGTGCAATACTCCCACTGTCTAGTGCAATATTCTCTTAACTCAGGTGATATTTATATTTATATTATTCATACTACTCAAAATACTGTAAATATGTTCATAATCTGTAACATGCACTAGACTCCCACTGTCTAGTGTAATATTCTTTAACTCAGGTGATATTTATATTTATATTATTCATACTTCTCAAAATACTGTAAATATGTTCATAATCTGTAAATGTTTATTCAGACTAAACCCAACTGTGACCCCCTTTTTTTTTTACTTTTTATACTATTTTTATTTTATTTTTTTTAAATATATTTTATTCTTAGAATTTGTATTACTATGTTTCTTGTTGTATTTGTATTTGTATATGTGCACTGGAAGCTTCAGTACCAAGAAAAATTCCTTGTGGGTGCAAGCACACTTGGCAATAAAGCTCTTTCTGATTCTGATTCTGATTCTGAATAAAAGTGTCAATGATAAAGAACAGGAAAACAGCTTTTAAAAGTCTTGTTTAAACCACATGTGCTAAGTTCCTAAAAATTGACACTTTGTATTCATGTTGGTTTCATTTAATTTTGAAAAACTTTTTTGTACCATTTTCAGGAAAAGTTTCAATTAATTAACTCTAAAAATGCGTTATGGTGTAACCATCACAGTAAAAAGTTTAATATTAATATAATTCATATTTGTTATATTAATATAACACAAAAGATAAAATATTTCTTGAATAAATCTGAGTATATAGATCTTATTGATTCATTCATTCTTTTTAAAGTAAAAAGTGTGTGTAGTGTGTGTGTATATATATATATATATATAGTGTATATATATATAGTATATAGCCTACATACAAATATTACAAATATAATCATTATTTTTTAATTAATTGGCAGAATTCTATAGTTTTCTAGTTTATTTCTGTGTTTTGTTACAAATATTACAAAAAAATATGAATTTATAAATATTATACATTTTTGTTATGCTTTTGTTTTTGGAGAGTTGCACCAGATGATGTTTTACAACCTTAATTAATGACCTTGACACACAGTCACACACATGATCAAAGGGACCCTTTATATATTCAGAAATTAAAAACATGCTCATTGTAGAGTAAACCTCATATTAAAGCCACTTTATGAATGGCTTACATGTATTTTTGAATACATTAATAGATCTGCACATATAAACGAGCGCTATATCATTGGCCAGTGAACTTACAGTGAAGTCTGCCATTAAAGGGTTAGTTTATCCAAAAATGAAAATTCTGTTAGTAATTACTCACCCTCATGTTGTTCCAACCCCGTAAGACTTTCATTCATCTTCGGAACACAATTTAAGATATTTTTGATGAAATCTGAGAGCTGTCTGACTCCTTCATAGGCTTCTAGGCAATTTCATTCTGCCGGTCCAGTGTAGTCACTTGGACTATTTTAGCACTGTTTTTCTAACTTTTCTGGACCGGCAGAATGAAATTGCCTAGAAGCCTATGAACGAAAGTCTTACGGGGTTGGAACAACATGAGGGTGAGTAATTACTGACAGAATTTTCATTTTTGGGTGAACTAACCCTTTAAATAATCTGTGTTGCTAATAATAAACTCTAATTATCGCTAAATGGGCAACAGTGAACAACAGCACTATCCAGTTACTACATCACCATCTACTGCTGTGTTAGTGTAGGTAGTAGCATGCTGCATTAAGAGACCCATTTTGGTCTGTGGTAAAGGCCCTGTCGACATCCATTATCGAATGCCAAAGATTAGTGGAGCCGGCCTAGCGTTTCCCACACATGCAGTCTCAGCCAAGTGCAGCTCTCTGGGGGAAGGTACTGAGCAAGTTTCTCCTCTCAATGTGAACGTGCCTTTTAAACGCCCATATGCTGCTGAGTAGTTTTGCTGCCGTTCACCTTAGAAGATCGAGAAAGCTTGGTTTGTTTAAAGGCATGGTGAATTATTGATTGCAGACTTAATGTGTTGATTGATTTAGTGATGGGGTTTTCACATGCGCTGGTAGGAAGCAAGGTAAGCTCTCTGACTAATACGCTATACTGCTTTACAGTCATAGCAAATGTACATCAACAAGCAGTCTACGTTGTTAGTAAGTTACAAGTTACAAGTAACTTATACTGTATAAGTATTACGTAATTAGAACTGTATCAGTATAACGTAACGTAATGTAAGTTATACTGTAGACATTTGCCATAAAAGTGTCCAGACATCCTGCTGTACTGTATTCCAGACAAACATGTACAGATCAGTCAGAAAACAGAAAATCATTGTTTAAACTGCTTGTTTCCAATTTCCATATCTGCTCAACCATGCAGTTGTAACATTTAACTGGTTCAGGTAGGTATATGTAAGTATTTTACCCAAAGTGACTTCCAATAGACTTACTCTGGGCAATCTGGGGTTAAAGTCAACATGAAATCAAAATGGACAATTCTTGTTTTTTTGTGGAATGTTGCAGTATCCATTCTAAGTGATTTATATGTATCCTGGAAATCCAGACCTAAATCTGAAAGATTAAAGGTCTGGTGTCGACTAATGAAAATCGGCCAGCTCGAGGGGCGGCACCAAGCATGCATTTGAAAATCTCACTGCACGCAATTGGATAACACTACGACCAATCAAAACAATAAACCCCATACGCTACCAGCGGAGCTCACTTGTAGATTAGACTCTTACCGTATCCGGTCGGCAAAACAGCAAAAACGCCCTTCTTTCAAAGGAACGATTCGAGCGCCGTCTTCTGTTCCTCTTTTAGAGAAAAAGCCAAGTCTAACTCGTTCATTGTAGCGGCCAAAGCCGTTTCACACAACTGCTATTCATCCATAGGCATCTTGCAATGTTTTACTAATGACTTCGACGTCACAGCGCTGTCGTCATCTGTTTAGCTTGCCTCTGGCCCGCCTATATCAGATAACCCGCTGTGATTGGTGCAGCTCAGCTCGAGGGGCATATTTAATGAGCTCCATTGCTTGACACCAGAGTAACTCGCTGAGCAAATTCAACTTGTGCTCTCGCGAGAACTCTGGATTACCAGGGTAATTTATCTGTGCCCATCATTTTTTTATTTTTTATTCATGTGCCCTTGTAATTTTTAATCAAAAATAACTTCCCCTCCCTCTTGAAACAACACCTCTTCTATTCTCTGATATTGTGTTTACTGGTGCGAGGACAACCTGTCAATCACATGAGATAGCAGTAGCAATAGCAAACCACAAAAATCCTGAATTCCCAATGGACAAAATCAAGTTCTGCCCTAAATTGTTCTTGTTCGAGAAGTCTTTAATCTCAGATATACATCACAATAGGGAAGACAAGACTATCGCAACTTGTGTTTCATGCAGACTTTAACCACAGCATTACCTAGGCTGCACCTGTGTTGTCCAGCTATCTTCAGCTCATACAGTTGAGACAAACAATCCATCGAGCAGATGACTGGACATGAAAGCAAGCTGGAGCATTACAGTAACCTTTAATTGCATAAGACTTATCAGAATATAATTAAGGGGGAAGGATTATGAGGGAGAAGTTTTTAGTTGGTACACTTTTAAGGAAACCCCAGGTAGTGAATAAATGAGAAAGCCTTTAAAAGTTAATTGCTTTTCCAGAAGATCTCAAAAGCCATACGAGGAAAAGGAGACCAATTTCACAGTTTCATAAGTGTTCTATGGGGTTCAGGTCTGAGCTTTGTGCAAACCAATCACTTTCTTCCACACCGAAGTCAATGAGCTTGTTGTTATAACAGATTCTACTGTAAATGTGCCTGATTTTAGAAGTTCACGTTTGGTATAATGTGACTTTTGAGTTTGTATGCAGTTGCTGAGCTTAACATTACCTTTTTTGCTCACCAGCCACTGTGGCTAGAGGTTTTCCAAAGTTACTAGACACTCAGCATTTTCACTGGCCACAATTTTGACATGGATACCATAGGTAAAAACTGCCTTATAGATATTTTTAATATTATCTCATAATTTGGCAGCCAGTATATTAGGCTCCTGTCACTTTAAGACCTGAACACACAGACTATTATACTGTTTTATATAGCTAATATACTTCGCTTGATGTGCATGCTCTTTGGGTGTGAGCACAAAATCTGCTGGACTGAGTAAAATTACAATACGCACAGTCCTACGGTGAAATTCAAGCCCTGTAACACCAGAGCAAGTGAAAAAAGTGAGTGAGGGGAGGCGGGTTTGTGTGTAACTCTCTGTCGGAGAGATGAGAGTGCGAGAATGCGCAGCTGGTATTGTGTATCCTGCAGAAGAGTTTCAGATGTTTCAGTATCGATATGTATCGAAAAATCTATATTTTTTACAACACTACATTCCACTTAGTTTTTGTATTTCAGATGCCTTTTTAAAAGACTACAATTGAAAAATGTATATTATATAAAATTCAGCCCGCCAAAGTGGCTAGTAGGAGTGACTGCGTTAGTACTAGGTGTGTAAATCTAAATCGGTTTGGTTCTATTGATTAGCAAAGAGATCCCCAAAATGGGGTTCGTGAACTCCTTGTTGGTCAAAGGGGTTCGGCTGACAAAGGCTGTGAATCTCTGTATTAGCACGTTATTCATTTAAGATTATTGGCATATTTTGGTGCTCCAGACCACTTGAATACGATTATCCCAGATGATGTATGAATATATTTTTGAATTTGTCATTTAACCACTAAAAGGGAACATTCGCTCTAATGATTATGTTCTACAGTTTGCTGCGTTCTATAATTAAAGAGGGCTAAAGATGTGCTTGACTATCTCTCTGTTCTCTGGTTGCAGCCAAAGTTGTCTAGCACCAGTGCATGCTAGTGTTAAAGCATTGTTCAGCACTTACACAACTATACTGCCAGAGAGGGGCCTGTGCCCTGTTAGATGGAAAGATCAATTATTAGCAATTATTGCAGGGCTTTGCGCATCAGTTTGAGCCCCATCAACAGGTGGCCAGTTCACCTTCACATGCTGGTCAATGGATCTCCCTTCCTGTAACTCTATATCTCCATCAAAGCAGTTAAAAATTCATCACTGGTTTTCAGGACCTCCATGCTCACTGATAATTTGATTTGAGTAGATAAGTTCCCTGCTGATGTTCTGTCAAAGCCACTTAGAGGTGACATTGATGATAGTCTATACAGGTAATGGATACACTGTACATACATCTCCTATAGGCCTTTATTCAGAGTCTACACTCAAGAACAAGTGCATTCTAGTTATATATTTCAAAACACCAGCAACAGTATGTAAAATATTGATTTTATGGTTGTTAAATCATAATAATTCATTGTAAAACAAGCAGTTCCAAGCGCTCATGTTTACTGTACATGTAAAATTGCTTATTTTCTGTAAATGTGTAAAGTTTTGTTGGCATTAGGTGATTTCTTGGCCTATTTTTAGATGTCACTTTACTGCTACCCTCATAAAAACTAGTCCATAAATCTGTTATGCAGTTCATCTCAGATGCACTGAAAAAATGAAGGAAAAAACAAACTTTTTTTATTTAAAAAAATAAGATCTGCTAAACTTTTGTTTCTCTTCCAAACTTGATTTCTTAACTTTCAATATATGTAATTCTCTAAAATTTACTGATTGGTTCACATAACTGAAACTGTAGTTCCCAGCATGTTTGCGTGGGACTTAATGTGGGAAATTAATTATTATTGTTTGTGTTTTTGAGCAAGATGTGAAAAGGGGGAGATTTTATAATGTTTAATGTTCAATTATGTGGACGGGTACATAAGTCTTTGTGTCTAAGGAGCAGACTTAGCATTTAGCCTGCTAATACATGCTATTGCACACTAGTATGCTGTGTTCACGCCATGTCGTTATTACCGTAATTACAAGATGACAACCTGTGACGTTCTACTCAGAGCCGTTTACATTCTCAGACTCAGAATTGTGTGTTTTTTATGGCAACTATCAATAACTAAATTAATCTGCAGGGGTCAGGTGGTACAGCGGGTCAGGTGGCACAAGTCGGAGCTCTCAGAAAATTCAGAGGTTACAAGTTGTTATTACAAGATCTACAAAGATGCAAACGCTTTTTACAAGTCCGAAGTCCAACATGGCATGAATGCACCTACAGTTTATTCATGGGTTTCATCAGGTCCCTTTCCACAGGTGTATTAATCAAGCACAATGCAGTCTGCATTCATAATCTAGGTGCTTGATTTTATACACCTGTGGAAAGGGACCTGATGAAACCCATGAATTAGCTGGCTAGTAGTATCTTATAATTCAGTAATGTTGCAAAAAAAAAAAAAAAAAAAAATATATATATATATATATATATAAAATAAATTTTGGTTACTTCAAAATAACTTAACTTGATGTTGAAGTTAAGTGAACTAATTACGTTTGTAATTAAAATGTAAAATGTATTGTACCGACATACATGATTAAATCATGTAAATCCAACACACTTTTTTCAATGTGTGGAGAAAACACGGTTAATAACTTGTGTGACGATGTACAGTTGGAATGTCTCAAGGATAAATTCAATATTGATTTCTTCTGTGAAATGTTGTGCCTTTTCATAAGATGTGCTGTCCTCATCTAAAAGTTTTTTTCTTCTTCTTAGAAATGGTAAAAAGGTCCTTTAAAGAAACCTCTTCATTTTGTGCCAGTCATAATTTGCATCTCATCCTTTTAAATAAGAATCAAAAACTCACTGAATAGCTGTAATTATGAAGGCAGTCTGTGTCCTTGACTGTTTGATCTTATAGTAATTGCTCAGCATATAGTAACTTTGGCTCTTTGCAAACTCAAAGGATATCGAACAAAAGACCCAGGTGGTCTTCTGATTGGTTGATCGGGTTGAAGGTACAGCAGTGCTGTATCCAAATTGGATTTCATTCTCTCACACTACTCTCTACATGTGAGTGGGGGTAACAAATAAAGACTGCTACTGTACATATGCAGCCTTTGACCCATGTTACACATAATTGATATACACATATATTGAGTTAAAATGAGTTATTAAATGAGATTTATTCATAACTGTGCTGCTGACCACAGGGCACACATGCAGTATTCATCCTTAGACCATGAAGATTTGCTTACTGAAGTACATTAATTTATATACCACACTTAAACATGTTATCATTGATTTATGTTTACATCTGATTTGACCATGTTATCTAGAATATTTGATGGGGTTCTTTCTGTGTTTAGGAACCTTGGAAAATCTGGATTACGGGTATCATGTCTAGGGCTGGGTGAGTAAAACATGCTTATAGGCTAAGTGGACTATCACTGTTTGCTTCTTAAGAAATGTAAGAAATGTAAATTAGTTTAGGATTAACTGAGCAGCACTGTTACTGTATACAATACTGCATGTGTCAGATCTGACAGTACCTGTACATTCTCTCTTCAGGCACCTGGGTGACATTTGGTGGTCAAATCACAGATGAGGTAGGATTTTCATGGATTGGTAAAAAATAAAAATATATATATATCACAAATTACTCGTTAATATGGTTTTAAGCATAGTAGCACTTTTTCAGCAAAGCATAAAAAAACACTGCAAACACTTTGCACTTTTTTCACTATGCAGTTTATAAAATAAAACAAATTTTAGCTAGACATTTTTAGTCTGGATTGAATTCAGTGTGCGGTTAGCAATTTTCTTGTTTGTTTGAAATTACATAGAGTATCAACATTTTTTATAGTATTAAGTACCATTTTTATACATTTGTGTCCTGTTTTATGGTAGGTGTTGATATAAAAAGTATCATCCAGCGAAACAGTGCTTAGTCCACCTTCAGGGCCACAATGAACAGCCTTGCAGAATGCTTGAAGTGTAGCTTTAATCAACATGTACTATATAGTAACTAAATAGAAGCAGTACAGATAATTATAATTTCTTCAAATAAATGTCATTTGAGTTTTGTACTGCTGAAGACAACATAAAGCTATAATGCCTTTTCAGCGGTTAATTTTCTTTGTCATTTTCTCTCTCTCTCTCTCTCTCTCTCTCTCTCTCTCTCTCTCTCTCTCTCTCTCTCTCTCTCTCTCTCTCCCTCTCTCCTCTCAGATAGCTGAGCAGCTGATGACGCTGGCGTACGAGAACGGGATCAATCTGTTTGACACAGCTGAGGTGTATGCGGCAGGGAAGTGAGTGCTCTACTGATTTCCCATCATTCATTGCTGCACTCCTCATCAAAGATAGGGATTTATGCTCATATATGGGGAGATTAGTAAAGTATTAAGTCTAATTTTAGCAGTATTATCATCTTTTATAGGACTGTATAGACCTACTTCTCACAGATGTGATGGGTCTAACATGCTTTTCAGGAAACCCAATCACTGTTTGCTATTAAAATCTTTTTTTTTTTTTTGCTTTGACACCAAGGTACAACTTGAATTTTGAATTTTGGAGTGTGTGTGTGTGTATGTATGTATATGTACGTGTGTGTGTGTGTATATAATATATATCATTTTAATAACATTGAACATTGTGGTTACAATTTATTTTATAGTACGGGCACTTTCAGTGCACTTACCTACAAAAGTATTGAGTAATGTAAGGTAACAGCATGGGTTTAAGTTAGGTTTTGGGGTAGGTTTAGGGTTAGTACCTAGTTATCACCCAGTTAGTGTCATTACTGCAATAAGAAAAAATGACTATAAAATAAAGTGCTATACCAACAATGTTTTATAATTTGTTGACTTGCTATATATTACACTAACATTTACACTTATAACATTTCAACTGCTGTTTAATGTACACTTTAGGTATCTATGTTTAAGACAACCTAGTGAAAGAAATTAGTGGTTGGTCAGCAGATTTCACTCGTGCAAGAAGAGAAAAAAGATGGAAAGGTGAATAGCCAAAACCTGCTAGCTTGCAGTAAATTTAGCAGTGGCGTTTTTATTTTCTGCAATGCCGTGGAAATAATGTCAGGGAATTGCTGATAAAGTTGAGAGGAAATAGCCTGACTCAGTGGAAATCCACTCAACGATACAAAATGGCACTTTAATGAAGCAGACTTTGAGAGTGTTAAAGGACATAACCTTATATATTTCGTCTGTGTGTGTGGGGGGGTCGTTTGTCACATTTTCCATCCGTGTTTCATGCCATGTCAAGCTGGCCATGAGGCTGTGGCTCAGTGCGTTGATAGTTCATGCAGAATAATCAAGAGAGTGTTGTAAAAACTTCAGAGCAGACAAACAGTATCCTTAATCACTCATACACATACACTCGCCATCTTTCTGTGGATTTACTCATCTAGACTACTAGTTAATACTGTATAAAAGGAAGACTAGTTTGTGAGTTTGTCTAAGGATATCTGCTGCTCTTTTGAGTCCACGTTAGTTACAGTAGCGCTTCATTTGTTACAAGCTGTCACAAGGATTCACATTCTCGCATTGGGATGATGAGGCCTGATGGGAGAACCATTCATGAAGAACACATTGGTCCTGAGGGCAAAAATGTAACAGCTGTCATTAGACGCACTCCCTTCCTTCCGCTCTTCCCCCTTTTTTTTTTTTTTAAATCTGCTCGCATAAAACAAAAAACATGAAGCATTTTGCCTGTGTTTACTTTGGGAGTTCCTTTCATATTGCTTTAAAGTGAATGCTTCATTAGCTTAATTCTCCAGAAGCTAAGAACAGGGAATCCCCCAGTGTAGAGGATGCTTTTGCTCACCGGCTGTGGTGTAAGTGAAGAGGAGAAGGTTTAGTACAAAATAATAGCATGATAATTGCTTCTCACTTTCTTACAGGGCTGAAATGGTTCTCGGCAGTGTCATCAAGAAGAAAGGATGGAGGTAAACATATTGATTTGCTGTATTCAAAACATTCTCAAACACTCATTTGATGCGATCTGCCCATGTGAGTGGTTTTCTTCTCAGACTGTCAGAGTAACTGCTGACATCCTCTCAATGGGAAGATGCTTGCTTATACCCTGCAGCTCCTGTTAGTTTGTGAATGACTAATGTGGAATTTGCAGTTAAGGGGACATCAGCTTTTATTCATCCTACCATTCCCTGTATGCGAGCACTGAGGCGAAAAGCCGCTTCCCCCAGGGAAAGATGTCTAAATTTGGACACAATTTTTGCCCTTTTTAGAAACATGGCATGACTGCAGTTTCAAGTATCTGAATATTTTAGCGTGAATATTCTTCTACATTTACATTTACATTTATTCATTTAGCAGACACTGTTATCCAAAGCGACTTACAAATGAGAACAATAGAAGCAGTAGGAGAACAGTGACCATGTGTGCGACAGTGCTATGACCCCTCTGAGTTTAATCTCAATAATTTTTTATTTTTTTTTATTTTTTATAAATAGAATAGAAGAGAAAGTGTTAGTATTACTGGATCAAGTGCTGCCGAAAAAGATGCATCTTCAGCCGTTTCTTGAAAATGGCTACGGACTCAGCAGCTCTGGTTGAGTTAGGCAGATCAGTTGTGATGAAGTGTTGGGTTGGCCGGAACCACAAGCAGCTCTGTCTTCGCAAGGTGTAGTTGAAGGTGGTGGTCCTTCATCCAGCCAGAAATGTCTGTCAGGCAGGACCGTCGGATCATCGGGCTGGAATGAGAGGTAGAGTTGTGTCTCATCAGCGTAGCAGTGATAGGAAAAGCCATGTTTCTGAATCCCAGATCCTAGTGATGTCATGTAGACGGAGAAGAGAAGTGGTCTAAGCACTGAGCCCTGAGGCACTCCAGTAGCTAGATGTTGGGTCTTAGACACCTCATCCCCTCCACGACACCCTAAAGGACCAACCTGAGAGGTAAGACTTGAACCATTGGAGTGCTGTTCCCGAGAGGTCCTTCATCTTTAGGATTGAGAGGAGGATCTGGTGGTTAACTGTGTCAAAGGCAGCAGACAGATCCAGCAGAATGAGAACTGGAGACTTCTGCCTCTGAAAGCAGAGAGAAGAAGGGTAAAATGTGTGTGTCAGTTTGTGAATTGGTAAATTGGCCGCTGATGGTGGTTGTTTTATCTATGAAAAATGTGGCAAAATCGTCAGCTGTTAGGGTTGGTGGAGGAGGAGGATGGTTGAGAAGAGAGGAGAAGGTTTTCAAAAGGATGCGAGAATCAGAAGAATTGTTAATTTTGTTGTGATAGTAAGTCATTTTAGCAGTAGAGATATTAGAAGAGAAGGAAGAGAGGAGGGATTGATAAAAACCAAGGTCAGTAGGATCTTTCGATTTGCGCCACTTCCTCTCTGCACCCCTAAGTTTAGAACGATGTTCGCGGAGAACATCAGATAACCAGGGTGCAGAGGGTGTGGCGCGGGCTGGCCTGGAGGAAAGGGGGCAGAAGTTGTCCAAGCAGGATGTTAAAGTGGAGAAAAGAGTATCAGCTGCACTTGTTAGTATCTAGTGTTGAGAGCTGATCAGGTGGAGGAAGTGTGGATGAGACCGAAGAGGATAGGCGAGAGGGTGAGTGTGAGCGTAGGTTTCGCTGAAAGGTGACCTGTGGAGGAGTGCGAGTTGTGTTCTGAGGCAGGGTGAGGATGAGAGTGAGGAGGAGGGGATCTGAGCTGTGCAGTGGAGTGACCAGTGTATGGTCAGTGGAGCAGTAACGCGTGTAAATAAGGTCCAGTTGGTTACCTGATTTGTGAGTAGCCGCAGTAGATACTCGTTTGAGTTCGAATGAGGCAAGCAGAGTGTGGAAATCAGCAGCCTGAGGTTTTTCTAGGTGGATGTTGAGGTCTCCAAGAACTATGAGAGGAGTACCATCCTCAGGGAAGGATGAGAGTAGCACATCAAGTTCCTCCAAGAAACTGCCAAGCTGACCTTCTACAAATGCCTCTTATTGAGACCATCTTCTGTGGAGAATTAACATTGTTTTTGTTATTGTTGTTGAATTTACAATTTATGTACTTTTTTTAACAGAATAAGATAAATTCTAAATTATTATATTTATTCTAAAATAAGAATGCTATTTTAGGGTTTTCATAACAAAATTTGAATAGTATAATGTTATATAATGTAATATAATATAATAATCAGTATATTTTAATTCACTTGAATTTAATTCTAATAATAACAGCAACAATAAGAAGAATGATTTTATTATTAAATATTTTTTTTATGTGTTGAATGCTCATGTTCTTTTTATATAATTCAAATATAATGGAACTTCCTGGTCTTTTCATGCGTCTTTTCATACAGACTACAGTGTAACTACAGTGTAATTTCCTGAAGCCAAAACTGACACCGTTTACCCATCAATCATCATGATGTCTGGCCCGTCCTTGCTTTTGTTTCGCTTTCAACCACTTTGTCTCCTGTCTTTCATAGACGTTCCAGTTTGGTCATCACCACCAAGATATACTGGGGTGGAAAGTAAGTGCTGTGCTTACAGTATATGTGTGTGTGTGTGTGTGTGTGTGTCAGAAAGAGGTTAATGATGATTTATACCTTCCCCTGACTGTGAGAACAACAGGGGAATCTGGTTAATGATAGTCTCTTTCATACGAGTGCGAGTGAAGCTGCGTGTGGGGTATAGTAAGGGAAGTCCTGCAGACCCTCACTGGAGAACGATCTAGGTTGAATCCCCCCCTCTGAGCTGTGCTCTTTCACTCAGGGCAAATTAAAGGCCAAAGCCAAGCACTGATGTGAGGTCACCATCAAACATTAATGGGTTTAAATTGGTACTGTGCTCACATTTTGATAGTAATTAGGCTCACGTACAGAATCAGTGGCCGTATTAAATCTGACCTTTGGTAAATTTACCTGAGGAAGATCACTGATTATTGTGTGCAACATTGCACATCAACACCTTGCATTCAATTATAAGAAAGGGGTGAGGTTTAAGCAGACTAAATGATTGCAGAAGTCTGGCATACATCACCTTTGAGTATGTCATATGTTTTTTTTGTTTTAGTTTTTTAAGTAAACATCTGTACAGATGAATCGTTAACAATAAGAACTTAGATAATAGATAGGGTGTTTTTACATTTCATGCTGACTTTAAAAACGCATTCAGTAAGCAACTTTAATAATACTTTAAAAAGTCTACACACCCCTGTTAAAACAGCTGGTTTTGTGATGTAAAAAATGAGATTTGGAGTCACTTCAGGTAAAGACAGGTGTGTAATATTACACATGAGCTTGATGAATAGTTATTCTCAACACAGCCACATACCCAATTATAAAAGTGTGTACGGACTTATGCAGTTAACTATTTCAATGTGTTTTTCTCTGAAATGTCACTTTGGTTTTCAGTGGCATTGGTTGTAACCACAAAATCACAAAACCAGCTGTTTTAACAGGGGTGTGTAGACTTTTTACTGTATACCCACAACGTGATTTCACCAAGTACATGTTCCTGGAACAAAATCTTTGTTGATCCTGGAACAACATTCCAATCAAGCAATCAGTTTTGAGGGATAAGTTTACAGTTTGTCAAGTTTAGGCTTACAACCAGGGTTAGATGTTTTTACATCAGTGTTAATCATATTATTTCCCTCTGATTTTAGAGATAACATATGGGTAGGGTTAGGTTAGGGGAAGGGATATGGTAAGGACAACATTTTCAGACAGGAATGTTGTTCCAGGATCAAAAAAATATGATGATCCAGGAACATGTCGTACATGACAAAATCACAGTGACCATATTCACTGGATGTACTTAAATATGCAACATCTTTGTATGTTTTTCAGAGCAGAAACGGAGAGAGGCTTGTCCAGAAAACACATAATAGAGGGTAAGTCGTGTTACAAATTATTGCATCTTATATCCTGAGGTCAAATAGTTTTGGGCCTGAAATTTGGTCAAACAGTGCCATGTTTCAAGCCCTTAAAGTTCTTCATTCCTTAAGGATTTGTACAGTACTAATTTAAAGCTGCAGTGCATCATTTGTATGCCAGTAGCAGCATCAAACGGAAAGATGTAGAACACAGTTTTTAACAGTACTTTTGTTTTTCTGACCTTCAGGTCTAAGGGCATCACTGGAGAGACTTCAGTTAGAGTATGTGGACGTAGTGTTTGCTAACAGACCCGACCCCAACACGCCAATGGAAGGTAGGTGTGCTTGATGAGATCCTGGGCTTGATGAGTTTTTCCGTCTTTGACTACCAGCAAAGGAATGGCTCACTTAACTGCTTTGCACTGAAGCATGGGACTATATCAGACCAGTCGCACAGCTCTCAACTCACAAAATAGAGATCAAACACATTGAGACCAATGACAGAGAATTTCAAAAAATGGTCTAATCATCCCATTCATTTTGAAATAAACTACACCATCACACAGAGTAATTGATTGTCTATTAGAACACTGAGCAGTGAATGGAGCATGTTGTCTAAGTGTGCTGTCAACAGGGCCGGATCTAGGCAACAGGGCTGGATCTAGGGCTGAGCCCTCCCAAATGTCTGCCTTGCCCATGCCCATCCAATCAGAATTTAGGCACAGTTTTAATCTTTTTTTTTTTTTATGATTTGTGCATTTATTAAAAACAATATGAGGGGAGCTGTGTGTTGAGAAGTTTGACGAAGCACTGTAGAAAACCCCAACCAATAATAATAATATTTAATTATTATTACTATAATGATTGTAAAAATAAAGAAAAAAATTAAAACAACACCAGAAAAGTGCAGTATATATATTTTTTATTAGTTGAAAGTAACAGCGCGGCACGTTATAAACTCATAAGGCGACTTCAGTTTAATGCATCCTCATGAATATGTAACTTCATATTTACTGGCTGATTTTAAAGTGTCATTTAGCCACCCACTACTAAAATGGGTCATGCAATTGAGATTACCTGAGCAGTTGAAATCTGCTAGAAAACCTTGCTCTGAGAACGTACATAGACGGAACAAGAACATAATGTAAGTGTATAGTATATACTGTATAAGTGTATAATGTATAATTCAGTAAGGGCCGTAACTACCATAGGCATCCACCCCCCTTTTTTTGTTGTTGTTGAAAAGGCCACATTGTGGTCCTCACATCCCCAACCCCAATATTTGATATTCTTAATGCTGCTATGCTGCACTCCATTACGCACCGCTCTGTTTGTTGTTAGGATGACAAACAGTTAAAAAAGCTAATTGTTAGGCTGGTCTGCCTCAGTGGTCTAACAGTGCTCGTCGATGTCAAAATGATGGCCAATCAGATCAAAGAAGCGTGGCTTACTGTTCACTAAAGACGAGCGCAAATTCCAATGCAACACTTTAGTTTTTACAATGAAAGAGTGCGTGGTAAGATGCAAGTAGCTAAATATTTAATATTTGATAACTGTTTTACAATAGATATGTTCAGAGACTGACAGTAATATCCAGTAATGTGAACTACTCAATTTCTTTATGAAATTTTGCAAATTTTAATTGTAAAAAAAACCCAAAAACAATAAGAGTGAATATGTGCATATTTTTTTTTTTTAAATATTATTTGCAAAGATTTTAAATGGATTACTTCTCAACAAGGCTACAGTTAGACAGAACTTCTTTTACCGTTCTTATTTCTTTTTCTTCATTCCCTTACATCCCTTTTAATCCTTTAATTATTTAATTTCTTTAAATAAAAAGACCAGTAAAACCCCCCTTCATAAAAAAATACTTTTTTATGTCTAAAGATATAATATTTTTAGATAAAAGATTTTTTTTTAAGTTTAACTTATATTGTTTACATTTTTGAGTGGCATGTCATGCCTGAGACGCTGCAAAAGTATGGATGCGAGCGCATCGGTCAAACTTGTCTATCTAGCGCGTTTATATTGAAAGTAGCATAGTGGAATGGAAAAAGTATCTGTGTAAACCAGCCACATTAAAGATCTATCTATCTATCTTTTTTACCACAAAAAAGCCCACACAGGATATATGCCAGCCCACCCTTCCTTAGCTGCCAAGAACCGGGCCTGGCTGTCAAGATGATTCAAGTTTGCATCACAGCAGTTGCATCCATTATGCAGTTAATGGTTGAGTGAAGTTATTTAATCAAGTAAGAGTGCATGGTCTTGCTTTTGAGAGTTTTACAAAAGCATTAAATGGACTAGTACATGTACATCTCAGATCTTTCATAATAGAAAGGGGTATAGAGAGAAACAACCAAAGCAGCATGACTTAAAAGATCTTAGGTTACTTAAATAGCATATTCACAGCGCTATAGCATGGTGATTCTATCAGACTCTATAAATGACCAGTATGATTTTGTCACCCCAAACCCGATTGGCTGTTAATTCTCTTCTCATAAAAACGGTGGGATAATACTGGTTCAAAATATGTTAAGCTCTGTCGACGACATTTTTGGGTTATAATTTTCATCAAAAAGAAGTGACACATACAAAGGGTTGAATTGAGAACGCATAAAAAACTCTTATAATAGTGCTGTGAAATCGATTAATCGTGCTTAATCGCATCTAACATAAAAGTTTGTGTTTATATAATATAATATAATGTTATATATATATAATATAATGTTATATATTATATTATGTATGTATAAATGTGTGTGTATGTATATATGTGTGTGTATATGTGTATTTATATATATATATTAGGGCTGTGAAACGATTAATCGCGATTAATCACATCCAAAATAAAAGTTTGTGTTCACATAATATATGTGTGTGTACTGTGCATAATTATTTTGTATATAAATACACACATGCATATATATATTTAAGAAATATTTGCTTAAATACACTGTGTGTGTGTGTATATATATATATATATATATATATATATATATATATATATATATAATTTGTAGTATTTATAAATATAAATATTTTATAAATAAATAACAAATTTTTCTTAAATATATACATGCATGTGTGCGTATTTATATATACAAAATAATTATGCACAGTACACACACATATATTATGTGAACACAAACTTTTATTTTGGATGCAATTAATCGCGATTAATCGTTTCACAGCCCTTATATATATATATATATATATATATACACACACACACACATACACACATATACACACACACACACACACACACACACACACACACACACACACACATATATGTATATGTATATGTATATATATATATATATATATATATATATATATATATATATATATATACAATATATACACATATATATACATATATCAAGTAATCACAAACTTATGTTAGGGGCGATTAATCGATTTGACAGCACTAAGCAAAATAATCTGCTTTTAAACCCTCCAAAAATCGGCCCCATTCACTTCCATTGCAACTTCCTCACTGTAACCACCTCTTTTTTTTTTAAGGACAATGGAGGACAAAAGTCGAAATGAAACTTTGTGCTAATCAACATCTTACAAATGCTGTTAATTGAGCTTAACTTAATACTGTGATGATGCCATGCTGTAGAGCTGTGAGGGGTATGTGGATAGAATGATCAGTGGCAGAGACTGAGCCTGATGCTTCTGAGGTGATGGTCATGTAGACATGAATGCTCGTGCTTGTGCACACACACACACCTCGTGACTTCAAGCGTGGTCCCATAACGCTGGGATTTGTCAGAATCCCCCCTGGACCAGTTCTGCTGCTTTTTTTCCTTCAGAGATTTCATTCCATTTGCTGCTTGGTAAACCTCTTTTCACAGTCTTTTGTTTGTTTGTTTATCACCAGGAGATCCATTTAACACTTCAAAATCAAGAACATTCATCATAGAAGGTACATGGTACCCTCAGTGAGAGTTTTGACCTCCTGTCTCCAAAAGCATTTTATGGCTTTGATTTGTGATAGTTTGCCCTCTTTTCCTGGTGTGAGAAACCTGACCGTGTCCATAAAATGCTGAAGATTTCCAGAATTTCCTATAAAAACCTGGTATGCCGTAGAATGATTGATTTCTTTGACTCTCCTGTCCATCTTGCAAGTGAAATTTGGAGAAGGTCATTGCATCTTACTGACCCGTGATTATTGTTTTTCCTTTTTTTAATTCAGACCTTTTTGTTGGATGTTTACCATGCATTTTCATTCCATTTTAAAATCTTCTCCATTATTATTTTTTCTTCGAAATTAATTTATGTAGGTGCTAAGCAGATATTTTTTGGGCTTTGCTTGTTTTTTGTTTTTTAAATAAATAATAATAAATAAATACTGTCAGACATAAAAAAAAAACCCTGCTTCTGCTTATACTATGCTCTCTAGCCTAATGTTCAGATTTTCCTAAAACCAATTAAAAATATTTTTTGCAAGATGATTGCCTGCAGTGTCCTCTGCTTTCCTGCATGTGGATATTTTATATTCTGCTGCTCTATATTTTGCATGTGTCTGTCTTTGTTTTCTGTCTTTTTTTGATATTTTCTCTGTTTGTCTAATAATTGTTGATGGTGATATTATTCACAAATCTTGAAAAAGATAAAAGCTGCTCAGCAGAACTCAGTGTAAACTGGTAAATTGGAGATATGCTACCATGTGAATACGTTAGTCTAGTTTGTTAGTACAGAATGGAAAATTGTTTGATTTACGAGAGGTTTGTGAATGCTGTCTTTTCCTGCCTGTAGTGTTTGCTTTTTACTTGATAAATAATAGTAATACATATTTGGATGATTTACCATAGCATAAAATTACCTATTTGAATATGTTATTTTATTTATTTAAATTGATGTTAATATGTGGGAATTTCCTGTGGTGTAGAAAGAAACACTTTGCATATATTGTCATCTAGTGTGGGTCTGTTTTCGAAAAATAACTGGTCATACATTTACACTGCTTTGAAAATTTAAATATATATACTTTTAAAAGAAAAGAAAAAAGAAACTTCATAGACAAACAATAGGCACATTTTTGGAATTTGAAAATGTTGCTAATCAATTTTTCAAGGTTCTAAATTTGTAGGATGGAGACTATTATACATGCTACTTTTACATAAATGAATGTTTGGGTGGAACTACTTCAATGTTTAATGTAATGACCCACGGTGTGACACCTCCATAGTACTTGGCAGCTTGTTTTCATAGTTTTTTGTATCCATGGTGTCTGGTTCCTTTCTCATAATAGGGTATGTTCATGCAGCAGTGTATAATAATATGACATGTAGTAGATTGTAGGCTGGACCATGGAAAATTGCTCCTCTGCTAAATGTCAATGAAATGCAGCCTTGTGGAGTCGTACTCTGATTTATTTTCCACCCACTAAGAAGCTCTTTGAGTAGAGTTACTATAACATGCATAACCTTCGGGCCTTTTTTAATGCCCTGTCACTTTGTATAAAGAAAATATGATAAATGGCCTTTGTTGCTCTCTTAGCTTTCTTCAGAAGCTACTTCTGCTCCACTTCCATTACTTTACCGTTATATCCAACCTTGTTTTTTAATGGCTAGGTGTATTGCAGTCTTCTTACTCTCTCTCATCCCGACCGCATCCGATTTTGTTCCTCGGTCCCTCAAGGTCTGAGTGTTATCTGGACTCTGATTGTTAATATTTTGATTGGCAGAGACGGTTCGAGCAATGACCCATGTGATTAACCAGGGAATGGCCATGTATTGGGGTACTTCCCGCTGGAGCTCCATGGAGATTATGGTGGGTTTGAAAACAGTGAATTTTTCCCAGCATTACAAATAAAGCACTTTCAGTTTTCATTAAAAGTATTCATGTTGTTTCAGCATCTCATTTGCTGTCATTGAAGTGTTTTTTAGATAAGCATTCATCGTGCTTTAATTGAAAAATTCATATAAGTCGACCACTACATACTTACCTACAAACTTAACTTCGGCTCTCATAATAGTAAAAGACTGTTTTCTGATCCTTTTTTAAAACATTTTTATTTTATTTTACTTTTTTATGTTCGGCTAATGGTGTAGGATTTACTTTGAAACTATTTTATTTTATTTTACAATATTATTGTATGTTTTTTCAGGAGGCGTACTCAGTGGCGAGACAGTTTAACCTGATCCCGCCTGTCTGTGAGCAAGCTGAATATCACATGTTCCAGAGAGAGAAGGTGGAAGTACAGCTGCCTGAACTCTTCCATAAGATAGGTGTGTTTTTTCTAGAGAAAAGTCATTTTAACACAGTTGCTGAAATGGTTGCTGGTTCATAGTACTATATCACAATGGCGTTTGTGCAGGTGTGGGTGCCATGACTTGGTCTCCGCTGGCCTGTGGGATCATCTCAGGGAAGTATGACAGCGGTGTGCCTGTAAATTCCAGAGCCTCTCTCAAGGTATTCCTCGGCTATGATTTACAACCTCTCGGCACTCCTCTCAGTCTGTCCTGACTGTTGTTGTCGTGGTGGTCCTCATTGGTGACTGTGTGTGCTTTAAATGTGAAGACCTTGCTTGCGTTTTTGTTTTATTTCTATCACTTTATGGGATTGTGGAGTGCTCCAGTTCATCTGCCACACACATGCATGTAGATGAATGTATAAACACTTCTGTGTTGTTCTCTTTTCTGTGCTGTGATATGGTGCCTTTCCTTATCTATACACATAGCCATTGAGTGTTTTTATTATTGAATGTTATTTACTGTACATTGCATTGTATGAATAAGAATACCTACAGATATGAGTAGACCATAACACATCCTTAACAGATTCACATGATGTACACTTGAGAATTAGTACATTTACATAATTGCCATGATAATACATGTTTAACATGATTATAAATGTGTTGAAGTATTTGAAGCAGCAAAATGAATAAAACAAATAATAATCATAACAAAACAGTAAAATCCATATAACAAATCCAGTAACATTCACAAATACAAAAGTAACATGCATATTTTTACCTATTTGTGCATTATATTAAATATTTTACAGTTTTGTTCTTGTGGATAAGTTTGAAACATCAAGGATTCTCCCTAAAATTATAATTCTGCTATTATTTATACTCACCCTCATGTCATTCCAAAACCATAGAGCTTGAAGCTTGGAGCTTTTTTAGAGGCCATGCTCACTATTTTATGGAAAATATCTACACTACCTTTCAAAAGTTTGGAATTAGTAAGAGCAAGAATGCATTCAATTGATCAAAAGTACAGTAAAGGCATTTATAATGGTACAAAATATTTCTTTTTCAAAAATATTTCAAAATGTTCTTTTCAACTTTCTATTCTTTAAAGAATAAGCAGCACACCGGTTTTTAACATTGATAATAATAAGAAATGTTTCTTGAGCTGCAAATCATCATATTAGAATTAGTGCTGTCAAATCGATTAATTGCGATAATCTCATCTAACATAAGTTTGTGTTTACATATATTTCATATACACACATTTATACATACATAATATATATAACACATATATTATATAAACACAAACTTTTATGTTAGATGCGATTAAGCACGATTAATCGATTTGACAGCACTAAATAAAATGATTTCTAAAGGATCATGTGACACTGAAGTAATGATGCTGAAAATTCAGCATTGATATCAAAAGAATAAATTACATTTTAAAATATATTCAAATAGAAAAGTTATTTTAAATTGTACAAATAGTTTACAATATTACTGTTATACTATATTTTTTGATCAAATAAATGCAGCCTTGGTGAGCATAATGTGAGCATAAGAGAAATCTTACTGCCCCCAAACCTTTGAACGGTAGTATATAAGTTTTTCGAAAAATCTTTTTATTTAAATTTTTTTAGCCGAGAATGAATAAATAATTAACCATCAATGGCACTCTAGAGCAATACATACAGTAGGTGCAAGAACACTGTACTTAAATATGGTAAGACTTGCTGCCTGTCAAAAGCACATTAAACAAGTAGCATAAATTATGTAATTACACAGCTTTTAAAACTAATTAATAATTTATGTTTACAATACCATAGCCTTGTCCTATTTCTTGTGTCAGTACTGGGCAAGTTGAGGAAGAGTTTGAGAAGTATAATGTTCACCAGCAGGTGATAGTAAAATACCCTCCCACCCCACCATCCCATCAGCACCCTCTCATAAAAACATGTTCCTGTGGCTATGTATGCAGATATTATCCATTCCTTCATCACTTCACAAACAAAATGAATATCCTCTGGCTATTCCTGTGGCTCTGTGGCCGGTGACGTGCGGCTCTCTGAGCAGGTGTGCTGTCTGTTTGAAACAGGGCTACCAGTGGTTGAAGGACAAGATCCTGAGTGAGGAAGGCCGCCGTCAGCAGGCGAAGCTGAAAGAGTTGCAGGCCATTGCGGAGCGGCTAGGCTGCACGCTGCCCCAGCTGGCCATCGGTAATACTGCCCAGGCCTTGCTGCTCTCTCTCTTTCTGTCTGTCTGTCTGTCTGCCTGCCTGGAGCTCAGGACAGGCTGTCTGTTCCCGTCTGCTCCTTCTGTCCTGTGTCTTGTTGTCTTGGGTAATGTGTTGGACAGTCTTGTCTGTTAAATGTGTGTTAACTCAGATCCGTGAAAACGACTAAAAACGCTGTATTCTGCTGCCGGGCCAGTAGGTGGCGATGCCACTTTGTAAAAAAACACTACGTGCCTATAGACTGAACACATGTGCATGACGTCACTTTCTTCACAAATTCGCATTTTTGTAGTTTACACGGAAATGATAACCGTATCGTTTTCGAAAACGTGCACTTTGAAACCCAATTTCGAAAGCTTGCGTTTTCAGGCAGCCAAAACGCTGTTGCCGTGTAAATGAACGACCAATGCGTGTAAATAGATTTTCTGTTTTTAGTTAAAAACGGTGTTATGTAAACGGCCCCTTACATAATTAGGATTCCTGTTCCTGAACGTTACTATGAATCAATCAGATGCTTTACCATTGTCCATTCACTGACCTAAAGCGAGGGGACATGATTGGCTGATCAGCATGGCCCTGTTAGTTACTGCTGGTAACGGCATTATTATTAAGGCAAAAATCATCTTTTTCATTTACATGATCTGGATTTGCTGAACTTTACTTGTTCTGTGGCTACAGGTCTTAAAATATATTCAAAGTTTTGTTTAAAGCACTACATCTTTTTCAATGTGTTACAGTTTTTCTCCATTGGTTTGGTTCATTTTTTGAAACAGAAATTACATTCTCAAAACTCTAAGATCATTTGGCAAAACAGTCTTGCAGTTCAGCACAACACTATAGCTCACTTGCAAAAGCTCATATCTCTCCCAAAACTGTTCTCTCATGCTTCAAAACTAAATTTGTTTCCCATATAAAGAGTCAGTGCCACGAAAATGGCAAAGATCCTTCTGAATTGCTTTGGCTCATTTCTTGAAACAGACCGGACGTTCTCAACACTCTTGGTGCTTTTGGCAAAATAACGTGGATGGTTCAGCACAACACCATGGTTCACCTGCAAAAGCTCATACCTCTCCCAAAACAGTTCACTCATGTGTCAAAACTAAATTTCCTTCTCATTTAAACAGTCAGTGCCCCCAAAATGCTTCGTCCCTTTGGCATTGTGTAAGCACTGCAAGTCAAAATGTTTCACGAGTTCACATCTACATATAATTAGTACAATAAGTTTATGCGTATTTGGCGTGCTGTCCGGGGGGAGGGGTCCGAGCTCGGAGTTAGGCCCGAACCCAGAGTACTCCCCCCAGTTGGTAAGTGTAGATGGAACTGGAAGTGAGGAGATGGGGTGGAGGAGGGATGCTGACAAACTTTCAATGAACAGAGATAGGTCTGCTGTGAATTTATACTCTGTCATTGAGTTGATTACTGATTAATCTCCAGCTGTGCATAATTTGGTTGATTATCTGAACCTGCTCCTCCCGAACTTTGTTAATAAAACATCATTTAGATGTTTTGTCACTATGGCAGAGGACCATTGAAATATCCCTCATGTCCACCTTTCAGTCTTAGCCCCGTCCTTCATTGACAATGGTTACTGTACTGTTTTTTGTCTAGCTAACAGAATACAATTGTGTAAAAAACTGGAAAAAAAAGAAATAGGATTTTAGGGTAAGAGTAGCCTCCAAGGTTTGACATCACACACTGCACTCATACTGCCAAGGAAATTGTAACCATTATCATTCACACACATAAAGTAACTTCCATACATCAGAGTAAAAAGAAAATGTATACAGCATAATATACTGTAATATAGCACACACAAAAAACAATGAAAATTATGCAGCCTACAGTGCTGTAAATAAAGCTGGAGTTTCACAACTAACAGTTCTTCACTGGTCGCTGTCCTCACCCTCCCTCTCCTGGCCACCGTCCTCCTCACCCTCCTTGGCCATCCACACGCTGCTGTCTGTCTGGCCACATATTCTCGTCCACATCACAGCGTATATTCTCCCTTGCGATGCAACGAGGGAAGAAATGGCGTGCATGTCGCAACCATCCCCTACACTGATCTCCTGTAATATCCTCACATGCAGTGTCCATTGCATGGAGCAGGGACCTCTGATCTTGAGCCGATGCTCCTACACTCTCTCCCTCCAAGCGGAGAAATACTCCTCAATAGGATTGAGGAAAGGAGAGTAAGGTGGTAGGAACACCTTGACCATCCTTGGATGAGTAGTGAACCAGGCCCTGATGAGCGGGCCATGGTGGAAATTCACATTGTCCCATACAATGACATATTGTGGTAGGTGAGGCCCTACGAGGCCTCTCTCATTTTCAGGGATCAAATCAAAATGAAAGCGGTCCAAGAAGATGAGGAGCTTCTGTGCATTGTATGGGCCAAGACTGGGGATGTGAGTGGCCACACCACTCGCTGGCCTGGGGCCCAGTGGCCAATAATATTATATGGTGTGTGTGTATATATATATATATATATGAAGAGTTCAGATGCAAAAGCCTCTAAATGCCATCTGAAATTTTCTTATAGAATGATCATTTTTATCAAGCTTGTATATTTAAGTTCAGTAATTTCACTTAAATGACAATTAATAGGTAATCTTCATTGCCATTTGAGTGAAATTATTGAATTTAAATATACGAGCTTGATAAAAATTATCATTCTATAAGAAAATTTCAGATGGCATTTAGAGGCTTTTGCATCTGAACTCTTCATATATACATACATATATGGTATTCATGGTATTATGTTCTTGACTAATTTTGACAATTGAACAGACTATTTTGCATGTGATGACTTATACAATGAAATGACGCTGACATGTTTTGGAGCGAACAACCATTAGACTGAGAATCAACAATCAGTTTAGATCAACAAGATCTATTCACTTGGAAATTGTGCTAAATGTAGGCTACCTGTACTTAAAGCTGCCGTCGGCAAGTCTGGCAGATTGGGTCGATTAGCCAAAATTTTGAATGTTTACAACTCTCATGCCCCTCCCCACTACCAGCGAGCACCCTCCCATCGAGGTCGTGCTCGTCAGTGCGTCACTGTGCGTGTGTACCTGATTTTCTGTGAACGCGTCCGTCTCTTCAGCATCTATCAACACCATGGACTCGGAGGTAGGCTGCCCTGGCTAATCTATCCATAGATAGCAATAACCGAGGAATTGGAAGCTTGTTAGTAGATTTTCTCTCCGCCATCACGCTTCATGCAATCTCCAGGCGAACTTCAGGCGTGGCGTGTGCATGTGATATTAACGTGCGCGAGTGAGGGGGGATCTGTGGCGTGTGCACGACCTGTGATTGACAGTCAGATCTCACACCCCCCTGCGCTGATTGGACCTGATGAAGCGGGAGCGCTGGATTTTTGCAAAACAAATAACACGCTCCAGGTGGAGTTAGAAGCTCGGGTTTTTTTCTAAAACCACCTTATTTATGTTGTTCTGTCGGATTATAGTGTCGATTACACTGAATATGATCAAAAAAATGTTGCCGACGGCAGCTTTAATCATTTGCAAAGATGTACTGAGACATTGAGAGATGTACTGAGACATTTGCAATTTGATGAAATGAATGAGAAATTCAATTCTGTTGTGAACAATTGCCAAGTGGTTTGGAGGTTTGTCCATGTTGTTTTGAGAATGTCATTTCTGTTTCAAGAAATGAGCCAAACCATTGCAGAAAAACTGTAATGTGGATTACCTGTTGGTTGTTTGTATTACATGTTGTTCAGGCTCTTCATGTCTAATTGGTCTGTTCCTGGCCAGAATAATCTATATTATGCACCATACTACAATTCAAAAGTGTGGCTAGGTGAGGTTAACTTAACTCTAAACCGTCCCAAAAGCACATAGGTCAGTGTTTGTTTGATAGGAACAACAAATGATGTCCAACAGTTGCTGTGTAAAGCACATTAAGCATATAAAACAATCAGCTGATGACTACAACGGTTAACAGATTAGGCTTTGTCTGTGTAGCTTCAGGTCTTGTTGCTTGTATTTCACACTAATCATTTATACTTTACATAACCTTATTTAATAGAGCAGTAAAGGTCAGAGGAACAGCTGGGTTCAGTAGGTTAGTGCTGACTGGGAACTACAGACCAGATATGCATTGCTTGGCACTTGATGTGATCTGTCTTGTATTCATTGTGCGTCTGTTCTTGTGGTGTCATGTGCGATGTTGCTTTCTGCAATCTGTGAATGTTTTGTTAAAACTTTCAAGTTAATATTAAGCTTATTTTACTTCTATAATGTTACTGTGTGAAGCAGGACATTCAACATTAAAAAAATATTGTGAAGAAATACAATAACGCGAGGAACATGCATTAAATAAGTGAATTGAATAGTTAGTTAGAGCCTAAAATAAGCTCCCCCTCTGTGTGTCACTTGGCATTGCCACAGAACAAAAATCAAGTTTATTTTTATAGCTTAAAACACACCTGCTTCAGTGGTAACCGGTTAGTTCAAGCTTAATGCCCACACGTTAGCACTGTCAAGTACACCTACTTCTGGCTTTCTTCTGTTCAGTGTTCTGACATTATTGATTACATAAAAAGCACACTGGCCTGAATTGCTTTCAACTCTCCTTAGAGAATCCAGTATCTAGATTTAGCTCTGTTACCTGAGGCCAGATTTCTTGTCGAGCTTTCGAATGGCTTTCACATGTACAGATTTGCAGGTCTAGAATCTTGCTGCCGAGTGTTTTGAGTGTCTGTGCTTTGGTCTGTCTCTAGCGTGGTGTCTGAGGAATGAGGGTGTGAGCTGTGTTCTGCTGGGGGCCTCCAGCACTGATCAGCTGATGGAGAACATAGGAGCCATTCAGGTGAGACACTGACAGCAGACAGCAGGATACATACATGAACATGAGCTTTTTATTCTGAGATCAAAGATGCTGCGGTTTTTGCAAACAACAAATGGCACAAGAACGATATGACGCAACCAGCTGTGAAAATGAGCGTTACATAATTTTGAAACACTCTACAGCTTTGAATTTTTTTTAATGAGATTTCACTGTTCACACTAGACATTCTGAAATGAACATGAACGTGAACAAACGTGAACGACACTCGAGAGTGCTTTTGCACTATCACGAAAGTTTAAGCCTTGCCAATTTAAATATTCAAGCTCAAGAAGACGCGAAAGGGAACTCGATTCGTTACTCGCGCTCTGTGTGGAAGGTTTTCTGTGCACAAACATCTGAAGCATACACCCAGAAATCTGTGTCTCAGACAGCGCGTGAATACTGAATTGAGGTCACTTTCACGTCGTCTTGCGGTTGAACAGACATATTCAAACAAAATAGTCGAAATACTCATCTTGGCAAGTATCCTTGTAAACATAGTCAGTTATGTCTTAACTAATTGCAAACAATTGAGAAAGAAAACGCATGTGTAACAGTATATTGGATCCGTGCATTAGCTCTTAAAGTGATTTTTAGTGCTAATCAAACAACAAAAATCAAAGGAAAATCACTTGTAGCTCTTGACTGAATACTTTTTGTAACTTTAATAAGAATGAATCTGTTTCATAGCTGGTAAAAAAAAACGTTTTATGGCAGATACATTTTCTTAAGTCTCTGGCTATGGGCAGGTGTGGCCAACGGTTAGTTTTTAGCCCTGCTTCTACCATTATTAGCCTCGAAAAAGCTTGTCACACACGTTGACCATCTTTTCTGGCAACATTCCCCAATAGTCATACTATATAGCGGGGCTGCTCGATTTGGGGTAAAAAAAATTGAATTAAATGGAATGAAAAATGTGTTTGTTTGTAGGGCTGCACAATTTGGCTAAAACCTTTTTGATTATAAGTTAATAAGACTATACAATAATAATTATTTTTGTTTTAATGTGATTGCTAAATAAAATATTAAACAATTTTACTATTGTAATATTTTACTGTAAAATAAAAATCACGTATTTAATGTAATAATAAAAGTGCCGATTGATCATACCTACTAAATGGTGTAAGTTGTCACTACGGAACCTGTGATTAAACGGCCTATTATAAGCATTGTAGCCAAGATTAAAACAATTATGAAACTGCAAAAAATATAAAAGGTAACAAACATATTGGGCCATTGTTTTGGCCTTTGAGTTTTGTTATTAATACATTTGTAACATTGGAAAAACACAAACTTTAATCCAACATTCTTTCAGGTTCTTCCAAAATTATCATCATCAATTGTACATGAAGTGGACAGTATCTTAGGCAACAAGCCCTACAGTAAAAAGGACTACCGGTCCTAAAAGGAAGATCAGTGACACTATGTCGACCTGCTTCTTTCTCTGAGCTTTGACTGAATTAAACATTGGCACATGGGACCAGCACCGTCACGGGTCCTGCAAGGAGACACCAACTCGCACACTACATGGAGTCTGCCGACATTAGCCTGAGAGAGGCCAAGATCCGCACGGGCAGAAGGGAAGCATGCTCACTTACTCAATAAGCAGAACGCCACTCCAACCACCAAGAAACCACTGAGATCAAGCACACTGGCTCGCTTCCTCCTCCCCTTTGTCCCCTTGTAGGAAACACTAAGAAGTGCAGTATTAGGGATCCAGAGTTTGTACTTATTCTAGAAATGCATGAGATTCACTGGCCAGTGCTTTTTCCCTCCATTTTGGAAAACAAATAAATTTGCATAACCTAACAGGAAGTAATGAAACTGATGAAGCGCTAGCAATTACATGACTAAACAAACCTAATAAGGCATTTGAAGTAACTCATCTCAAGTTTTATATGGAAACATCACTGAATTGATAGCCAATATGTGATTGTTTACGAGACCTCATTTATACTACAAGCTAAATCATTTCTGGCTGCTTTTTAATTCTAGAAAGGGATAGTTATTATAGAGTTATATATATAATACTGTTGGTAAACAAACATTAGCTTTGGGTTGTGAGACCGTCAGAAATATTAATCAAAAACAGGCCTCAACAAATGTGCAATATCTGAAAGTGTTCGTAAACCCATCTTTTTTTCTAGAAAACAAATGTAGACAGTAGTTGAGTGGTGGACTGTGTGCTCATGTCAGCTTCGTCTTGCTAAAACCAAAGAAATGTCTGTTTCCTCCAAACACCTGCGTTTGATCATGTGACTATTGTTTTAAAATGGTATTATTTGGTACTCATCGTGTCATCTGTACTCAGTGTTTGATGCATTGCCTTAATGATGTGTATTTGAATGTGGAAATCTCTATTCCTATTTATTTATTTATTTATTTTATTGTAGTGGATGCTCAATTATCAGAACCATTTTGAGCTTACTGGATGATTATATTCTGTCAGTCAGTATTCACACAAGACTGTCTAAAGAATTTTGAAGGAATTAAGGTGTTTTTGTTGTCATTTAACAGTTTTATGAACATTTTACCTTTTCATGTTTAGTGTTGTTTGTTTGTCCTTGTGTATGTGTAGAATGTGTCTTACTATACGTTTTGTTTTTGGCCAATGGCGCCCTCTACTGGCCAGGAGCACATCACTCCACATTATAAGTAAAATTTACATTATTCCATCGGGAAAAAAAATCAACAAAAAAAATCAGTAGCTTTCAATAAAGTGTAATTTATTTCGCGTATGTTCTCCATGAAACATTATTTTATGAAACATTTTCAATTACTCAGACATTTTCAAATTGATTAGCCAATTAGGACAGTGCTAATTTGCTGTCTGAGAATACTAGATTGTATGCCTTATTCAGTACTAATGCTAAATATTCAGTGTTGCAACCATTTATTTAGCATGTTTCATCTGTACCAACAGAATTAGGCTATCTAGTGTATGCATTATGGCATTTTAAAACCATTAGTGGTAAATGGTGAGCATTACTGAAGGTGACAGAGGCGTTATAGAATAGCCTAACTTATGTTATTGTAATTATTAACTTATAATAATATAAATTAATTTATATCATATCAAGGCAGTTCAAATTATTCTGACTCATTCCAATATGAATGGACATTTTACTAAATTTAGCCTATGTATCGTCATCTTCAAAGAGTCTCAATATTGGCTGCATGTACATTAATGAATTTTAATAATGGCCTATATTTTAGTGTAGAACAATGATTATGCTTGGCTGAGTATGAAAGTGTTGACCTGTAGTTGGAATGTAATGCAAACTTATAAGAGTTTTGATTGTTGATTGAGCTACATTGAGTTGTAGGTACGGAAATGCTGAGTTGAACATGCTTTACTATTACTATCCGAGAGGCTTTTTGAAGTAGCACTTTAACCAAAGAAGATCAGGCTTTGATAGAAGTGGGAGCATTGCTTCAGTTGCCATTAGCTGAGGCTCATTGTAAATGTCCTTATATTTGTATGTTGAGTGAGGCTGCATCTATCATGAAATGTTAGAGGTACTTATCGGTTCACAGTATGTTTTGATATGTTTGCACTCGCTCAGGAAGTCATAACTGTTGTTGTCAGTAATTAGATGGTAAACATCGCACCACATGTACCAGTTTCGTCATGTGGAGGATAATGTCCCTGAATGAGAAATTGTTGCTGTACACAAATTTAACAGCCTAATATTTATTAATTTTTTTCCTGCAATGGTAGGTTGTTGTAGAAAGAGCCCCAGCTGAATACTTTAGTGTAAAATTATTTGAAAAAAATTATATTGTCAATAGGAGTAACTATGTACAGAAACTGTAACTGTATGTACAGGAAATCTGAAATGTTTTAAAGCTTATTTGATATGAATAGGCGGTTTTTGGTATAACCTTGTATTCTGATAATTATTAACTGTAATATGACCATTACTGTTAAAGAAATGCATTAAGTTATGGTGATCTCTGTAGATACATAATGGAATGGTTTGATAACATGTATATAATCTAATTCTATATGCTATACTGATTTTAATGACCATAATCACATTTGCCTTCATTTATTTTTTCATTGGCAATTATTGCTTGACATTGTGCTTGAAGAAAAACATGTACAGCTTCAAACGATGAAAATAAATAATTCAGAAAATTCTTTAATTTGGTCTTTGCAATTTTTGTCTAAATGTGTGTTATTTATGATATAACTTTTTCTTAGTTTTTTTTAATGGGAAACAAATAGCAATTTGTTCTGAAAAACAGTAAAAAGCGTAAAGACCAGTACCAGTTCAATGCATGCCTTTTGCAAGTCTAAAGAACCATAGTTCAGTGATGTGCAAATTGCAAAATAATGCCAATATGTTTTGTTTTTTGTCAATTAAACACTTAAAGTCCACCAAGCACTACATAACAAAAGATGTTTAATCCCGAATAATAATAAAAAAGTGTAAGCTTCCAGAAACTTAACCATTACAAAACAAAGAAAAAGTATTGACCATGGCCGAAAACAGAAGAATTTAAGTTATCTTTGGCCCTGACTTAGCTGCAGAAATATTGAAATAAACACTTCCTTTGAGTTCATATAGTCAAGTAAAAATTCAATTCACACATCACAAATGCACATGGTGTAGTTAGATATTATACTATACAAAAATAAATCTTGCAAAAAAACCTACAAGGATGAAACAGGAATCATATAAGGATAAGGTTTACAGTACAGTTTTCTTTCAAATAAAATTGTAAAGAAGCATTTGCATAAAAAAAAAAACCTTACATTCATAAAGTATATGTACACAGGTAAAAAAAAAAAAAAAAAGACTCCAGTTTCATATTTTTATATGATTTGAATATTTCAAAGTTTTGAATATAGACAATGTCAACACCCAAATATTATACACTATAGTAATATATTTAACTCAATTTTTGTGCAAAATTCTACCTAAATTCTTAAAGAAGTTATTACTTGAAAATGTTTATTATGAATGATGTAAGATACTATTAATATGCGTTTTACTCAAAGTATCTTAAAATAATTGCAAAATATTTCACTCAAGACAAAATCTGGAGTTAAATGGACATCAAACCATGTAATGAGAGTAAATAAGTGGTTCCTTAAAGGCCTTTGTTTGGTATCACAGTGGTGACACTGGGATTCAGCTTCAGGTGAACCGAAGGCCTTGGTTTGGTGCTTTTCTTGATTACAGTTAAACTAACCAAAGTCTTCTAGAAGCTCGATCTCCCTGAGCAGAACTGATGCTGAAAAAACTCCTCAAAAAATGTTTCAAAGTTGAATTTGTCCTCATCTAGATGGAGCTTCAATATAACAAGTCATGTTGGACTTGATGTCCACTTTTCCATGAGAAAGTTTATCATTTATTAACTAACTATTGGAAGCTTCTGTCTCAACTGGCACAAGAGTTTGTCCTTGTCAGAGTCATCTGATCGTTTGGTGGACTTCTGCGTTCAAAGATCTTTAAAATAAAAAAATGCTACAAGGCTAAAAGGTCAGGTCAGTTTACAGTCATTGACACTGTCCGTGAGAAGAAACCGTGAGACTGCTATACTGACGAGTCCTTCCTTTTGTTGCTGCTAGTACTCTGACTGGATGTGAGCCCTGTTATTAACACATATGATACAGAAAGTTATTCTCCGAAATCACTGTTAAATGCGAAGGTTATTGTGAATGACCAAAAGTGAAATTACCCTCTTGACAGCTCGGTCCGACCCATCTGTTCATACAGGTGCAGCGCCCATTGCGTGGATTGCACTGGCCTCCGTTGTGACATTCACATCTCTCTGAGCAGTCAGGCCCGAATCGATTTACCCCACAGTCTGATGTGAATTCAAAAATAAATATTTGACTGAATGACTGACAAAAAAGTAAAATTCCAAGAAATTTGGTGGAAGGCTCACCTATATCACAGCGAGATCCCATTTTCCCTGGTGGACACAGACACCTGCCACTGACAGGGTCACATGGTGTGTCTCCATCACAGTCACATTTGTGCATACAATTACGCCCAAATTTTCCAGGCTCACACTCTGAAACATACACATATAGTATGAAATAATGGTAATCCTTTACAATAAGGTTTCATTTGTTAACATTAGGGAACTACATTAGGGTAAGTTTACAAGACAACGATGTACTAAATGTTTTTCCTTAACGTTGTTGTATGTACGTGAAAAACACGGTCAAAATTAAATAAAATAATATGATCAATAAGTAATGACAACATGTGTTTTTACATTGCTTTAGCTCATCAAAATAAGTTAAGCAATTTTCAGCTTTTTTTCAAGGTCACTTTAATGTAATTTAAGTTGAAATGACTTAAACATCCAAGTTGATTGTACTTAAAAATTCAAGGCAGCAACTTTTCTTTTACAGTGAAAAGTGAAAAAAATGTTAGGCCCCAAAAACAACATTGTTGTGTAAATGAATGGCCAAAATGCATAAAAGGTTTTCTGTTTTTAGTTGAAAACGGTGTCGTGTAAACGGCCCCATAGTCAACATGAACTAACAATGAAAATACTTATACAGAATTTATTAATAGTTAATGTTAATACTAATACAATTTTAAGATCAATCTGTTAACATTAGTTAATGGTCCTGGTATACTCTACATAAATGTAGACAAAATGTTCCCACAAAGTTGGCAATATCCAAAATCCTTGTCCTTGTCCTTGTGAGGACATTTTGATGTTGTTTTTTTTAAAATGTAAAAATGCAGAAAGTTATGTCAATGGAAAGTCCCCATAAAACATGGAAACCCATGTGTTGTGTTGGCATGTATACACACACACATTACAAGTTTCAGTATTCAAATAAATTTGTTTTTTAACATTGTCTTCCTCAAAGAATCACGAAAAAAATACCTTCTCACAGTTTCCTCAAAAATATAAATAAATTCAGTAAATCAGCATGTTAGAATGATTTCTGAATTCTTCATGTGACTGGAGTAATAATGCTAAAAATCCAGCTTTGCCTTCACAGGAATAAATTCCATTTAAAAACATTTTCAAATAGAAAATGACTATTTTAAATTTTAATAATATTTCACAATGTATATTAATATATATATTATTATTAATAAATGTTATTACTGTATTTTGTCAAAAAAAGAGAATAAGAGACTAAGAGTAAGAGAAATATAAGACAAAAAAATTGACCCCAAACTTATTTCCATGTAACATTATAGAAGAGCTCCTCTGTACCTCTATCACAGCGGAGTCCTTGGTAACCTGGAGGACAGAGGCAGCGGCCCGTTCCAGGGTCACACGGTGCACTGGCACGGCAGTCACACAGAAGCTGGCAGCGATGACCATGGAAACCAACAGGGCATGCTTTTGATTAAAATAAAATAAAAATTAAGAATCATCACAAAACTGACTAAAATAGTCAGGATACAAAACTCTATGAAAAAGATCCTGTGTTTTCTCACCATGTTCACAGAGATGTCCATAGTATCCGGGAGGACAGTGACACTCGCCCGTCACTCTGTCACAAGTGCCGTTATTTTGACAGTCACACATTTCCCTGCAGTCAGCACCATATCTCCCTTTGGGACACACTGATCAACACAACAACACATTTTTATTATCAGCTTATCGGTATTGGCTTGAATTTTTATATTGGTGCATCACAGGTTTAAAATATTGATAAAAGTTTTAATTTTAATTTTCATGTTTGGGTAACCTGTGCAAAAATCTGTGCTGACCTATATCACATCTGTCTCCTGTCCAGCCCAGCCCACAGGTGCAGTTTCCTGTAACAGCGTCACACACTCCTCCATTACTGCAGTTACAGCGCTGAGCACAGTCTTCCCCAAACCAGCCCTTAGCACAGCCTGAGACACAATTACATCAGCTTATTTCATACAAACTCAATCCCTCCACCCTCAGTTTTAGCAGAAATACTGTCAGACCTTTCCCACAGTCTTCCCCTCGCTGGCCAGCTTTGCACACACATCTGCCTGTGACCGGATCGCTCCGGGCCCCTTCACCACACAAAGCTACTCGTACACAGTCTTTCCCGTAACGGCCTAACGGACAGGCTTTAGAGAGAGAACAGTCTGTTAGTGATTACACTCACCTTTCTTAAACCAATGGGCATTTTAGGTCAGAAGTGACCGGAAAAAATTATTTTGTTGAATTTTTTTGCTTCATCGGAATGGGATGACACTTGGTGACTTTTGTCGCATTAGCTATGTAAACACCCCAAAAAAAAAAAAAAAAACATGGAAATTATTTGGATATGTTAAAGGGTAAAAAAAAGAAGAAAGTCACACTTGGCTCCTTCGCGGTTTAAAATGGCTGATATACGAAATTAATGGGAAATATGAAATAATACAAAAACTCAGAGAATCTTTTGGTGGTACAAACTACAAATCAGCCACTGTGCAGAAAAAAAGTGCACAGCAATGAAGAATTATTGCTATCCATTCCTTATTTTGTTAGATTTTTAATTATCAAATACTAACAAAAATGCTTTCCATGAGTTCCCTGTTAATGTTTGATTGTAATCATAATGCAAAACCTGATACTTATCTGACAAAATATATCTAAATCTTGAAAAAAAGTATGAAATTTAGAATGTCTAAATATATATCTAAATGCAAAACCTTATAAAATTATGAAATTCTGTCAAAAAAGTTTTTTTTTTTTTTTACGCCTCCAGATGGCACTATTCTCCATAATTTAAAAAAAAAAAATGTAAAGGCTTTCACTCTATTTTATTGTGAAATATTGCATTTATTGAAAAATAATACAAAATAAATAAAAAAGATTCCAATGGAAAAATAGCTCATAAAAACGTTTATAAATATTGCATAGTATCATAAAAGCACCTAAAAATTCTAAATAAGAATGAAAAAATAGTATTGAACAAAAAATTTCATTGATAAAAAAAAAAAAAAAAAAAAAAATTACATTTCAAGGCTTTGGTCACTTTTGACTGAGAAGGAGAAGAGTGTGACACCTAAACCAAGAGGTCCAGAGGGATAAATCTTGAAATGAACGATAAATGAAAATTGTAAAAGTGTGACTAACTGATATTGCAGTTTGGTCCAATGTATCCTGCTGGGCAGGTGCAGGTGCCCGTGCTGGTCTTGCACACTCCGTTGTTCAGACACTGGCACTCCTTTTCGCAGTTGGGACCATAACGTCCCGCCTCACACTCTAAAACAACAATGAAGCATCAAAGGTACAACAATGACGATTATGACCTTTAAAACTTCATAGAATGTGTTTCTTCAACAAAGGGCATTTTAGCCACTAATGTTAATTTAATAAAAAAAATTGTGTAATAAAATGACAATAAAAGATTGATTGGAAATTACACACTGTAAAAATATTCTGCACACATCACGTCTCATATTCAAACTCAAGCATGATCCAATAATGTACACTTACTTAATACACTCGATAAAAGTTCCTATAAAGTGTCAGTTGTAATGGCAATGCTGTCACAACTGAAGGACAATTGTAAATTGTGTCAAAATTAATAATGATTACTACAGTCTTTGTTTAGATTTAGCTTATTTTATAAATGTAATTAATATTTTTTATGTTTAATTTTTAGGATGAAAGTATGGGACAAATCTATATATTTAAAGCATTTGAAATCTTTTTTAAGTTGAAATCTGTTAGTTTTAATACAAATCAGCACTTGTGGTATAACAATGCCTGTATACAATTACATAAAAGCATATTTGGCCTATCTGGTGTATTCATAAATTAATTATTTTTCCCCATACTGCCCTATTGTCACATGTTGAATCCTTTCTGTTCGTCTCAAACCTTTTAAAGGCCAATTCACACCGCACCGACAGACGGCAGCAGACACTTCGACAGGTTTTATCGGATCAGTGTGTTATCCCTGTCGGAGCTTGTTTTCTCCGACTGAACATGCTGAATCGGATTTAGAATGTCTGTGAAGTGACGTGCTGTAATCTGACTGTCACCGCTGGTCTGTCGGTACAGTGTGAATTGGCCATAAGATGAAAGAAGGTGTCATCATGAAGGGCACACCTGTATCACACGTGGTGCCATGGTATCCTGGAGCACAGTAACACACACCGGTGACGGGGTGACAGAGCTGGTTCACCTCAGAGCACTGGCACACCTGATTACAGTTCAGTCCAAACGTACCTGACTGACACACTTACACACACCAGCAAGATCAGTGTTTCACTCATGTGCTGTCAAAGAGATTTCACTGTAAATGTGATGAGATCTATAGATAATCACTCACTTCGCTCACAGCCGTTACCAGTGAAACCAGGCTGGCAGCCACACTCCCCGGTCACATGGTTACAGGAAGTGGCGCGAGGACAGTGGCATCGCTGAGCACATCGCTTCCCATATGAACCGGGTAAACAAACTGAAAGAGCACAAATGAGTTACGGTGGGTCTCTCAGCAGGGGGCAATTGACAGACATTGGGGGAAATTACTTTTCTCGCAGTGTGAGCCTCTCCAGCCCGCCGGACACATGCAGGTGCCAGTGATGTGATGACATGGGGCATTATGATCACACCTGCAATGCTCCTTACAGCCTGGCCCAAATAAACCTTGAGTACATGCTGATCAGAACACACAGAATGGGATTAATGTACATGTCATCTTCCTTATGGTCATTTTTTTCAGCCAACATTATGATAAGATCACCGTATGATGTTTTTTACCCGTCTCACAGCGTGTGCCCATCCAGCCTGCTGGACAGGAACACTTGCCACTCTGTCGGTCACACACGCCACCATTCTCACACTCGCATCTGTGTTGACACTTCATGCCAAAATGTCCCAGAGCACATTCTGAAAACACAAAACATAAATAGGACGTTTGGGGGGAGAAAAAAAACATTGTCACCTTAACATCTGTCAAAATAAAAATAAAAAAAATCACATGAACTTCTGCCAAACGGTTTAATGCACACTGTTATTTGAATTACTTTAAATGCTACAGTAAACGGTTTGGTCTGTCTAACCCAGTTCACAGGCCACTCCAGTCCATCCACTAAGACATGTGCAGTGCCCACTGATCCGGTCACATGACCCTCCATTCTGGCACAGGCAGTGCTGGTGACAGCCCACACCATAGCAGCCAGCTGGACACTCTGGAAACACACACACACACACATACACACACAATTCTTACCTACAATTTGTATAATAAAGACAAAGATCTCTATCTTATGAACATTCAGATGAGCATGATTCTGCAGTGTGAGAATGAGAGATAAACACATTTGAAATAAACCCAAATATAAAAATCACAACTGTAGAGTGAAAACAATAGAAAATGAGATCACATTTTACGGTCTAGGGTCTCTGGAGAACCCAAACATCCTAAATGTACACCTTACGAGAACAGCGCATCAGGTTAAAGGTAAAAATAACTGATGTTAATGCATGGACGACTGATGCGTTGGACCATTCGATGCCACCCGTTGATGCGTCGGTGAGTGGGGTGACTAAGCAATATAGTTATGTTTTTTGTGGGGGTTTGTGAGGACAGTTACATTAAAAACATCACCTTGTTCACAGCTGTTCCCTGTCCATCCTGCTCCACACTCACATCGCCCATCAGCAGGGTCACAGGTGGCATTATTGTGGCAGTTACAGGTTTGATTGCAGCCAGGGCCATAGGTGCCAGCTTCGCATGCTACAGCAAGACAAATATAATCAATAAAACTATGTTTTGTTTTTTGAAACAACAAAAGGTACTGCAATACATCCTGAAATACAGTGCCACCAGGATTCCACATCAAAGGCACATCAGGACGAGGCCTTGCCGGCATGCAAAGTGTGCCGATCCACTGACACACAAATTCAAAGCATCTGTTTTATTGCTCTATTTGTCTTTCACCTTACACGAAAGAGAGAGGGAATGCTTTGAACATGCTCCTTGTTACCATTCATTGTCATGGGATGTTGACTGCAGTAAAATGACTCACTGGTGTTGCAGAGGGGCCCGACCCAGCCGGAGGGACACTGGCAGTCTCCAGTCACGGGGCGACAACGGCCACCATTCAAGCATTGGCACTTCTGCTGGCACTCGAAACCGTGAAAGCCCTCAGGACATGCTGTTGAAGATACATTTAAACAGGTTAAATGGACTATATTTAAACATATGTAGCACATAACCAGAAATTTTTCCTACGTTTTTCACAGTACGTTCCAGTCCAGCCTGGTAAACAAGTACAGGCACCGCTCACATGCTCGCACGCTGCTTCATTCTCACACTGGCATCTGTGGCGGCAGCCCTGGCCGAAGAAACCATGGGGACACTCTGGAAAACACAACAAAAACATCAGAAAATGCTGGATTTACGTTCCCTGAAGGACATACCAATGGTTGCTCATACTTTGATCACAGCGTGGTCCTGTGTAGCCTGCATCACAATGGCACTGCCCAGTCACAGGGTCACAGCTGCCCACGCTGCTCCTGCAGTCACACGGGTTGGCACAGTTCAGCCCCCAGCGTCCCGGCTCACAAGCTGCCACAGAATATACATGCCCCATTACATCAAATAATTAATTCCCACTATGTCACGATGAGATGATCACATTACGAGTTTGAGTAAAGTAAAGAGACCAGATTTATTAAAGCAGTCAACTCGTTTACTTTAGGGTTTCCTGGCAGGCGTTTTTTTGCAACAAACTGCATGGATCCACTGAGGGAAAGAATCATTTATGCGAAGAAACCTGATGCATGTATTTGTAATGGATTGGATGGAGTGTATAGTGAGAAAGTAAATAAGGCAAAGTCACAAGCTGACTTTTCACTTCAAGTTCTTAACATTAAATATATTATTTGAAAATAAATATCAAATTATCTTTCGCAATGTATATTTAATTCCCGCAGACAAAAATGCTATGGGGGGGCTATGATGGGGCAGTGAAGAGTTGCAACATCAACATCTACGTATAAGTATGTGGCCGTCCGACTGGATATGATGTAATTCCTATTAAAATGCAGGCTGAATTATAGGTAATGAGGAATTAAATGAGGAAGCCAATGCAAAGAACGGGGCATTATGTGAGAAATTCTGGAGATGGAACACAAATCATGGAGCTTCATTTAGTGTAAACTCGAGATGTTTACATAAAAGATACATAGATATACATAACAGATCTAGGTTGACCAGTAATGGGTACAAAAGTCTGTTCCAAACACAAATCCTGAACAAGGAGTTGGGTGTGGTAGCATCTGTGGCAATGCATGAAGGACTGGATTTTGTTATTTTATGGGGCATGAAGAGGCAAGACTGGGCAGCTGCAATAATGTGACCAGGAAAGGTCAACTGGTCCTGTAGGACAGCTCAGTCTTATGTTGAAGAGAAGCTGTCTGACATCCATTTGACATTATCACTGAAGTGCTGTCTCATATTTAGTATGGTCTCATTCACTCTAAGTTCTAGACATGGAACTATCTAATCTGTGACTTAAGTGTGACCTTACCTTTTGCGCAGTTGGGCCCTGTCCAGCCATCTTTACAAACACAGAGACCCGTCACGTGTTGGCAATGCCCACTGTTTTCACAGGAACAGCGCAACTGGCAGCTGAGGCCAAAGTATCCATCTGGGCAGACTGATTAAAAAAAATGCTAAATTTGCCACCATGTGAATTATATCAACAGAAAAAATCTGTTTTTCGATCTTGCATTTGAAAACAGAAATACAAATGTAATTACAAACTCATGACATATGTCTGGTATTGAACAGAGGTTTGATGATGAATTAAGATTATATAAATGAAAGATTAAAATGTTACCATTCTGACAGAGATTTCCCATGTATCCCGGCAGACAAATGCAGGTGCCGTTTTGCCGATCACACACTCCACCATTATCACAGGAAGGACACAACTCTGCACATCCCAGTCCCCAACGGCCCTCTTCACACTCTTAACATAAAGTTATAGAATAAAGTTTATAATTTACCGCATGTCGTTCCAAATCTGTACGCATTTCTTTCTTGTGCAGAACACAAAAGAAGTTATTTTGAAGAACTCAAACTAACACTAACACTGGACTTTCATTGTAAAAATATACATTTCTCCAAATATCTTCTTTTATGTTCCACAGAAGAATGAAAGTCATACAGTTGAGGAATAAATTATAGCAGAATTTTAATTTTTGGGAAAACTATCGTTCTATTTTTACCACATAAGAAAAATCATGCTTTGGTAAATCATAATTATGACCTAAAAGACATCATTATGAGATTGAAAAGTAGAAATTCTAACACGTTAGTCAAAATTGAGTCATTATGACATGAAAAGCCGCATTTATGGCACAATTAACTTTGTTATGATGTCCTGTTAATTTGTCCTATGTCCATAATTTAAACTTTTTGTCAATTTCAAAATGATCTCATAATTACGACTTAGTATGTCATACTTTCAACTTTTTTATCTCATAATTATGAAGGTTTATCTCATAAATTAGATTTACCAAAGCATGATTTCTTTTTTCTTATGCGGCTAAAATGGGCTTCCTACTACATATTATTCAAAATGTAAAATAACATAGCATGATGTCAATACATGAACTGATATAACCAAATAATCCAAATAAGGGGTAAAAGCTGTTAATCTTATTCATACTTACAGGCATGTAAACATGGGAGTCCTGACAGCATCACAGCACACCTCACATTTAACCTCTCATACACACACACACACACACACACACACACACACACACACACACACACACACTGACACACACACACACACACACACACACACACACACACACACACACACACACACACACACACACACTCAGCTGGAAGCCACTAACTGTTCATTAACAGCTAATAGTTGTCTCTGGCTTGTTAACTAGCTCTTCACTCCTCTCTTTCTGGAATGCGTCTCATGATGTCCTTGTGTATTTGAGAATGAACTCCTCTAATGGATTGGCCCGTAAGGAGGGATATATTACCAGAGTTATGTCTGTGATCTTTGGCTTAGCAAATTGTGGCTAATAATAGACCTCCAAAAACACAGCAATTTCTCCCCTCTAAACTACCTCATCCACTCCACTCCAGAACAGAATGAAAAGTCATTAATGGCATAACGATTTTCATCTCTCTTAGACGTGTAGAGTGAGGAGAGAAGCTGAGGTCAGCTTGTTTAATACTGTTCAGATGAAGCACCATGTAAAATGATGATTCCAGATAAATTTGGGATAAGTGAATATGATGGTTCACTAGCAAACTCGCTCTAAACTATTTGATAGTATTAAATGACTCTCTGTTTTTGGTTTCTTTTTTCTTTTCTTTTCTTTTTTCTTCTTTTTTTTCCCCTACTTTGCAGCACTTCTTGATCTCTAGTGCTGTTTTTCCTTACCTTCCGCGCAGTGTTCCCCTGTCTGCCCAGCGGGACAGTGACATTGCCCGGTCACTGAGTCACATGGAGCTCCATTACAGGCACAAAACTGTGAGCATCCAACTCCAAACTGTCCCACAGGGCACACTGTAAAATATAGTACATCGGTTCTTACAGATGAAACAGTGTAAATGACTCTTAATACTGCTTGTTTGTCTGATCTCCTTTTTTAAGAAGGGTATTTAGGAGTGTTTTTTTCCCCCAAAATGTTTTAGGATTTTAAGGTTAAAATTAACATAATAAATATGTTTAATGCAATATTTTTTTAACACGTTGCTTTGTAATGATAATTACTGTGAAAAATCTTTTACAAATAAATCAAAATCGTATTATTAATCATAATGTTCATGGACCCAGATTTTACATGGGCCACACAGTCTACTGAGCATCAAGAGTAATGAACTGACAGGTCAAGCAACTACAGGCTACGAGTAAAAAAGGCAAGCCAAAGCGACTCTCTTCACAGCCTGTTGTTCCTAATTGATGGCAGACGTAGCACTCTGATCGTTTAATGACTTCCAGGCTGTGGGGTTTGACTGCCAGCTCAGTGTTTCTGCTGAAATATTCGGGATATTTCCGCACCCCCTGCCAAGTGGAGTGGACTGGGGCATGAAGGCTGCTGGGGTTCTGCACATCATGGCAGCAGGACAGTTTTGTTTTATACTCATAAAAAAAGGCATTTATACATATCAACTCAAGCAACTGAATGTCACCTGGCCCGGATATCATTATTAAATAAAAGTGTGCAAGTTTCAAGCAGGACCAACTTCGATTTTGAACTTTCTTACCTTGAAAATGACTTAACATTTTCACCCCAAAAAAGTCTTAATTTAGTTTTACATGGCCATTTTCAAACATTTCTGACCCTTTGTATTAAACAAGTTGGTTTTGCCAACGTTTTGATGTAAACTGACCCCTTTTTGCAACTTATTTTTACAATATGGTTACCATTTTGTTCATGTTCATAGTTTGAGAATGAGAGTGTGTATGCAACCTCTCTACATTGGCATCTGGCAAATTTGGAAAACAATGGGGGTTTTTTTAAACGGGTTTTTGGTGAAAAGCCTGACATAAAGTCTGTGGTTAACAAAACTCAAGATATTTTCACGTTTCATTTTACGACATAAAAGACGTCAGTACATATTCCCTTGAGATTTTTTTTCAGTTTTCTTGAAAAAGGCAAGTCATGCAACTGTGATTTAGTTAGCCTACGTTTAGCTTTATACTTCTGCCAATTGTATTTAGGCTTCAAAATTCATAACTCATAAAAGTAGTTCATTTGTGAAGATTATTGTCACGATGTGTTAATGTCTTGTGTCAGGACTTTTGTGCTATTTCCTGTCTTGTGCCATGTTTTGTAGTTTTTCATGTTGATTAGTCTCGTATGTCTTGTTAGTTCCCTTGGTTACTCTTGTGTGTTCGCATGACAATCAAGCACACACCCCTTGTTACCTTGATAGCCTGTGTATAAATAGCCCTTGTGTTTCTCTTGTGGTTTGTCAGTCGTTGTTTGCTGTACCATGTTCCTGTCCTGAGTTTCTTTGTTTGCCCTGGATTACCTGTTTGTATTGTTATTAAAGTAGTGCTTGCATGAGGATTCTCTCTCCGCTTCGTCCCTGCCTCATTGTTACAATTATGATGATGAACCAAACTTTTGCTGGTCATGTTTTTTGTCGAAGGAACCAGGGTGATGCTAACTTCCAGATTGGCCTACAAAAATATGTCATCACTGCATCACTCTATTCTAACAATGCATGATTAAACTGTTAGTTTTAGCATTAATTATGTGCATTGAGCATTGTTTTTCCCTGCTGACCATTTCAGAACTGACTTGCGACCTCCACATAGTTCATCAAACTTTCACAAGGCCAGGAAAATTCCTGTTATCCATGATATTTTAAAATCTGTTTTGTAACATGCTGGGCTTGAATATTCTAGATCTTTCAATAGAGTGAAATACAGGATCATATCCACACATCCAGCAGGCCAGGAGATAAAGGTATTTCCATCAGTGTTTGGCAGCTGTGTTTGGCCTGGCCCCCTCATGTTATTCGTACTGTCAAACACTAGTCCAGCGTAACTTACACAATGACTCTCAGAGATGGCCATAAATCCACTTTTATGGAAACTCTTCTAACACTGTTCCAGCAAATACATGACTTAAACTCACCTTGTTCGCAGTGTTCCCCGTGAAGACCTGCTGGGCACTGGCGCTGACATTGTCCGGTCATGTGATGGCAAGACACTCCCAATGGACACAGGCATTTTGATTTACATCCTGGACCATAGTATCCACTATCACACTCTAAAAAGCAAAGAACAACAGATAAAACATATTTCTCACACACAAGCTGTCAATCCAGTGAATTGTACTTCCCTGAACTGACCTAGGTCGCAGGTCTTGCCTTGATAGCCATGCTTGCACACACATGTTCCATGACGTCGATGGCACTCAAGCGTGTTCTGCTGCACGCATTGACACTCCGACGAGCAGCCAGATCCATACGACCACTTGGGGCAAGCTGGAAAAGACATTGTGTAGGACATTCTGTTATAACCAAGAGAACCATCAGATGTTAAAATGATAACATGATTAACACAAATAGGAAATGTTCCTGGATCATCATCTTTGTAGGTTCTGGAACAACAATCAACTGAATCAATATATCAATGAATTAATATATCAATTTAGGTTTAAACCACACTGAAAATCAGAAATCTGGGAATCTAATTTGAACCTGGTTTGAATTTTTATTTTATTTTATTTTTTAGGATTTATCTATTTTAAATGACGAAACATTTATGACAGACACTCTTAAAACCCCTTATTTTGTATTTAGTGCAACAACAATCACTAATCAAACAAGCACATTTGTGACAATGTTCATGTGACTCTTTCACTGAAGTAGTCTTTCACTGAAGCTTAAGATGGTCTTTGGATCATCTCAAATCATGCAGGAGAACATGATTATCAGGTTTAACAAAAACTTGGGCTACATTTTATTTTTCAATAGTCCACTTTAGACATTCTACTAACTATAAGTAACTCTTTCTACTAACTATAAGTAACTACATGTCAACTGGCATCACTGAATCATTTTCCTGTTTTCACTGTAAAGCTGCTTTGAAACAATCTGTATTTTATAAAGCACTATATAAATAAAGTATAAAAAATAAATATAAAAGTGACTTGACTTGACTTGAGTACAAGTAACTGTTAGGTTAGGGTTAGGGTATAGTAGTATATGTTGCTACAGTATGTACTTGCAAAGCTAATTATATTCAGTAGAATGTCTGTTGGGGGACCATCAAAATAAAGGGCCCTATTTTAACGATCTGAAACGCAAGTATCAGGGGTGGTGTGGCGCAATGGATAAGACACATGCCTTTGGTGTGAGAGACCCGGGTTCGAATCCACTGTGAGACACCAATGTGTCCCTGAGCAAGACACTTAACCCCTAGTTGCTCCAGAGGCGTGCGACCTCTGCCATATAGCAATTGTAAGTCGCTTTGTATAAAAGCGTCAGCTAAATGAATAAATGTAAATGTAAATGTAAGTATCAAGCGTGAAACGCAAGTAACTTTGTGGGCGGGTCTTGGGCGCTGTTGCTATGATACCGGCAGGATAAATGACTCTTGCGCCCGACGCAAATCTAAAATGGGTTGGTCTGAAGTAGCTTCATTATTCATAGGTGTGGTTTGGGCATAACGTGAAATAAACCAATCAGAGCGACATCTCACATTCCCTTTAAGAGCAGGCGCGCTTGTTCCATGTCGGATTGCTATTATAACGGCAGATTTGCCAGGCGCGCGCCAGCTGAGGAGACCGACGTGACATTGGGGATGGGAGAAACACACCCAAATTAGCTTTGGTTAAACAGGCGTATAATAATTTGGGTAAATGTGTAAGCTAGATTCATGCCTATTTTTCACATCTTCATGGACACAACAAGATCACATCCCTCGTGTGTTAATATTTTTCCTTGTAATAATGTATGATTTGCAAAAATGAAAACTGCTGCTTCTGTATAGATGAGAGAATCAAAGTGTATGTGCGTTGTGCACACACTACATTGATTATGGCCAAGCATGCGCCCTTAAAATAGCATATGAATAACATGCGCAACGCGCCACTGACTTTAGACTAGGTTTTTCCTGGTCAGTGGTGGAATTGTTTTCTAAACCTGCAAAATAGCACCAGGGAACGTTTGCGCCGGAACACGCCTCTTCTTTGCGCTGAACCGCCCCGGGGAGCGCAAGTTCATTCCCAAGTTTACAGACGTGCGTCTGTGTAGGGAAAAGTCCGCTGTGCGCGGGCGCAAAATAGGAATGATACATGCGTCGGTGTACAAAGTCAATTGCGCTGGGTGCAAGATAGGGCCTAAAGTGTTTGCCGATATTTAGCAGACAGTCTACTAAGACTCTAATGAATGGTAGCTGACATGTAGTTGCAAAGTTACTTATAGTTAGTAGAATGTCTAAAGTAGACTACTGAAATAAAGTGTTACCCAAACTTGTATTATATATTTGTATTTGTGGTCTCAGACTTTTGGACCCCACTGTCCCTCTCCCTTTGATTTTATGGTTATGGTTTGGAACAGGATTAGGGATTTGATTGCTTCACAGGAATGTTGTGTCCAGAAAAGGATGTTGATCCAGGAACATGTCCTACTTGGGTAAATCACTCTGTGTAAGTATCTCCGGTAGTTTATGTCACTGTCTGTGTGATATACTGCTGGACTTACGAAGGTGACAGAACCTGCCGTAGAGACCTGGATCACACAGGCAGGCTCCATATGTGCGGTGACAGCGGCCGTTATTGGCACAGTTACATTTCTTGTTGCAGTGCTTTCCATATAGTCCCTTTGGACAACCTAAATCACAGAGAGTAAAAACTAAACATTTTACCTTTAATTCACAGATTAACATCAACTAAAATCATCAGCTGTAAATTGAGATATAAAACACAGGCCATATTTCATATAAACATACCAACAGTAATTGGAACATCAGATTTGGCACAGATACGATTTAATTTTACGCTGTAATCTGGCAGTCACTCACCGTCCTGGCACAGGTCTCCACTGACTCCAGGTGGGCAGCGGCACTTCCCGCTAATCGGGTCGCAGGTGCCACCGTTTTTGCACTTACAAAAGAAAGAACAGTTTCTACCAAATGTTCCCTCTGGACAGGCTAAAATGGACAAAAGAAAGTGTTATTTCGTACTAAGTAAATATGACAACTATAGGCCTACACTACTGTTCAAAAGTTTGGGTTTAGGGTTAGGAAATTAATACTTATTCAGCAAGGGAACATTAAATTGATCAAATGTGGCAGTAAAACATTTATAATATTACAAAAGATTTCTATTTTAAATAAATGGTGTTCTTTTGAACTTTTTATTCATAAAAAAAATCCTGGAAAACAATTATCAAGGTGACATTGATAATAATAATAAATGTTTCTTGAGCACCAAATCAGCATTTTAGAATGATTTCTGAAGGATCATGTGACTGAAGACATGAGTAATGATGCTGAAAATTCAACTTCACCATCACAGGAATGAATGACATTTTAATATACAGTACATTAACAGCTAATTTAAAATGTATATGTATTTTTGATCAAATAAATGCAACCTTGGTGAAAAAAATCTTACCGACCCTAAACTTTTGAATAGTAGTGTATGTTTCACACTACATAATGGACACACTTTGGTTACAGATGATCGCTGTCCAACCATCTGGGCAGTCACAGCCATCTGTGTCAATGTTACACAGTCCTCCGTTAGAGCAGTCGTCACACGTCAGGCTGCAGTCATGGCCAAATGTCCCATTCAAACACACTGCGATGGACAAGACAAACGTAAGATTAATAAGAAGCAAGCCCCACTAATAATAAACCAAGACACTTGAAAAAAAACAACACACTAAATTTCTCAGAGAGGGTGCTCTCTGCACGCAGCTCTCCAAAACGGTCTTCCTCATAGTCGTGATAGCGCTCCAGGGGTTGTGGGTAGTCCTGGAGGAGAGTGAGATGAAGGAGAGGTCTCTCAACCACCACTGGACTGGACAATTCCTCAACTGCTCTCTCCAGGGCTACACAGAGAAACAGATATATTGACATCAATGTTGTCTTGCTGTTACAACAACTATATCATACTGAATAGGTTTATCAGCTGGCTGGACACTGTGCTTCTTATTAGACAGATATTTTTCAAATACCAAATAAAATTATTCAGATCTTTATTCGGATCCCCATGAGGTTCCAAAGAGTGGTTGCGAGTCTTCCAGGGGTCCATAAGACAATATTAAATATATTGAAAACATATATAAAAAAACAAATATGTACATAGAATATTGATTTTTCATTTCTGATTACTTCATTATGTGAGACAAAAGGTTATGGACTGTTGGAAATCATACCAGAACTATGTAGGAAATTAGGTAAACAGGTTAGCTTTAATTTTACAAAATTAGTACATAACTCTCTGGAATACTCGACTAGGATTGGTCAGTCGATTCTGAGGTCAAATATTTTTGTATGATGACATTTCCCTTCCAACCAATCACCTACACTGTGTTAGTTTGGAAGCTTTCACAGTCTCTTTCTCATATAAAAAAAATAATAATAATAATAATAATAATAAATAAATAAATAATAATAATAAAAATAAATAAATACATTTTTTAAATAAATAAATAAAATAAAATAAAAATTGTACTGTATGTATTCATTTATTTAATTACTTCTTGTCAAGTATCCCTGAAATAACTGGATAATGTACAGTCAGCAAGTCATTGCAAAAAAAACCCCTTCATAATCTAAGTGATGCTGCACCTGATCACTTAGGGTTTATTTTGCAACGATGACCATATGGCTGTACATATCCGACCACAGAATGTGTCTAACCAATCAGAATCAAGTAATCTAAATAGCTGTATAAAGCAAACCTAATGCATAGCAAATAACTAATACCCACTGTGACCCCCACAGTGTACTTACAGATGCAGGAATGTCTATCGTCAGCGAGCCGGTTTCCAAACTGACAGAAGCAGTGATAGGAGCCAGCGGTGTTCTGACAAATGTGCTCACAGCCCCCATTATCAGACAGACACTCATCCACATCTACACACCAGCAGAAAACACAACGCTCTTAGACAATGTGACTGCCCTGTGATGTAACTAGGGCTGATTTCATTATAGCATTGCCAGTAACTGATATATCTCCTCGCTCTTCTTTAATAGTCGATCTGTAATAAACAGGTTGTGATGTACCGTCACATCCACATCCATCTGCATTGAGTCTGTATCCTGCCCTGCAGTAGCACTCATAACCTCCAGCGTAGTTTGTGCAGTCCTGCTCACAGCATGAAGTTCCCTCCTCACATTCTTCCAGATCTACAAGACAAATAAAAGCAGCACAGGAAGCGAGGCCATGAGCCATTGGTGTGTATTAGGACTCTGTAGACCGGGTATTTACATAAGCACAATTCCAGTTCTGAAGAGAGAACCTTCAGGGCACAGCCAGAAAAACACAAGACCTAAAACTGCTGAGATCCAGCTGGCAGACATTCGCTTTTGCAGGAAATAGTCGTTCATTTTGTTTGAGGAATGATGATTTTAAAGGTTTATCAGTGCAGCTGGATGCACGCTGAGGCCAAGAGATAGATTTCATTGGAGTTATTCTGTAAAACTAATTTATGTATCTGTCTGTACACCTGCACACTCACCCAAACAGGTTTTGAGGTCCTCTGCGAGCTGATAACCCTGGTTACAGCTGCAGACGGGTCCGAGTGCACCGTGCTGACAGTGGTGCGAACAGCCACCGTTATCAGAGTCACAACTGTTAACAATCTCCATTTCAATACCTACAGGAAAGTGAATGATTCATTGGAACAATTGTTTAAAAAAACTAAAATGATTATGAACACTTTAAAATAGCATGAATCTCACTGCATTAGATAACAAATATCAAACTTTGTGTCATTTATTTCAAAGTTGTCACTTTTTGGTTTTCAAATGTTAGTGGAATATGTTCATATTTAGTGTAGTTAATCTCATGTCCAGTGCTAGGCCAATCTTGCTGATATGGATACCAATAACTCCACTACCAGTACATTTATTTGTTTATTTAATTCAAGTAAAATTATTACAGCCAATCTCCTATACTGTGCTAGTTTCATAATAAAATTTCATAAGAAGAGAAAAGAAATCTGATAGCAAGTGCTAGGCCAATATCACTGATATTGATTCAAAATTGAATAGCCTAAACTGCAAATGTTCAACAAACAATCTTTGTGTATTATGTTATAACAACGATTACAGAACATGAGGAATTTTAACTTAACGTTTTTTTTTTATGTTTTGTGCATGTACAGATAGTTCCTATTCTATTCACTATACAGTTCAGCTTTGTCATTTTGAAGCTTACTTTATGAATTATTTTCTTGCTGAATAAATCAAACACATTACCGTTTAAAAGTTTAGGTTAGAAAGACATTTTTATTTAGCAAGTACGCATTAAATTGATCAATGTGTTAACAAAGACATTTATAATGTTACAAAAGTTTTCTTTTATTTCAGCTTTCCCAACACAGGAATAGAAAAAACAGAAAACAGTTATATTAAACTAATAATATTTCACAATATTACAGTTTTTTTTACCGTATTTTTGATTTAATAAATGCAGTCTTGATGAGCAAAGACTTCTTCGTTAAAACTCTTACCAACCCCAAACTTTTAATTGGTAGAGTAGTTAAAGTTTATCCACAAGCAGGATCGATACTACATTATAAAAAGTATCAATACTTCAGACTTGTCTCACCCATCCCTACTTTTTGGGACCACTGGGGTTCAGTGAACCGTGCTCAGAAGTGAATTAAGAGAAAGTTAGCTCACGGTAGCATTTCCTGCCGTCAGAGCCCAGCTCATATCCTGGTTTGCAGAAGCAGGAGAAAGAGCCCGGGGTGTTCCGGCAACTGTGAGCGCATGCCGCCAGTCCCGTGTCACACTCATCAACATCTGAAACACACCAATTACAAGTTCCTGATGACATGTCACCTTTTTCTACTTATACAGAGATCTACTTAGACGAGAATTCACTTTGGATTTGTTGAGTCAGAAAACAGAAATTTCTTCAATGAATATCAATGAGTGCAACCCCTCAAGCTCTAACTGACTCCATCATGGCCTTGAGAGTGGAAAGCTCTGCTCACTGTCTCCCTCTCCAGTCCTGGCCAGCGTTGAGAAGATGAGCCATGTTCTACAGTTTTCAGCTATCTAATTAAAGACAGTGCTTCCACTGTTCTCACACCATGGGAAAGAAATTTCTTTAAAAACTTTGGAAAAAGAGGATCCAGCAGTTGAGAAACCCTTTAATACTTTCCATGACAGCGTAACTGAACCCTAGCAAGGTGGGAAGGCCCTTCACTGCTGCTGTCAGAAGCTTTTACCTTCACAGTTCTTCTGGTCCGGGGCCAGCGTGAAGCCTTGGTGACAGCTGCACACAGCATGACCGGCATCACTGCGACATGAGTGCACACAGCCGCCGTTCCTCTCCGCACATGGGTTCCTCACTGAAACACATGCCATTTGAGTCAGATCGTATAAGTCATTTTACTGGCTGTCTCCCTCACGCACACAAACTCTCATTATCTTGTCAACACAGTCCATGTAATACACATACATAATTCCTGCTTTCTGAATTCCCTACTTGCCTCAGTCACGTTATGACATAAAACACATCATACAACGCAATTTTGAGACCCTTTGGAGGACAGATTCTATCCAAAATAAATATATAAAAAAATATTTTTAACATATAGCGTGATATACTGTACTACATCAGGGAGAAACAAATATTGCCAGGTTTATGACTGCTATAAACTTACTTTTCAACACATTTTTATAGGTTTGGGTGAGCAAATCGTTGACGATTCGAGGCCTTGGCCTACCATTTAAATACCATGAATATGATATTTATTGCTGAATGCTGATATACAGTACAACAGCTCTGAACTGTTTCATTTAGCTTGTCTGTGTTTGTGCATTCCAGATGTTAAGGTGACTCTTTCTACACATCACATAATTACGCCAATCGTTTGTCTTAATGAGTGAATCATTGATTTGTTGGCTCAACCAATTCATTCAAAAACACTGATAACATTGAGGACTGGAACAAATGACTCCCTGTATGCGTCCAAATATACCTCCTTTCTTACTATATAGTAGATAAAAAACAGTATGTGAAAAGAGTATGTCTGACTTCATAGTATTCATAAAACAGCAGGTGAAAATGACAGCGACTTTATGAATGATCTTATGAATGACTTTGAGCAAGTCATTGAATCATTCACTCAAGCGATTTGTCAAAAAACATGGATTCACTTAGCAAAGGAGCTTCTGTGTTCTACTCATAGACATGCAACCATTAATTCTGCTTTGGCCTTTGTGTTGAACTATTTTTAAAAAAGACAAAGAGCTGACAATATGTCCCTTAAATCGAAGTTACTCATTATTAACTGATTGTTTATTTAAAGCAGTATTGCAATGCTGTTTTCCTGAATATCAGTAATTATTTTTCAATGCAGAAGTAAACCATTTCCCTGTGAATGTGCAAGACTTCCGACTCATTAGCTGCTAAATAAATAGAAGAATAAAGTGCAAATTATTTGCTCTACAAATCAGTGTGTTTATGATTACGATAACATTAAAATAGAAGCCAGAAGCCTTGCACATGCAAGTTAAAAAAGCTTTTACATTGAACATAAGATGGATATTGTAATAGGTTTTGTATTGATTGATTCAGAACAACAGTGTGTGAAATTGCTTGAAAATGTAATGCAGCATATGTTGCTTATGACATATACTGTATGATATAGTCTTTATATCATATGTTTAATTGATATAAACATATATATCATTGTCTTTAAGTAAACTAACAAGTACAAATACTTTTATCCCAGGACTCATCTGTACTTTGATCACAACAGTTTGAAAACAGTAAAATTACAATGTTTTCCATTTGCCGAATTGAACTCTCCACACTCTCTCGTGACCACACTGATGCATGGAAGGTTTTTTTTTTTTTTTTGGCTATGTCTTACAGTTACACAATGAGATACACATTCTCTTTCTCCCTCCTTCTTTCTCCTTGTCTTCACCTAACTCTCAGGGGCAAGACTTCATAGGGGAACAATTGTATCTGGTGAGTATCAGGACATTGGATTTGTGTGGTAGTGTAGATTGAATATGAATTTTGGCAGACACACTGGAATTGACACAGTGTCCGCCAAGATGAGGATGCTATCGCCTGAATAATATAAGTTTCTCTCAGTGAAAACTGCTGTTTAAAGCAGGCCAAAAATGCACATAGGTTTAAGAAATTGCTGTTCAAGTGACTCACACTGCAAGGTCTGAAGTTCTGGTTATGACACACTAGTCTAACCTTATTTGAATTCAGTCAGGACTGATACACAGATGCCCTCTTCTGCAACCTTCAAGTCGCCAAATCAGTGGCCAATATCTCAGAGAAAACAGCACATCTGGGTTTTAGTGTTTTGATCAGTTTCTTTAGCTTCTACCTTTCTACCAAGAACCCTTTCATCCACACGTCCAAAAGCTACATACTGACTTTATGACACAGTTTTAGACCAAAGGTTTTCCTACTTTCATCCTCTTGTCAGCATGCTCTTTGATTAACGGCATGTGATATGCACTGCCGGGACATTTTATGGACAACGTAATGAACATAACAAAACTTTCAAAAGGTAAAGAGTTTAAATAAGTGCTTCTATACCCTGCTGAAATAACCATCTTACACCAACATGAATTTCCATACTGGTCCAGACTGGTTAACGCTGATCTGGTGCTGGTTTTAGATGGGGGCACCAATATCCAAAACATATATTATATGTTTGATTTCTGACTACTGTACTAAAGGCTACTAGACAAATCATGAAGTTTTGTCAACAACATTATATCAACTATATAGTAAGTTGAACATGAAGCCTTGCTATTTTGAAACAGCAAAAACAAGCACCATCTGAAGTTAATTTTGGTTTAAACTAAACATTGAGCACCACCAAGTCCAGCCACGGTTATGAGATTTAGATACATGAGTAGAAGAGCAAGACTCACATCTGCACGTCTTGCCATCAGTTGTGAGCTGGTATCCGCGTCTGCAGCGGCACTGGAAGTGAACGGGAGAAAGCTGGACACATTCATGCTCACAGCCTCCATTATTCACTGCACAGGATTGGACAGCTGAGGGGAGGGAACAGAGAAATGACAGGGAATTGACAGTTAACAGCCAAACAATTCCAAAAAATAATAATTATAATCAAAATAATCATAAACGTATTTATTTGTGAATGAATTTCTATGCATTAAAATTCAAACAATTCCTGTAAGGCTTTTTTTTTTTAAACGCTTTAATAAGATCTTGCAGCATAACACATGAAACTGAAAAACAAATGTATTATTCTTGGGAGAAAATAATACAAAACTGTCAGTGCTTTGTTTGCATTAGAGTGCACTCACTTTATATAACATTTTGTGGTAGCACCTTTGGCTTTAATTACATCAGTAATTCTGTTTGGATTGGACTCCCTTAACACAGGACATCTGGATTTTCCCATTTTATCCCTCCTTTTCGTGCAGAAAAGTTCAAATCGCGAGAAGACTTCCAGTTCACAGCCCGGTGTGGGTCAGTTCACAGATTTGTTACAGAGCTGAAGCCTGACCACTGACACGGTCACCATTTCCAGGAAACTGATCTTACTTTTTTAAATAGTTTCCTGCTTCAGCTGGATGTGTGATTTGAATGCTTACTGTATTGTCATTCATTTCAGCTTTCTGGCAGAAGGCAACACGTTTTGTACCAAAATATCTTAATTTGATGTCAGATGAGCAATGATTTATCTTAGAACATGACATGGAATTTGCTTGCATTTATATAATGTTATAACCTATTGGATATTACTTAAGGTGAAATATTCTGATATGATTAAATTTTATTTCAAAGAAAGAGTGTAGATTTTAATATTTACTTTTATTAAAATTACCAGTGTATTGTCACATTCTGTTATTGTTTCTGTTTCATTTTCATGGAATTCTAGTTTGATTCTCATTGTTTCATGTTTCCTTTGTTCCCACTTGTCTTTGGTTGTCATGGTTATTCATTGTTTGATTGATTTCTCACACCTGTTCCTTAGTTAGATCGTTAGCTCACTCTGTATATATTGCCCTCAGTTTAGTTTACTCATTGTCTGGTGTTGTTTGTGTATTGTGCACACTGTTTATTCTCTTGTTTTTACATCCTCTTGGCTTACCTTGTCTTCTTCTTGAACCAAATGTTACATGTAGATTAAAATATTTTATTAATGTTAGATTTTAATATCCACTCTTTGAAGAAATTATTTCTCTGATAATAGAAGAGAATGTGGAATAATCATTGAACGGCCTTGTCAAAAGCATTCTTCACAGTAATTATCCAAAATAGTACCAAGCAATTTATTTTCAAAACCTGAATCATTTAGTGATTATAAAATAGTTCACTTTAAAAGGATTTTTTCTTTGATGACTGATATGAAGTTTGGATGGAAAACATACTCAAGTGTTTGGATTGTGATGCTTGGCAATGTTGTCATTCTTCTGTTTTCCTCAGGACAGAAACCAATCATAATATTCAGTAAAATACTACTAAATAACATATTTCTGCACCATTTAAAAACTATTTGGTGTGGTGATATGAGAACGGTCTGTGGGAATGTTTGTGGTTGATAACTGACATTGGACTGAAAACCACTCTAAATGACCAGTAATCTAATCTGTAATCTCAGAACATTAATGCCTAGCATGATGCTTCTGAAGTAAATCCTGAGTAGTTCCGATTAAAGACTGATCCATTGATTACTCTTTCGTTATCTCTTCTCTAATGATGCAGCTGAGGCAGATGATGTCCTTCAGTGGCCTTTCAATTCGTCTCCACTGGAACAAATGGCCTTAAAGGGTTAGTTCACCCAAAAATGAAAATTCTGTCAGTAATTACTCACCCTCATGTTGTTCCAACCGCGTAAGACCTTTGTTCATCTTCGGAACACAAATTAAGATATTTTTGATGAAATCTGAGAGCTGATCACTTCTCCATAGGCTGCTAGGTGGCCCAAACTTGCTGGCCCAGAAAAGTTATTAAAGAGATCGTTAATATAGTCCAAGTGACTACAGTGGCTCAATCTTAAGTATATCAAGCGACGAGAATACTTTTTGTGCGCAAAAACATACAAAAATAACGACTTTATTCCACTATTCATTTCATTCTCTCTGGGCCTCGAGTTAGTTTACGTAGTGTTTTTGCGCAGCGCGTCTGTGTTACACGTCACCACGTAGGCTCACTATTGGCCGACGCTTGTCATGTGTGTGATGCGTGATGACTTATAACACAGACGCGCTGCGCAAAAACACTACGAGGCCCAGAGAGAAGGAAATGAATAGTGGAATAAAGTCGTTATTTTTGTTTGTTTTTGCGCAATAATAAGTATTCTCGTCGCTTGATATACTTAAGATTGAGCCACTGTAGTCACTTGGACTATATTAACGATCTCTTTAATAACTTTTCTGGGCCAGCAAGTTTGGGCCACCTAGCAGCCTATGGAGCAGTGATCAGCTCTCAGATTTCATCAAAAATATCTTAATTTGTGTTCCGAAGATGAACGAAGGTCTTACGCGGTTGGAACAACATGAGGGTGAGTAATTACTGACAGAATTTTCATTTTTGGGTGAACTAACCCTTTAATCAAAATTACCTAGACATCAGAAAACCTTCCCCCTCTCCCCTGTTGTCATCGGCCCTAAAACCAGTTCTCACCTCGGCTCCACTGAACGATCTCAGCAAGAGACTGTGTCTACAAGCCTCAAACACAGCACAGGAGACACTAGCCATTTGGTTAAAGACTATAGAGACAAACTCCAATACACAAAGGACATTTACTCCATTCTTACCCACAAACTTTATGCATGTCCCTATGTTTTATTAGCCTAGTTATGATCCTTTAGTTATGTTAGAGTAACTTCCAATGTTGATATCCAAAGATGATGTATCACTGCTTTAATGTCTTCAAATCCCCTCTTTCTTAGTATCAAAATAATCCCCTTTTGATTTTATAAACAATGGTGTACAACATGTTTTGATAAATTGCATCATAAATATTTGTACCATACTTTTGTGTAAAGACTGCACAAATTCTCCATGCCAGCATGAACATGCAAATGGAGATAAGATGGAACAAAGACTTTCTCCAGGTCATCTTAGATTGGTCACCTCAACAAATGGGTGTGAACTGATAGGACCACTGACTAGGTCAGATCTTTGCTCAATCTCTTTGAGACAACATCCTCCTGTCTTCTTCCGGCAACTTCATCTTCAAGTTAACTTCTTTGGATTCAACGTGGACCACCCCAAGAACCCAAACCAATGCTTCAGCGCACTCCTGGTGAAATCATCAAGAATCTCAAGATTCTCCTGCATCTGGACTTGTTCAGCAACCAAAGTCAATGCAAGTACCTGTTCGCAGCCGTTAGATGCGTTTCTAAGTTATTGTGCCCCTTTAAGGTGACCCTGATTCTCTGATGTTTCTCGTAGGTTGTGGTTAACTTATTGTAATCTTGCCCTTCTCTTTTCTTCTCTCTCTCTTTATTCACTTTTCTTTACTTTCTTTGATTCTGTACACAATCTTTGCTTAGTTTAATTGTGTGTAGCCTACCGTAGTTTCGTTTATTAAACCATTATATCCATGTTTTATTGTCTCTGTGTTTGCCACATCTTGATCTAGCGATACCTATGCTATTACCCTGCTAGAACTTTATTTACTTTAGTTGGAAATGGTTATTCTTTCTTGGCCAGGAAGATAATATATTTCCTAGAATTAATAATTGATTATTGATTATTCGCTGTGTCCGAAATCGCACACTCTCTTGAATAGGTACTTATTTTGAATAAGATATTACTCCACGACCGCTAAAAAGTGTGTTCTATATAGTATGAGAGTGTATGCAGTATGAATATAATCTGGACATACTACATTCGCCATGTTGTCATTGTTATGTGACCTACCAGCGTCAGTTACGTCGCTTTACTGCCATTCACAAATCGTCTCCCGTGGCCTCAAGTGTACATTGTATGCACACCTCAGAATCTTGACGAAAGAAGTAGGTCATCCAGGTACTTTTTACCAAGTTCTCTGAATTCGGACATACTTCTTTTGTCATACTGTTTTTCACCTACTATATTAGAGAAATATGCAATTTCGGATGCAGCCTTTGTATGTGATCACCACTCAAATGTCTCAGGGAGGATAATACCCCAAATCAGAAATCACACTGAAGACACTGACTGCCAAATGTCCTCAATGCACAGTCTATATTTCAGTAGTTAGACTAAATATATACTGTCATAACAGGAATATCAGTCATCCTCAATGTGGAGGAGTGCGGCGTCTGTTATCAAAAATCCTTGCATATAATATATGCAGATTCTGCAAACTGTCCAAAACAGATTTGAAAATGTCACATATATAATCCAATATAATCAGACCACTGTCTCACTTGCATATAAATTAGCAAATAATAGTGATAATTTGTTGAAACGGGATATTTTGGTGGTGGGAGGTGGTGTAGTGTAAGAGGGGTTGAAGAAATGAAATCTTTATATTTTGGTTATGAGAGAGTATCTAATAAAGGATAATGATAATATTTCTTTTGGCAGAGAATACTTGGGTGCATTAAAAATTATTAAGGGTTTATCTGTGGTCATAAGTCACAACTTAATGAGCTTCTGGCATGAGATATCAGCAAGAGTATAGCTTCTCAAATTACTGTTAACCAAAAAAAAGTAATCCTAGAAAGAACCCTCAACGATTAATTAGCAGCATCTGCTTCTGGTTTATTCTAGTAGTGCGTTCCTTCCCACTCAGCTATGGTTTAGATTGTGGTTTTATAGAACAGTTGGTTTGATATCGGAAAAAACTGATAAACAAGCCTGAAGCCTGACTGGAGCTCATGGCCCTGGACTCTTCAGGTCTCTTGGAAGCGTAAAAGATTCAGCTGCTGATTCAGCTGAAACAGAATGAACTGCAACGCTGCTACTGCATCAGACTCAGCAAAGCAAACAGATCCCAGAATGCAATTTTCCATAATGGAATAAAATTTGTTATTTGTCATACTGCCTGGGAAATTGAAAGGAATGTTCTGGGTTCAATACAAGTTAAGCTCAATCATATGTGACATGCAGACGATTACCACAGAAAATTATTCTCACTTGTTCTTCAGTAAAAATTACAACAGCAGTCCAGTATTGTTATTGTCAAGTAAAACAGCAGATGCTACTAAATAATTGTATGGCATTTCATGTGCTTTAAACAAATAAAACTGGAAGTACTTTGAAGAAAACTGTCAAATCCAGACTCTAGATTCCCAATGAAACATTTCACCTCCAAACACACACACAAAACACAAGATTACAAACATATTTCCAGAAAGAAAAAAAAAAGCTCTTTCTCAAGTTATGCCCAAATGAAAGACTTTTCAGCTGTCATGTGACGTCCCAGCTGGAAGATGAAGCACATGGGCTCATTGTGTGGCACAGCATTGGCTTTGAAGAGGGTATAAGACTGGTCACTTTGTTCATTATTTCAAAGTTTATGCACATTGGTACAATTTTGGTTTTCCGAGCTCTACAAAATACTTTTAATGTTATTATTGCCACAAATTTGAAAAGCAAAACCCCTACATCCAGACACCATTAGCAAAACTGATATGCTTGAAAGAACTCTTTATTCCCACAGGGTTTTTTCCTTTGAAAACTGAATTGTTGGGTTTCACCTGACACCTTTTACACAACAGTCGCATTTGAATAGATTGACGTGATGGTTTGATAGCAGGCCTGGCAAGGGAACAGTTGGGACCTGCTCTGGTCTATCTCAAAGGTCCATCGCAAACTCACCATGACAAGGCCTGTACAGTACAGTACAGAACAGTAGCAAACATTCCACTATTAAGAAAACAAGAGGCTCTTTGATTCCCACTCATACACAGAGCTCAAGGTGGGACCCCTGCTTGCTTTGAAGAGAAACCCATTCTGTGAAAGCAAACTTTTCTTAGGCCGTGATGATTACAGCCTCTAAAGCTTTGGATGAAGGCCAGACTGTCAGCTCTCTGTCAGTGACCTCTCACGACCCCCCAACGACTCACCTATGCAGGTGCGGCCATCAACGTGGAGGCGAAACCCCGGGTTGCACTCGCAGTAGAACGAGCCTCTGGTGTTCACACACCTATCCTGGCAGCCACCGTTGTGAACCTGGCACTCGTCAATATCTGAGGAGGAGAAAGCAGACACATGAGGCCACACAGTGGAACATGGTTTGATTCTTGCACAAACTTTCAAAGCCTAAGGAAACAAAGCATAAATCATTCTGACTTACTAAATTAATTTATCCACTCCGGAGAAAACTGCAAAAGTGTTAATTTAGCCGTGTCAGTTGCTGTTTAGGTTCTTTGTAATTGAAGTAACCTCCAAAGTTTTATATTTCATTTTAGTTTTTATTTTATAAATGATTAATCCATTAAACGGATTATAAATCATAGACCATAAATCAATCATTTTAGTGGATAACAATAGTGGATTTTTTTTTTTTAAACATTAGTTATTTTAAAAGATCTTGCTGCATATTCAAAAGGATGTTTTAATTAAAAGCATTTAATTATTGTCATAATGCAAATTTTTCATAAAGAAATCAGGAAACCCTTAATTAACTGGCATTTAGTCAGTTATTTCATTGATTGGAATAAAATGATAGTTCATCCCAAAATTGTATTATCATTTACTCTTTCTCATGTCATTCTAAAAGTGTATGAACACACAAACAAAATAAAATTAACTTTTTTCAAACTATATTATTTTGTGTTCCAAAGAAAATGATGCCGGTTTGGATTGCCATGAGGGTGTGTAAATAATAATTGCATTTTTGGGAGAACTACCCCTTTAAACTGCTTAAGCTATAAGATTGAATTTCTGAAAGTGCACTTATGAAAATGTGGAAATGTGCAATCTGCACATAATGAAGATCTCTGAGTGAATAAGCTCTTTGTGTCCTGTCTGACTCAGGCCATGTGTCTTACAATCACCCTGACCTTTAAAATAGCGCTGTCTATGTTTAGTTTAATTACAGTAACAGGACTTTTCCCGCAGCAAAACGATCAATGTTGACAATCTGAAACACAGGATTCATTTTTTTGTTAATTATGTATGGTGCATTTAAAAGGTCAAAATATTGCTTTAAAATATGGCAGCAGTAATAGTTAAGTGAGTTTGAATAGTTCTGACATTTTGAAAGGAAAAGCAAAGATGTTTGACTCAGTACAGTCTACCTTCATTGAATATTCCGTATATGTCATACATAATTTACATTCCTGACCCAGTGGATCCGACTGAGTATTTAGGGAATAGATACAGAGGGGAGATAAGAGTAAGGGATAGGTTTAGTACAGGTGCAGAGCTCAGAGATGTGTAGCAGGCATGTGAAAGCCCTGCTGGTTAGAGATTGTAATGCCAGTAGACTGTGTCAGTGTGTGAGTGTGTGAGTGTGTGAGTGTGCTCTGGGCTCTAACTGATGTACCAACTGGGCCTTGAAGAGTTGAAGTGATATTGTATGGAGAAAAAAGCCTAAAACATACTGTGGAACGGATTCAGGAAGTAGATGTAAGTGTGCTGTTTGTTTCAATATTTACTTCTGTATTCATCTAAATGATAATTTAGGGTGAATATAATTAAATTAGTTATATAATTAATTAATAATAATTAAATGAACCGTTCACAATTTTTTATTATTATTCATTTAAATGTATTTATTTATCATAAATATTCTTCAAAAAAAAAAAAAAAAAATTGTGCTCCACTGAAAAACTAACAGCATTACGGGTTTGAAACGACATTAGTGTAAAGAATGATATAATTTTCCTTTTTGAGTTAACTATTCCATATTCTCTTCACAGAGCTGCTTTCCCTATAGTTTCACACATCATTTCAAGAGATACAGTGAAAAGGACATGATAATTTTTTTTTGTATTACTTGTTTTAAATCCTCTTTATCTATAACAAAGAATTGGCAGATGAACATTGTGGACAAATTCATGGAGGACTACATATTACTCCAAAGGGTCTGCAAACTTTCTTCCTCCTTAGAGCATATGCAGAAAATAATGGCCAATGTTCTGAAAGCAAGGGTTATTTCAAGGACAAATAATACCCATATAGTTACTGTAGAGCCAAAGAGAGTTGTTGGATGCATGGCAAAGATGGAAGAATCCAAGGAGAGGAAATTTCTAAATATGAGTTACTGCAAACTATAATGAGGTGTCCTTAACTTCTTACATTTTGGAGTTAAATGTAAACAAACTACTCATTTATGCATTAAATAGTCAATTTTGAAGTCCACAAGTACTCCTCAGACAGATCTACTGTTCTCTCCTGTGAAGGTGGTTTAAGTTCATACAGGCAGGATCAATTTGGGACCACTAATCACATACCGTTCATCTTCAGCTCATCATATATATGTGTATACGGTTTGTTTTTTAAAGGATAATCTCACAACCACTTCACTAGTCAGGAAGATACAAGTGATGGTCCATTCGACTGCAGTAGTTTTACTAATTAAGACTAAACCTTGAAACACTAAACCAAGCATTTAAACAGACTGGCTGACCTAGTTCTGATTGATAAAAGCGCAATAACAGGCCAGGAGCAGAGAAGATTAAATGTGCTCTCATGATTAATATGATATAGACAGGAATAATAAAGCTCCATGAACTTAAAATAAAGAGAGCTAAATAGTCCATAGAAAAACTATCTTAGATTGCAGATTATTATTATTTTTATTATTAATAATATACAAAACAGAATAGTTGTGTCTTGTTGCAAGACGGATTGTTTACTTATTGTTATGGACTGTAATAGAAATTACTGTAGCATTGTAATTAGCAAAAGCTTTGAGCAAATCTACGAATTTAAATCTCGAATCAATATTTCATGTCCACATATTTATTTATTTGGTAAGTAGCCATGAAATAAGAGGGATAACGTGCAGTCAGCTGGTCACGATTCCAAAATAAACCCTTTCAGGATGATATAAGAACCCTCTGAGGACCGGCTGGCTGTATATCATCTCTTACTTATTTAAACCTCAATGACATATAACAACAAATCTGGTTTAGATTTGGATGATGGTTAGAGCAGTTGTTATAGGCTTATGTAAATGCGTATCATGCAGTTTACTTAAATAATTGATACTAATGATTGATCACTTCTGTTATGTTGCCAGACAAACAACTACACTGCAAATAGAATGTACAGCCAAGAACTAAATGAAATCCATATTTGATTTAGAACAAACAAGTAATTATCTGACACAGGGGACACATGCATGTGACAAAGGAAAAAATATCACTGTGACTAAATAAAGACGTGAATATAGTAGACTTTTACATTAGAACTTTTTCAATGTTAAAATACTTTCTCCTGCCCAAGTTTGATATGTAGAAACAACTATAAGTAATAACTACAAGTGACAACTATAGTTTGTAGGTTGATTTTGCCAAAAAGTGGTGTTTGAGCATCCCGACCAACCCGACAGCAACACTGGCTCAACCAATGGTGTGAGTTTGGGGGTGGGAGTATCTTCATTTAAAGTCACCACGAAATCAAAATTGACAACTCTTCTTTTTTTATGGAATATTGCAGTATTTATTCAAAATAATTTACCCGTGCACATCTTTTTTTTTTTTCATGTGCCCTCATAATCTTTAACCAAAATAACTTCCCCTACCATTTTGCAGCGACATCTCTTCTCTCCTCTAATGTGTTTACTGGCGAGAGGGCAGGACAACCTGTCATTCACATGAGATCACAGCAATAGCAAACCACAACCATCCAATCAATTTTCAGATTTTCAGCCCTACATTTTCTCTTGTTATACATCATAATTGGAAAGAAAAGATTGCAACTTCCGCTTTAATGCCGAAATTAAGTTTAAAGACCCTGTGGTGAAAATCAAGTTTTTAATGTTGTTAATATGTCTATGTGGTGTTTTTAATATGCTTTAAGACAAACCATGTGCAAATTCTAAGTCAAAACCGTTGCTGAGTATTTCCTCCTTTAAACGGCAGTGAACAAAAGACAGTCTCAAAAATGCGGTTTGAAATGCAAAAAGGAGAGAGATGATAAGATACCATGAAGGTAATTGAGACCACCTGTCCAGGAGAGCCTGAGGGAACCTTAATTACAAGAGTGCTGTACACAACTGCAAAACTGAGCTCAGGCAGACAAGGTCCATTCACAGCAGCAGGATGTAAATAAACAGAGTTTTCAAACGAGACTTATGAAATGCAGCAATTCATATGAGAGCCCAGCTGTGGCCCATGGGCTATCTATACAGACCCCTGCAATTCATCACACAGAATGCAGGAAAACAGTGAAATGGAGATTGATCGTCTGCTGTCATGCACTGAGAGGAGTACAGTTTTAAATTACAAATATTATTAGTCTAACAATTTGAGAGAAATTAAATAAGAAATAGCATGAATTTCAGAATGTCTTAGCATTTGGTTTGTCTCCCTTTGCTTTAATGACAGCAGCACTCAAGCTGAATGAAATCCACCTTCCCAATATCCCAATCCCAATAGCCTGAGACTTCTGGGTCCCACTGTGCACAAGGTAATAAGGAACCCCACATTTCAACCAAAATAACAAATGTTATGTTGTCTGGCCCTCATGACCTACAGTGAGGTACAGCTGGGACACTGCAATTGAAGAGGGTAAAATCAATGACATATGTGACCTTGAACTTTTCAGATCTACAGGTTATACAAACAACTGCTTCTTATCACGATAAGTTCTGAAACACTGGGTTCAGATCACTGACCTTTGCTTTGAAGTTTAGCAAAGATCTGGCTTGATATCATATGTGAGCCATGCATGAATCTTGCATTGCTACCTGTATTAAAAACATTACAGGATTGTGTGAAGACTGTCACATTTGGTTTTCTAAGTAAGCATGGCTTAAAAATATGATTTTGTGGTGCCAATATCTAAGTTTGTCTTCCACATTGTTGGAGTAAAGAGGGCATGTGAGATAGCAAATGAGAAGGCAAAATGTTAGACCATTATTCATAAGTAAAGATGATCAGAGGAATTCTTATAGGAATGAAAAATAATGGACATGCCAAGCAGCCTCCCTTTAATCCAAAACACGTTTCTCCTTAATCTTGCTTTCCGTCTAAGAGAGCATTAGCCTGGAGCACCCTGATTCAAGACCAGATCTCCGTTTAAGGTCATGAAGAAAACCTTGGAATATCTTCTTTTGTGTTCAAAAGAAGAAAGAAATGTGTACAGGTTTGGAACAACATGAGAGAGAAAAAATGACAGAATTTTATTTTTGGGTGAACTATCCCTTTAATTGCTTTACTCACAATGAACCTACTGTATATGACACTGTGGAGGAAAAAATGGTTTACTTTATTTTCCTGTTATGCATGCAACCCCTCAGGTCCTACTTGCCGTGCTCTGTGCGGGCCTCGAACCCAGGTCTCCGCTGTGGGAGCCGGGCGCTCTAACAAGGAGGCTAAAGATTACAAACTCTACCATGAGTCGCTATAGCACCTCTTGAGATCAGGGTAGTGAGGTTTACCTGCACAGCTCTTACTATCTGGCCTCCATTACACAGTCATCAAAACCTTCCTTTAGTTGCAGTATACTGGGACTCCTCACTTTTGGCAGCAGAGACAGAGAGAGTCAAATCTGAAGCGAACATTGTCTATGTGATCCATGATCCTCATAGGTGGTGCAGAAGATATAACCCTAAGGGTCTACTGAAACTCAATAATTCCAAACACTACAAATCGTTCCAACAGACTTTATTTTGACCAAATGAATAACATGCATGGTAAAAATGTTCCTACTTTATCAAAGTTATCACTGTAATGAATTCTAACGGGACAAATGCTGGAAGCTCAAGTTAATTTCCTCTAGTAACGCAGACTCTTGGTGTTTTAATGATTGGTTGTGCTCTGACAGTCTCCCTTCACCCCCAAGAGCAATTCCATAAATCAGTGTCCATTAACTCAACTCTGAAAATTTGTTTTCAACACAGCCTAAAGTCTTTGTCATTTAAGAATATAAATGAAATATTGCTAAGTTGTCATAATTACATTGTTTTAATAAGTTGCAGGTTTCTAAAATTGGGAAGAAAACATGAGTTGTCTCTATAGTATTTGGCAAACACTAATGTACCAGTTTATTATTTGTTTTGTTACACATCTGACATCTGTTCACAGTGGAGTGAAGGCATTATCATCTCCAGTCCTTCATGGTGAATTACTAGTGCTGAATGAAGCTCCTTTTGTCACAGCCAAGACATTACCAAATCATACAGCGCGATCAAGTTCTGTCCCAGAACTTCTATGAATTCACACAATCATTTAACTTATTTGAATTACTGAATTACAATCACCTGAATTACTATACAAGATCTTATATGATAGTAAATAATAGTAAAAGTTATTCCCTCAAAAAGCAGAATCAGCTGAATCTATTCACAGTGGATCCAGTCACACTCACCTGCCTCCAAGTGTCCTGTGTTGTATCCATGATATCCATTGAAGCAGGTGTAGCAGTTCCTGTGATAGAAGCGGTAACGTGTATTCCCAGCACCAAAACCTGGGACCAGCTGTGTCCAGAAGGTAAATACGAGCACTAGCCTCAGCCAATTTGACAGCATTGTCCAAGCACTATGTGTTATTAACCTCACTCAAATAGACATAAATAAGATCATGCAAACAAAACAAGAAAAACACACTCTCAGCATGTCCATTATGCAACAGGAGAGAACAACTGCTGCTGTGGCTTGAGTAGCTATTTAAATAAGCTGTGTGTCCTGGCATCAGAATCAAGAAATTTCTCTCTCTTTCTCTCTTTCTCTCTCTCTCTCTCTCTCTCTCTCTCTCTCTCTGCATTGACAGACATGTATTTTCTCGTGGCTATGTGTCTCCTGATATGTCTCCATCGCCTGTGTGCAGGGCAGGCCTCCGCAGTCCCACCCTCCTGTCTGTCTCTGCTCCTCCCTCCTCCTCTCTTAGGCATTGACACTGAGACATTTACCAAATGTGTAAGCTGCAGTTCACTCAAAACAAAACAGTGAACAAAATATATTTTTTAAACTCTGCACATAATCTGGTCACTTTTGCTTTTACTACATTGAACATTTATTTTAATTGGATGCAATTAAATAAATGATGGCCATTGGGAATTATTTACCAGAGTTGAGCGGCATTCAAATTTGAAAATCATGTTAAATTCTGTTATAGATCTAAATATAGGAACGACTAGAATCCAGAACGACAGAACAAACAGATAGAATGACAGATAGATAGAACAAACAATAGAACGATAGATAGAAAAATATATATGAAGACTTCCTGTCTTCCAAAAGCCTCTAAGTCCGTCTAACGTTTTTTCTTTAATATTACTGTAACATTTTTATCAGGCTCCTATGTATAGGTTTCTACCTAAGTACCGGCATTTCTGAATGGGCTGAGGCTGGGATTTAGTGAGTTTAAAGTGAAAGTATTTGATGAACGTAAACTATGTGCGGAGAGCATTCACTCAATATTATAATCTCATTTTTGACATAGGTGGCTTTTAGAGGCTTTTGCACCGGAGGTCTTCAAATATAGATAGAATCATCGAACGACAGACAGACAGACAGACAGATAGATAGATAGATAGATAATGAAACAGACCTTACAGCTGTTAGGGTTATGATGATTAAGATAATTTCACTACAAAGATGAAAGGAGTGGTGGCCATATCATATGGCCTTTGCTGTCACAAGCCCAGTGATTTATAGGGACTTGGTTATTATTAATCTTTACATAAATTCAACTTATTGTTACAGCTGAGAAGTTAACAGAAATTTGAATGAGCTACAAATAACCCTAGTCTTGACAATCTGTTGGTCCAGTGCAGTGGACCCTGAGAGAAAACATGGCAAACTAATTTACGGGGGGGTAAAGGGGATCCAAAGAAAAGCTCAAATGCTGCACTTAAACAAAGTATGGTATTGACTTACAAAATCAAAATACTGCCAGTCCAAACATGGCATACTGTAAATGCTTGCAGTATGAGATGCATCTTGAAAAACACAGGAATCTATCCAAAGTGACAAGGACAAGGAAATACGTAAAGTAAGAGGAAAAGCATGCAACAAAGGTTGTTTCAGTTTTTCCAGAGGATATGAAGGTTGAGAGGAGTTTAAAAGGTGCAGCTGGACACAATTCAAGCGTCTCTTTTCATGTGAGTTTTGTGAGTCAGATGAAAGGAAGGCCACTGCATGTCTTACTCTCTGTGTGGATGTCTTTGTGTCAGTGAGGCCGTCTAAACCACTGCCAGGTGTGGGGTAAAGGCTCATCTTAAACCATTTTGATTAAATTACATTAATAATGACACATTAATGCTTCCCTGAATTGCAGAAGGCAATTTACACACTATATAATGTTAAAACATTACTCATTCTTCAGCTATTTATTTGGAGAAAGGTATTATGTCACACCGAACAGTGATTTCCAACCAGTGATACGCATTAAACCTACTTAAATGGATAGTTCACCCAAAAATACTGTCAATAATTACTTGCCCTCATGTCGTTCCAAACCCGTAAGACCTTCGTTCATCTTTGGAACACAAATGAAGATATTATTAATGAAATCTGAGAGCTTTCTGTCCCTCTACTGGCAGCTACGCAACTGATACTTTGATGCTTCAAAAAGTTAATAAAGAGATTGTAAAACTAATCCATATGAATTGAGCGGTTTAGTCCAAATTTTCTGAAGAGACTATTATATGATAAGGCTTTTATTCACATATAAACATTGGTCAGCGAATAGAAACAGAAGTTCAACTGAACCTGCTTGACGTGCGAGAACAAACCTCTTGCTGAAGTTTAAACGTTCTGCATAACACACGAGAATGAACTTCATTTTTTCTTGAGAAAGCTTAAACATGCTGCGTAACACACGAGAATGAACCTCATTGGTAACATTCTTGCGGAAGCTCAAACGTCCTGCGTAACACACGAGACTGACCCTTTTTGGTTCTTGTGGAAACTCAAACGTGCTGCGTAACACACGAGAATGAACCTCATTGGTTCTTGCAGACGCTCAAACGGATTGAACTCAGGCAATTCAGCAGTGACTGCGCACGCTCGCTCGTAAGCTGCGTGTACATGGCGACCGAGTCGATTTCCATACCGAGAAAAGAGATCCTCTGCACAGGGGAGAGTTTGCTCTTTTCCCAGCTGACACGAAGGCCCAGACGGGCGAGGTGCCGGAGCACGAGGTCCCTGTGTTCGCAAACCTGATCTCGAGAGTGAGCTAGAATCAGCCAGTCGTCGAGATAGTTCAGGATGCGAACCCCATATTGCCAGATTGCACAAGGGCTGCCTCAACGACTTTCGTGAGGACGCGAGGAGACAGGGCTAGCCCGAATGGAAGTACTGTGTACTGGTATGCCTGCCCCTCGAAAGTCTGTGTCAAGGAAGAATGGAGACATGAAAGTACGCGTCCTTCAGGTCGATCACTGCAAACCAATCCAACGGACGAACACATTCGAAAATGCGTTTGGCTGTCAACATCTTGAATGGAAGCCTGTGAAGGGTTCGGTTCAAGATGCGCAGGTCCAGGATTGGCCGTAACCAACTGCTCTTCTTGGGTACAATGAAGTAGGGGCTGTAGAAGCCTGACTTAATTTCGGCTGGAGGGACGGTCTCGATCGCACCCTTCGCCAGTAGGGTGGCGACCTCCGCACGCATGACAGGTATAGCGGACTCCCCGAAAGCGGGGAGGAGACCGTGCGAACTGAATCGCATAGCCAAGCCTGATGGTTCTCGCGAGCCAGCGGGACAGATTGGGAAGCTCTAGCCAGGCTCCCAAAAACTGAACCAGAGGGGTCATGTGAACCACAGATGTACTCACGACGGGGCAGTGAGGCGGAATGACTGGCCCAGACGTCTGACAGGGGTCTGGCGACAGAGGGGGATGAGAGTGGCGAGGCGGAGAGTCGCACACTGCCATCCGCGGCCTCTAGGGGCTCAGAGATGGGAAAGTCAGTTCTTTCTTTAAGGGAGAACAAAAGATTCTTCCCCGGCCCTCCACTGGGGGAAGGGGTGGCCCTGCAACCACCTCCTGTGAAGAACTGCAACCCATCTCTGAGCTGCCCGTATCAGGAGCGCCACTTTGCCTGGTGTTTGGCAGGTTGCGGGGCTAGTATGGGCTGGGGCGCCTTCCTGGGGCTACCTCCACGGCGCGGCCTGGGTGAAGGCTGCTGCTGCTGCTGGGGCCGGGCGGGAGGAGCGGGAGAGCGCCCTCGGTGACGAGCAGACTGAGGCGTCTGAGCCGGCGGCTGGGTGGAGGCAGCAGCTGGCCGCCGGGGCAGAATATGTTTAATAACCTCAGTCTGCTCCTGGGCAGCCGAGAACTATTGGGCAAAGTCCTCGACCGCGCCACCGAAGAGGCCAGCCTGGGATATGGGAGAGTTGAGGAATGGGGTTCGCTCAACCTCCCGCATATAAGCCAGGTTAAGCCTGAGGTCTCTTTTCTGGACCATGCATGTGGACATCATCTGACCCAGGGAGCGTGCGGTCACCTTCGTCGCTCGTAGAGCGAGGTCGGTGGCGGCACGCAGCTCTTCCATGAGCCCTGGATCAGCCCTACCCTCGTACATGTCTCTGAGCACCCTGGCCTGGTAGACCTGGAGGATGGCCATAGCATGCAGTGAGGAGGCAGCCTGCCCCACAGCTCTATAGGTCTTCGCCACCAGAGTAGACGAAAACCTACAGGCTGCCCAGGAAAGCATGGCAGTCAGTTCTGGATCAGACTCGGGCAATGCTGGCACCCCCAAAGAAGGCAGCACAGCCGAGTCTTCATCTCCAGATGACTCAAGCCCACCTTGTGATGCGGCGATAGATATGTCATCTGCCGGGGTGCCGAATGAAACCCTGGGCCTGCCACAAGACTGGCCAGTGACCTCATCCGGAAACCTCACGGGTTGCAATGTGAAAGAGGGGGGTGTGGCCCGAGGAGAATTCGTCGGGTTGTTCCACACCGGCAGCCTCAGATCACCCTGGCCACCAGCCAAAGTATCCCCTCTAGTGGAAGAAATAGATTGGGGTGTGGCAGAGGGGACTCTGCAGCACTTTTAGAGAGGATAAAACTCAACAGCAGTGCTGAAGCGCCCAGGGAGAAAACACACACTGTTGGCAGATCACTGTACAGACCAGCAGCAGGAATGAGATCTCGCTGGAACATGCCGTCACACCAACACCGCTGAGGAGTCGCTCGTCTTATATCTAGAACTCGTAGACAGCTTGCAGTGGAGAGAAGTGAAGAAACACTCGGCTGCGAAGCAAAAACATAATGCGAAATTGCCGCGCTGCTCCTTTTATACCCACGCGGTGGGGGCGGAAATGCGCTATGTAAATTCCGCAGACCCATGGCATTGTTTTGCCATTGGCTCGTTTTGTAAGAACTCGAAGAGGATAGGCTTCTAAGCGAAACCCCCATTTCGTCATTCACTGACGTAACTTGTAGTGACTGAATGAAAGGGAACAATCGTTTCTCCTTCATAGATCTAATCTCAGAGAGTCCACATGTGTCTTGCTCCAGTATAAACTCACAGAGCAAATACAGCGTACTGCCTTAAATCTGTAGAAGTACTTGAACAGTCACGGCAATTGCGATTGATTCTGGTTAAGTATCCACATGAAGAACCGGGCTTTTCTTAATCGTTTTTATATGAGTGCAGCAAAATTCTAAAGTGTATTCGGAAATCCATTCTGCCACAATAAACTGTGTGAGATATCAATCCTTGAACTGAATCTTCTCGCCATCTGACTGGCACAGAATTTCAAGATTTTTTTTTTTTCATTCTACAGGACATTGCATTTTTTAATGATCTTCATTAAGTCATGAATTAAGCTCAATAGACCATACATCTTTAAGCCGTGAAGCCGTTCCAATTATCCATCCAATGATTGACCATAAATCATATGGTGTCTCAGACGTTCAAGGTAAGCAGTTAAGGGAGTTACAAGAGAGCTGTTTTTATATAATCCATCATAGCTGCTGTATTTGGATTGAATGCCAAGCAGACTGCCAGTTTCGGCTCAGCTAAATATTTAGATCGTTGCCATTTAGCTTTAGAGATGTGCCAGGCAACTTGTCGGTGATCCACAGAAAATACACAGCTATAGTTTATATAGTTACTGAATGTACTGCCTTATAATATACAGTCAAAGACTTTTGCAAAATGGATGCTTCAACAGGGAGTCTGCCAAATTGTGTTTGATCTCAAACAAATTTTTGTGAATAACAAAACAAAGTGAAACAAGACACTAAAAACAAAACGACACATCCATTTATTCTCCAAGCCGCTTCTCATGGTTGCAGGGATGCTGCAAAAAAAAAATAAAAAAAAAAATAAAATGTATACATAAATTACAGTAAATGTACATTATGATACGCATTATGATATGCCTCTTTCCTTGTCCTGAAAGAGGTTGAAAAGGACACCAAAGGAAAAGTTCTGAAACTGGCGTTCAGTGCCAAGTGCCAGTAATTTGGTTAAATCCATTTCTCACAATGCAATCCATAATGTTGGAAGTATCCCAGATTCTCTTCTGTCTTTTCCATGGATCTTTGACCTCTTGGGAGATTAGAGAGGAAGAAATGTTCCTTACATTTATGACGGCGTTCTCTTGCCAGCAGGACTGATCTCAGAGCGAACCTCATATGCAATAAAGCCCATCTCAGGTTGAGGGATTCTCAGCTCATCTTTAAGAAGTTCTTTGAGATGAACTTCTTAGAGATATTATGCCCAGCGACCATTAGCATGAGATGGAAAATTGGTTTGCTAAGTATGCTGGTTGTTGAGGGGCAAAGTGGCTTCTCAAAATGGACTGAATTAGTTCTGAAACACATAAACAGAGTCATGCCTCTCCACATATCTAATATAGTTGTCTGTATAGTGTAGTCAGTGCACATGTCACTTGAGCTCACCAATATTTCCTTTGATTAATGATGAGAAGGAAAGACCTACATTTTTTGCCAAAATCTAATGCAAACCGTGCATGTTATCTTGATTTATAATATCGTCCAAACCTCCCTCTTTATCTCAAAAGCAAGTCTTATTGATGGACTTATAGAGGGCTCAAGTTTCTGTGGTCGATGGTAGTTTTGGACTGATCCCACATCCATGCAGATGTGAATGAACGTACAGTACTGTAACATGCACAATAAACCATTCAGATAAATAAACTGTAGCCTTAGAAGTATGTATTCACTGTGGAATGTCTTTATGAAATAACCTTTCCGTTTTGATAACCTTTCTTTATCCAACACACTTTGTGGGAAGAAAACTCCTACTGTGGAGAAAAATGTTATCCGAAGTCCAAGGTAATTTGACTATGTAGTTTCATTCATATGCTTGGGGTGCTTTGCTGTGTAGTTGCTAAGGCATTGCTAGGTGGTAGTTAGGATGTTCTGAATGGAAACTAGGACATTACTTGGTGGTTGCTAGGGTGTTTGTGGCTTTTATAGCACTTGAAAGAGGTTCCTATGGTGTCCTGAATGTTTATCTGGGAGTTAAAAGGTGTTCCCAAGGGTGCCATTTCTAGGTGGTTAACATGGCGTTACTAGGTGGTTCTGGGTGATTAATATGGCATTGCTAGGATGTTGGTGGTTGCTAGGGCATTTCTAGGTGGTGTTAGGGTGTTCTGGCTGGTTACTAGGATGTTGCTAGGTGTTTGTGTTTTCTAGGGCACTGGTGGTTGCAAGGGTGTTTGTGGTTGCTAGGGCACTGCTGGGTGATAGCTATGGAATTTTTAGGTGCTTCTGAGTAGTTACTAAGGCATTGCTAGTGTTTTGGTGGCAGCTAAGGCATTGCTAGCTGGTTGCTAGAGTGTTCTGGGTGGTCACTATGGTGTTGCTATGGTGTTTGTGGTTTCTAGGGCTCTGGTGGTTGAAAGGGTGTATGTGGTTTCTAGGGCACTGCTAGGTGATTGCCATGGAATTTTTAGGTGTTTCTGAATGGTTACTAAGGCATTGCTAGGGTGTTGGTGGTTGCTAAGGCATTGCTAGGTGGTTGCTAGAGTGTTCTGGGTGATTACTAGGGTGTTGCCAGTTGCTAGGCTGTTACTGAACAGCTTAGTCCACACTAAAGTCTCTATGATAATCTGCAAACCGAGTAAGTCAAATCAGAAAAAAAGTCTTAAGACTCATATTCACAATAAGCCACATGATTTGAGATCTCATTCATACCTATAGGTCATAAAACAGTGTGGAAGGAGTAGCTCACCTAAATTTTGGTTCGAAGAGGAATACTAATGCAAGCACTTTAGCAAGCACCACTAATATACACAATGTAAACAAAACAAAATTCACTCTGAAACCATGTACTACTTGTGTTATCAGTTACTGGCCTAAATAGAGGTTGCATGGTATGAAGTTCTGGACAAAGACAGATAAATGAATGAGTACTCCCAAGGGCTTCATTCCTTACCCAGTACTTAAAAGGGAACTTTTGATGTCCTAGTAGTTCAATGAGTGTCATTTCAAAGCTAAACCTGTCCTGTCTAATGAGAGACACTTCAGGTTTAGGACACTAGCCAGAGTCAGACCACACCTAAACACTTTAAAGCAGATCTAATGGAGCAGGGAGTGTCTGTCTGAACTCCTGCATACTTATTAGGCATGCTTGGGCGTATCCAACTGGCACCTGATTGGTGTGACATTTTCATTCATTTTTTAAAAATACAAATGCACAAAATATGATATAAAAATGACCAAAAACAGAATAAAGCATTCATGCCTTGGCAGGTAAGAGCAAACTCTATTAGCCGCTTCACACTTATTCCCATTTATGAAACAGAAATTAAGTTTAAGAGCACTTAAACAGTCCTGAATGTCAAATAATAAACAGAGTGCAGAAAGACATGCAGTAATGATGCTGATGGGCAGCGGTTCCATTGATAGGTGTAAAGCGTCTAGCAGTGGAAACTGTAAAGTGGTTGTGGTGCTGTGGGAATGCAGCCTTTCCAATAAGCATAACTGGAAAGCTGGTGCGGAAAAGCTACTATGCCATTTCTTTTTTCCCCTAGTGCCTTTGAGAATGAAAGGCCATAAAATATTACAGTATGAACAAAGTAAGCATTCTTACTCCAGAGAAAGCTGGACACAATTTAGCTGCAGGATCGGACACAAAAAGACTTTCTGGTTTATTTTATTTCTACAATCATATAAATAGTGACAGGGGGGAAAAAAACAGCCAATGTACTTTCCAACATCACAAAAAGCCATTTCCTCTAATTTCATCATTTGGAAATTATGTTTGGTTTATTTTATATAACTATTCTTCCCTCTGTTTTATGTGTAGCTGCAATCTAAGCAGAAACATGAACCATTCAAGACCAAAAAGGGAAATAATTTCAATATGAAATTTTATACATTTTATCTGGACATAAGAATCAATAACTAACTGCCAATGATTATCAAAGCATGTGTATTTGTTGTCCATACTGTGGTGTTAGATCATTCAAATTACCCTAAAAAATAATGTATTTAATTAGAACCAAGGACATTTTTAACCAGTTTTAACTGGCATCTATACTTTTGTACTGTATGTCAAATAATGTTGGTTTTCCAACCCAGTTGGGTTTCCTCTTCATGTCCAATGCAAAATACTGAAGCCAAATCCGTTAAGAACCACTGCTTTATAGAGGAAAAATTACTATTTTTGTCAATAAAACCTTGTCAAGGCAAAACTATTTTCCTGCTCTGACAAATCCCATTAAATGTGGGATTAAATGCTTTTTAAGACATGGGTGTGTTTTGATGCTGAAACCCAATCCACCCTGGACAAGTGAGCCCAAGGGAGCGAAGCCCTGTCAGTTTGTCTCTGCTGAACATCAGTGCTGTTCCATCTTCCAAAGAGACAACCATTCCAACAAAAACACACTGCTAGTCACGTCCTGAGCTACCATGTTCTGACACAAATCTTTAGATAAAGAACTGAAGATGAAACTGTCTAGACAGGTCTGCTGCCACTTATTCCCCCTTCTACCGATTTATGCAGAGATTAGGAAGAAATATTACGTCATATGTTAAGCATTTGAGATCATCACACCCATTTAATGAAAATACAGATTTTCTCTGCTGGGTCACGTTGTGGAATTGCTAACAAAATAATGGAAAGAAGCTTTACAGCATCATGACAATTCACTTTAATCAAGCTTTCACTATGGACATTTGGGTTCTTGGGAAGAAGTTTCTGCTTGACTGCAGAGCAAAGATGCAAGTGAGATCTAAAAGGATGGCTATATATTCATGCCAGGTTTTGTTTGGGCTTTTACCCTAATAATTCTCTGATCTAAGCTGTGTATTTGACCTCAAAGAAAACTGCAGGGGGAGGGGAAAGCAAGCAGTTTAAACAAACAGAAACAAACAGAATACACGCAAAGCCACATCCATCACAGACTTGGAAGTCATACTGCTGAAGTAGAGTAAGTCTTTGATTTAAGAATATAATACAGTTCAATAGCTTTCCTAGCACTAAAGGCTTCAATAAATCCATCAAAATGTGATTTATAGCATGAAATCTACAGGAAATACAAGATTTGTGTGTATCAGTTTCAAAGAGAGGGTGGCAGTTAACCAATACTCTGATGAGGGTAAAGGAGAGCACACAGCAGGTAACTATGAACAGATGGGAGGTTTTTGTCTTTATAGTCTACCGGGCAGTGGGAAAAAAGGGCTCAGCTTCTTCACGACTACAGTACGCAAAGTTCTGAAATCTGGATGGGGTGTGAAATTATGTGCGGTGGAGGTCCTGAGTTTCTTCTGGGCCCTGACATGCTGACCTCAGCCGGATATTTGCTTCTTCATTTTGAGTCAAATTCAAGGTCCGCCCTGAGACTCAATTACTGCTGACACCTGCAACAGCACCGCAAGGGACGTTTTCTCATTTAATACTTCCACATTAATCAAATGGAGAGATTTCACATGCTTCGTGAAGAATCATTCAACATTTTCTGGAATAGATCTCATTTTCCTTCCATGAAACCCCTGCATTAGAGCAGTGATTTTATTATATATATATACAGTGAGGATATTAAGTATTTGAACACCCTGCTATTTTGCAAGTTCTCCCACTTGGAAATCATGGAGGGGTCTGAAATTGTCATCGAAGTGCATGTCCACTGTGAGAGACATAATAAAAAATAAATAAAAAATCCAGAAATCACAATATATGATTTTTAAACTATTTATTTGTATGATACAGCTGCAAATAAGTATTTGAACACCTGTCTATCAGCTAGAATTCTGACCCTCAAAGACCTGTTAGTCTGCCTTTAAAATGTCCACCTCCACTCCATTTATTATCCTAAATTAAATGCACCTGTTTGAGGTCGTTAGCTGCATAAAGACACCTGTCCACCCCATACAATCAGTAAGAATCCAACTACTAACATGGCCAAGACCAAAGAGCTGTCCAAAGACACTAGAGACAAAATTGTACACCTCCACAAGGCTGGAAAGGGCTACGGGGAAATTGCCAAGCAGCTTGGTGAAAAAAGGTCCACTGTTGGAGCAATCATTAGAAAATGGAAGAAGCTAAACATGACTGTCAATCTCCCTCGGACTGGGGCTCCATACAAGATCTCACCTCGTGGGGTCTCAATGATCCTAAGAAAGGTGAGAAATCAGCCCAGAACTACACGGGAGGAGCTGGTCAATGACCTGAAAAGAGCTGGGACCACCGTTTCCAAGGTTACTGTTGGTAATACACTAAGACGTCATGGTTTGAAATCATGCATGGCACGGAAGGTTCCCCTGCTTAAACCAGCACATGTCAAGGCCCGTCTTAAGTTTGCCAATGACCATTTGGATGATCCAGAGGAGTCATGGGAGAAAGTCATGTGGTCAGATGAGACCAAAATATAACTCTTTGGTCATAATTCCACTAAATGTGTTTGGAGGAAGAAGAATGATGAGTACCATCCCAAGAACACCATCCCTACTGTGAAGCATGGGGGTGGTAGCATCATGCTTTGGGGGTGTTTTTCTGCACATGGGACAGGGCGACTGCACTGTATTAAGGAGAGGATGACCGGGGCCATGTATTGCGAGATTTTGGGGAACAACCTCCTTCCCTCAGTTAGAGCATTGAAGATGGGTCGAGGCTGGGTCTTCCAACATGACAATGACCCGAAGCACACAGCCAGGATAACCAAGGAGTGGCTCTGTAAGAAGCATATCAAGGTTCTGGCGTGGCCTAGCCAGTCTCCAGACCTAAACCCAATAGAGAATCTTTGGAGGGAGCTCAAACTCTGTTTCTCAGCGACAGCCCAGAAACCTGACTGATCTAGAGAAGATCTGTGTGGAGGAGTGGGCCAAAATCCCTCCTGCAGTGTGTGCAAACCTGGTGAAAAACTACAGGAAACGTTTGACCTCTGTAATTGCAAACAAAGGCTACTGTACCAAATATTAACATTGATTTTCTCAGGTGTTCAAATACTTATTTGCAGCTGTATCATACATTATACATCATACATTGTGATTTCGGGATTTTTTTTATTTTTTATTATGTCTCTCAGAGTGGACATGCACCTACGATGACAATTTCAGACCCCTCCATGATTTCTAAGTGGGAGAACTTGCAAAATAGCAGGGTGTTCAAATACTTATTTTCCTCACTGTATATATATATATATATATATATATATAACATAATTCAAAATAAATATAAATAAATGATTAAAAAAAATATTGAAAGAGATTTAAATAATAGTGCAACAAATTGTCCATCATTTAAGAACACTTCTATTATTGTACATATCTATTATTCTATATTAAGTTTATTATTATTATTATTATTGTATTATTTTAATTATGATATCTTGAAATAAAATGAATCAGAAGTGTCTTGCTCATTCAAACTGCATGTCACCTCGATTATTGCAATAAAAAACAACAAAAGCTTGCACAAATCAACGGTTCAAAAACGATTAATATATATATAAATGCCACAGTTATTATAGGTAATAAAGTAAAGTCGTTTATTCTGGAAAATATAAAATAAATAGAAATTTCCATGTAAATCTCTAAATTTGGTCAGTCTAATCGAGTTATACCTTCTACAGCAATTTTTTTCCTTAAACTGAGAATTCTGTCATCATTTCCTCACACTCATTTAGCAGAAATCTGTTCATTATTATTCACCAAATACAGAGTGGAAATGTAGATGTCATACAGAGTCTAACCATTAAAAATAGTACATATTACCCCCAGTAGAGGGCAACATCTGCCCATTTCTGGAATAGTATTTATATTGTTGATACTTGTCATAACAGCATGTTTTGGAAAGTAAATACTGACAAAATATACTTTTTTTGTGTAAACTAAAGCAGAAAACAACCATTTAGTTGGGAAGATAAAATAAATAAAGGCAAAACACATGACAGAAAAGAGCTTCAGGTCGCATGTGGTATCATGTTCCCTAAGTGAGTAGAGAGGATGTCCCACTGAGGACAGTAAGATGAGAAACTATAGGTCCTGCAGTGGATGCATGCCAACACAGGTGTGCTGAGAACAATAAAAGAAAATCTCTCTCGTGAGACTATGGTATTGTCCGGAGTCTGTTCAGAGGGAAACTGGACACTATATGAAGACCTTTGGTTAATCATGTAAATCTGCAGTTGATTCAGGGGTGAATTCACTTGTATGCAAGGTAATTTAGTGACAAAAATTGTTTGTGTAAGTAAGTTTGTGATTCTGGGGGATGGCCTGGACAGAGCTTTAGCATTTAGTCGAGTTTCATGCCACTAATTGAGCCTAACACTGGATTTCCTGTTAGTTAGCTTATTCAATTCAAATCAATTTACATTTATTTGTGTAGCGCTTTTCACAATACACATCATTTCAAAGCAGCTTTACAGAAAATGCATGATTCACTGACCTAGACCTAGAAAACACTTCTAAAATTACCTGGCATTATTTCAAGAAATACAGTGTCTCCTTTTCCTAAATTTATCATCTAGGTTGGAAAAATGGCATGTTTATTTTTACAACAAATTTGGATGGATGATACAGAATTACACCACAACATAACCTACAGAACAAACCTGAACATGTATGTGGCTTTTAAATATTATAGATTGCATAGATTCTGTCAGGAGAATAATGATCCTCATAAACTCTTGATTGCTTCTATACTTTAGCCTAGTTATTTAAAATTAAGGTTTATATTTTGGAATCCCCACAAGAGAAGCCTCTAATCAATCAGGCTAAACTTCCTTACTGTCCTACTGCTGATAAATGTGTTTATGTGATTTTATCATCTGGGATAAAAATTTTCCTGCCAAAAACTAAATTTTGGACAAGCTTCCTTTTCTATCTTCAAGAAACCCAGTGCCAACACAGAATGCTGATCTCCTAATAAGCCATTATCTGAGTAATATGAGCCTTTAATACCTTGCTGCAATTCCCTCACAGGTAAGTGACTTCCCAAGTAATACCCCATCATTACAGACCAGAGACATAAGCAAAGTAAGGAATGAGAGGGAAAGAGAAAAGAGAAGGACTAATTTCACTTCAGAGAGTGATACCATTGGGTTCCCTCTCAAATTAAGTGTAATTAATGAGAGTTAAGATTTTACACAACGCTACAGCTACTATTCTAGCACATGAATGCTTTTCCCCTGCACATGACTCCAATCAGATTTCAGTTCATGGCAGGGAAACATAACTCATACACATATATTTCAGCAGGTTTTAGAGGAAGTTGGATGTCTTCCAGACACAAATGCATGAGACTGAACATGCACGTCTTGACATCTTGATAGCAGGCGTCATATAGTCCAGGAGTAAAGATTATTGTCTACTATATGAAGTGAACATTTACTGAACCAAGGCTTGGTAACACTCACATATACAAATTCTATGTTTGTAAATACTAATAAAAAACTTAGTAAATCAAACAGCATGTGAAGTAACTCGGGATGGGAATCGTAAAGAAAGTTCGGTTCTGATTCCTGTTAAAGTCCACATGTGGTGGTGTTTTTAATATGATTTAAGAGAAACCATGTACAAATGCATAAGTCAACACCATTGTTGAGTATTTTCTCCTTAAAACTAAAGTGGACCAAAGACGCAGTTTGAAATCGCCGGATTTTCTGACGTCACAAACTACCTTGTAACCAATCACATCAAAGTGTGATCGTCAACAAGTGGATCTCTGAGCTGGTGTGAGTGAGTGGAGGCGGGGATAATTTGCATATTCATAGACCTGCGTATATTAAATGAGACAAGGGTGTAGAGTTACATTCAAGCGATTTTAAGGCATCAAGGTTTTTTTCAAGGAAAAAACTTTTAAATATGTCATTTTGGTGATCAAAGATGAGTTTTAAGGGATAAAATTATTGACTGCAGAGGGACTTTAATGATTGCAGTTCTTTAACGATTCCATTAAAATATTTTTTAGTTATTTAAGAAATAAATATTTGAGGGGAATAAATGCAAAAATGATCATTTTAATAATGTTATGCTATTCCCTTCACATCAGTGGAGGAATGCACTACAAAAAACGTTAACGGATTGATTCGTTCCAGTATTTTTTTAATGAAATAACAAAGTACATTCACATGTATTTATTTCCAGAGCAATAATTCTGAATCACTCACGCATAAATTTCTGTTTTACAAGCACCTTAAGGCATCTATCACAGAAAGAGTGCACGAAAAAAAAAAAGAAAAAAAAAAGATAAAAGATTTTTTTGCGGTCCACACTGCTGTCCAGTATTATTCAAAGCTGTCACTCTGCCTTGCATGGTTTTAATGTAAAGCTTCCAGATATATGAGTCCCTATAGACTTCATGCTAAAATGCATCACCTGCTACTGCTGCTAGTATTCAGAGGGTCTGTGAATTAAATTACAGCCATCAAAGTGTGTGGTAAGAGTGTTTAGGTTCATGAGCAGGACACAACATTTTAAGTATTTGAAAAGCATGCTCTACTGACTCATCTGTCTCTACTAATGTCTTCAGAATACTTTTATGTCATTGGTAAGTATTTGTGGAATAGTCAGCAGTCATGGAAAACGTCAAGGATATTGTCTAACATTTATCTAGAAATGTGAGACCATGACCAGCACTTGTCTTGTATCAGGGGCTCAACGAAACGGCAAATTGCTGAAGTATTTTATCAAACTCATTTCAGCAAAAAACACTGCTACTGCACCTAATGACAATAAACACAAAGATACCAGATATGGTAAGTAGATACCAGCAAGAATACCATTTATTTTCTTTCTTTGGGAACGGGAAAATGGCAATGCTACATGAAACTTAAAGCGCCATTAAAGCGGTATACACTATATAGCAAATCTCAACTGCCTGATTGTCGATATCATCACAAAATGTAAACTATATTATCACCCTGCGACATATTAAAAGTTTGAAATAAATTACATCCAACTTTATGTACAGTACACTTGTCACAAAATGTAAACTATATTAATCACAACTCTATATATAAAAAGTTGGATATGTGGCATAAAGAATACTCATGTAATGCGTACAGTGTACTGTATGATATAGCAAACCTCGACTGCATGATTGTTTATATCGTCGCAAATTCGCAATATGTCAACTAGATTATTTATTGCCCAGCTCTTTATAAAAAGTTGGATATACAAATATGCCTAACTTTATACGCATTCATGTAGGGTGATATACTGTACACTATATAGCAAATCTCAACTGATTAATTGCTTATATCGTCACAAAATTTAAACTATATTATTGCCCATCTCTAATCTGGTAAATGCAACTAATAAGGCATTAAGGAATTAAGATATTAAGATATTATAAACAGCAACATCATCTGTAAAGCTGCTTTGAAACAATGTATATTGTGAAAAGCGCTATACAAATAAACTTGACTTGTCTCAAATGTGATTCAGTGACTTTCATTTTTTGGTAAACTATCCCTTTAAAACAAGATCACCCAAGATATAAAATGAAATTCTGTTGAATCAAATCTTTATCTGAATAAAAAGCTGTTTTTTTGGACAGTCACCAAAGTTCTGCCCACAGAAATCATCAATGCTCTTGTCTCCTTTGTGTCCACATGCCCTTTGACCTCAGTGGCACAGATCCTTCATGTTGTAAACATAGCCCTGTTTGCTGAAGGAAACACTAGCCTGTTGCATATTCCAGGATTACTTAAAGACTCAGCAATAAAACTAGCACTAACTACTGTATAATGTCCAAGATTCCTGAACTCAAAACAACCTCAGACAGTCTGATGTTAAAACCATCAATTATGCTTTAGCAACTGAAAATATTGCAAGAGAGAAACTGTCATGTACATTATGTCCATTGAAAATTAAATTCACAGCTTCTCCATGTAATGAAATCCATTGAGGGAACCACATCAAGACTACACCAGACACCTCGGCCAAGGCTATTTGACACGGATTGCTTTAGATGTGATTCATGATGCAAAGTGCATCAAGGGACCACAGAGATTCCCAGTGTGCCATCCTCAAAACCAGTTCAAACACAATAAACACTTTTATTCTTGTATTTGCATTGTTATACAGAGATACCTCACAGCTTGAGCTACAACGCAGCTTCACTGTATCTGATAAAATATATTTAAGATCAAATTTCCATGTATACAATTTCATAACACAATAATAAGGCCAACCAGAATATGTGATTTTGTGGTGCGCATGTGTTTGTGTCAATAGTTCCTAAGTTTTTCGTAAATTTAGAATCAGTTTTAGTATGAAAGGCATTAGAAAATCATGATTTGTTTGTAAAAATTTGTACACACAAATTTGTGTGCAATGCGCATACATGCTTAGTAAATTGAGACCCAGTGTTCTAGCCTTTGAGTAACTAGCTCAGTTATGATGAAATCAGTTACTGCTATGGGGCTTAAAGTGATTTTTGAAACTCAAACTGTCAAGTAAAACGGTTAATCTGAAGTATAGCCGAAAAAATTCCGTGACAAATCTCATTACATGAGCGAACAGGTTTTCCCTCTATTGCGATGAATAATTGCACACCAAACTGTTCTTCTACCACTCATGATAAATTATCAGATCAGGAAAAAATGGATTATGCTATTACCGGAAAAGAAAGGGCTTTTGTTGTGCCATCAGTTGAAGACAACAATTCCCAAGAGGTTCTTCAGAGACAAATGGACAGCACAGGAAACAAAGCAGTGTAAATCTGCTGTCCATTTGTCTTGAAAAACATCTTGGGAATTGTTGTCTTCAACTGATGGCACAACAAAAGCCCTTTCTTTTACAGTTGGCAAACATGAGAACTGGGGCTTGGGGTTTTTATTTTGCCCTGTTGTTGATGATTCTAGCTGTCGTTCAGCCAAAACGCTCCCTCCATCTTGATACATGTGGTGTGATCAAACTCTGAGGATTGTGAGAGAATACCAAAGCATGTCCTCCAAACATTTGTTATATCGGGGTTCAGAGAGCTATGAGGTCACATCTCTGGCAGGATTAATACGAGGTCTGCTCAATGATGTGAATGTCATAAAGGGCCACCGAGAAAACACTCCATTTGACTACAGGAATGAGAGCCATTCCATCAGACCCGCAAGACAAAAAAGGTCAGTAACATCACGTCCATAACTACAGGTCCTGAAGCCCCATGGGCACCATCACATGCAATCTTCAAAAGGCAGCAGATCTGTAGAGGGAGTGTCCATGATTGTCCAACACAATCATTTGACTAAAAAAACTGAGGTCAGGGGAGGCCAGAAGGGAATAATTCAAAATTCAAAAAATCATATCAAAATTTTAAAAAATGTAAGAATTATTTATAGTAATTATCATGCATCAGCGAACATGAAAATAAAATCGGGCAAATAAATATCTTACAATAACTTAGAAAATTTGATTCATAAAAGTAATACACATACTGTGAATTGTCACCATCCAAGGCTACTAAACTGAGCAGTCACAACATCTGAATCACCTCACATCACACTCTCACTGACCCTTAATAACTTTAGAACTATGAGGGATTTCTTTGGAAAAAGATTTCCTCTCATATTTCCAGGAAAATAATCTAAGTTACCTTTGCAAATAACACATAACATCCCTATGGAAAGAATGGAATTCTGACAAGAATTACATTTCTGGGATATTGACCATACATCCAATCCAACATTTTTGCGATTCTGTTGTTACTTTAGGGAGCTTTCCAAAAACTACATCAAATTGGTCCAACTTTGAAATGACATGTCTACTAACTCTCATTAGAGTATTAGTAGAGTGTTAGTAGTCTGTTAGTAAGTGTTAGGGATAGGGTTAGTAGAATAAGTTGACATGTAGTTGCAAAGTTACTTACAGTCAGTAGAATGTCTGTTGGAGGGGCATCAAATAATAAGCAAGCAGAAATTAAGAAGACAGTCTACTAATACTCTAATGAGAGTTAGTTGACATAAATTGCAAAGTTACTTACAGTCAGTAGAATGTCTAAAGTGGACCATCAAAATAAAGTGTTACCAATCTTTTCCGCATTTTTTTAATTTTCTACAAACTGGAAAAACTACAGTTTTGGTGGAACCTAATTTAATTTGAATTAAATTAAGTAGATTAAGCTTTTCAACAAATATAACTTGGTTGGATTTGCTTGAATGCCTGTAAGAAACTTGCATAATTTGCACGGTCTTATAAAATTCGTCCGGCAGGATGTCTGCACATAGTTGGCTTTCATCCTGTGGGCTCTGCCAGCTATACTTTACAACACATACTTTACCAGTGCCCACTTTTGATAGTGCTATTAGAAGAACATCAAAAGATGTCGTTTGGTCAAAAAATACTAGGACACTAACTAATTAAATGTTTTAAAACCTGCCAATATGCTAGACACTGCAGTACTGGAAATCTACTTTGTTATTATCATGCTAGCATGCTAAGCTACAATATGCTCATGATGAATCTGTTAAAGACAAGCTGTTCTTTTCACAAAAATTTGTTAACTATACAAACTAACTACCAAACAAAAAGTAACTACGTTGAGGCTATGAGGGGAGAATATTATTTAAAATGCTTAACTAACAAATGGGAGACCAGCTAAACCAGCTCAAACACACTAATATATGAGCAAACTTCTTTTTTTTCCCCATGGTGTATTAAACTTGTATGTAAAATTGCACTTAAAATACTAGAATAAACCATAATGTATAAAAAGAAATGCATTTTTGTGAACTGTCAACTGACACAGAATTACATTTTTACACCTGTAAACATCCAACACTGCTGTGGTTGATATGAAATACAATAACACATCAGGCTTTTTGTTTCCTTATGTTCTAACACTTTCTGCAGCAGCCAGAAGGTCTTTGGTAACCTGCATGTTTTTCCCACCCACACAGACAATGCAGCTGTGCAGATGGACCCCCGAACCCTCTTGAGATCTGCTCTAAATCACAGTCACTTCACAGAGAAGCCTGACACTCTTCCAGAACTTTATTCTCACACTCACTTCTACAGCGATGCCATAAGGGAACACTGATCATACAGTGTAAGGAGAGGGATTTAACTGCCCTATCAGCCCTGCTGTGACCTAAAAGTGCTTGTGTTCTACTGATGCACCTGGAGGATATTCTGTAGGAAAGCAGTGGAAGTGCTGGGCAACAAAATGAGCAAAGCAGAATGAACTGACTGAGAAGACCAGAGGATTCAACAATGAAAGTGAGAAGCCCTTTGGGAGGACAACATATATTCTGATACAGGGGTTTGAGGTGCTTCATAGCATGTTGAATTTCAAAGAAAAGAGTGGTGAAACAGCTGGTACTGGATGAAATACAAGGTTCTGCTGCACTGTAAAGTACTAAAAAGGTGTTTTTTACAATGAATGTGACATGTAAATTTGTGACTAAATCAAATAAGCTCTGTCAGCTGCAGTAAAACAACTTCAGTCCTGCAAGCTGCTGTGAATTGCAAAATTCCTTACATTTTTGAAACTGTCAGAACTCACTTTCATATCTGACTAGCACTGTGTGAGTAAAATGTTTCCAGCAACAAACAATATTTATGTCCACAAGAAACATAAAACAGTCACAACCAATAACCAACATAAATTACAATTCTATACAATTTTGTCTAAATAAATTACAAATAAAAAAAGTGCATTTAGGTATCACATTATAATATACAGTATAAAAATGGATATTCATTTTGAGATTTGTTAAAGATTACATTTAACAGTGTTAAATTATCTTTGTTTTTAAAGATTTACTTTAAGATAGCGTTCGATAAAGCAAGAGGGGGGAAGTGCACCATAATCTAGGAGTTGAGACGTCATATACAAATAGTACATTAGGTATGTTAATATTGCTAGTCTATTATCACATTTTAAATAATAATAATAATAATACATATTATTTATAATGCGTACTCCATAATAGAACTCCAGTATCGTTAAAAGCAGTGTAAAAACACCAACTAATAAAATCAATACTGTTTAAGAATGAATAAATGAAATAAAAAAAAGACGGACAGAGAAGCGGCCGCCAACATGCGCCAGCGTTCTCTCCACCGGAAGTGTTTGTACATGTAAATCAAATCAAATGTAGCATCATAAACATCTGCTTGGTACATTAAATATTTAATGGATTCATTTGACACATCTGGTCATACAAGAGACACACTCAGTAGTAACAAATAAAGGAAGGAAAACAGCCTTTCATGTAAGTGTTATTATGAGTTATGGAACACAGTCTGCTTAAATGCATTACACAAGCCAACTAACATTCATTGAGTGCTTTAAGAATGAGATAGAGCCTTAGTTCAAAGCTAAGATAACTTGTGCTCACCATACTGACAGCTGGATCCATTGAATCCTGGGAGGCAGTCACACAGTTGATGCACGTGGCCTGTACACACACCCCCATTAAAGCACACACCGTAAGCGCAGAGAGCTGGACCAGGAAAAAGAGATTTAGAAGCAGACAGTCCAACTGATCATTCTATGGGGAAATTTAACAGGAAAAATACATCTTCACAGAAAATATTAAAAGTTGGTTCAACAAGAAGATCAAATTATTCATTAAAATGTCCTGCAAGAGCAACTTCTCCCAATGATCCAGGAACATGTCACAAGGCAAGAGTGATAATTAAGTGGCTCGGAGATCATTACATTACAATTTTGGATTCGTGGCCAGGCAACTCCCTGGATCTTAATCCCAGAGATCCTGTGGTCAATCCTCAAAAGGCGAGTAGACAAGCAAAAGTCCACAAATTGTGATGAACTCCGAGCACATAATAAGACAAGAATGGATCGCCATCACTCAGGATTTGGCCCAGAAGCTGATATCCAGCATGCCAAAGCAAATTACAGAGGTTATGAAGAAGTATCAACACTGTAAATATTGACTGTTTGCATATATTGAATGTTTTGACCAATATAAGCCTTTAAAACTTCTAAAATGCTTATCAATTGTTTACCATATAAATGTGTAAAAAAAGAATCTACAAATACTGAAGCAGCAAACAGTGTAGAACACAAAATGTATGTCACTGCCAATACTTTTGGCCCAGGCTGTACAGCTGTCTCTTGCCACTGCCTCTGATGATCACAAAGGTGCATTGTATCCTAGCTCACTGCAAGAAGAGGTCACAAAGCCTTCCAGATTCTTACAAGGCCACTGATGAGAAGTTAAGCTCTGCCTTTCAATGGCCTTAAAGAATTAAAACAAACAAAACAAAATGAAGCAGAAGTGACAGTGACCTACAGAGATTTCATGAAATCCTCATGGATTTCAACACCTCACTGACTGAATCCAATGCACAATGATTTACTATTTGAGAATATAGTTGTATTGTGCCCAAACAACCCTGAACCATCCTGAATCAAAATAGTGTATTGAAATAAGCATCTGATGAAAAGATGATTTATGTGATTGACAATGGCAACAAAGCCAGAATCCTTCTCAAGGGACATCCAGAGAAGAACAGTAATCTAATTAATCATGTAAACCATTCACCACACAATCCTTCAGTGAATGATGTTTATACACCATTAACCTCAGCCCTGCAGGTCTACACTTTATCACTTTAATTTCATGTCATCTATTTAATCAGAAATATGACAGAACTGACTGTGCAAACACTTACGATAGATGCAGCCTGCCTCTGCATTGAGCTGGGACCATCCAGGACAGCATTTGTACGTAGTCTTAAAGTCTTGTCTGTAGATTTGTCTGTAGCCCATGTAGTAGGCAGTCCTACAAAGTGATTAGAAGATATGATTACTGTAAACCTACGTTAGTAAAAACTTGAGACAAATAGCAGAGTCTCACGGACAATGAAAATCGGCCAATCAGAATGAAGAGAGAGTGGTGTAATAATAGACTTCTGAAAAGATAGATTGTTCAGTCTAAACCCCAATTAGTTCAGTATTTGTTCAGTGCAATGGCAGCATTTAGCAAGCCCATGCAGTGCCTGTTTCATGAGGGCTATTCAATCACCTTCCATAATTGCCAAGGGAGTTGATGGCTCTGAGAGTCTTGAGCTTCCTTTTGATTCCTGAAGCATCTGAGACCCTTAATAACCATCGTCTCTCAACAAAAGGATCAGTTTCTAACTGCTGTCTTTCTCTAGCCCTCTGCCCATTCTCAAAAGCGGCTAGAAGTTGGCTGGCACTGAAAGGTGTGCCAATGAGAAATGGCTGTCGGGCTAAAAAAGGACTATTGATAGTGATTCAGGAGAGAGGGATTCTTTGCTGCACGTAAAACCAAGAACCTAGAACTTTTAAAATATCATAATCGTTGTATAGCTGTATTCAGCCTGACAACAGTTTAACCGGCTCTTCAATCTGACAGACAAATAAACAAGTACCTCCTCTCATAGTCCATACACCAAGCATGACCTGCGCATCCTTGTCTCCATACCTTCACCATACGTGTAAAAGCCTGTACACATGGCTGTTTCTCAGCTGTGATGACTCTCTCCTGCTCTGAGCACACATTTGGCCTGAACAAAAGAGAACAAAACAATCACTTTCCATTTCAAGTGCATATAATGCAGCTCATTACTAAACTGTCTTTAAGAAACCATAACTGGAAATTGATGTGTAATCAGTTACTAATACTATTATACAATATAAAATAGTATTAGAAACGTTTAGGCTATTTCAAAATGAGAAAACTTTATACTATATATTTAATAATAATTCACAGTTCTGTAAGAATCAAAAGATGATTACAATTGAAATGTCATTATTTTTTAATGAATTAATATTTTTAGAAAAAAATATAACGTTTCAAGAAAAGAAACATTACAATCATCATGCAGGCAATAAAATCACAAAATTAAAATAAAAACATGAATATCTCCATGATACTTACATGAAAGGCTGCAGAGCTCGAAGACAGCGCGATGAAAGGATCTCTGCAAACAGGAATAATAATAATATCACCGCGTGTACATCCATGTCAGTGTCTGACAGCACTTTACTTTTCCATTCTGCTTCAACTGAGAGTGTTCAGGTTTCATCTGTAAGCCAGCAAATAGTTCAGTAGGAACCGCATGTCTGGTACAGTTCAGCTGAGTGTTTACTATAATGGCATTTACAGTAACGTGTTGCATGAGCAGGCGATATTTTTATTTTAGTTTTACATAATTATGAGCAAAGTTTCCAAGTTTTTGTCCATCTCTCTAAAAAAATGTTTTAATTATCCTAATTGTAAGCTGGTCCTGTTTTATTTATTATTTATTTTTTGTTCACTTGCATTGCAAACGTGTTCATTGAACTTTGCAATGAGTTTAGCAATAAAACAGTTCGGGATGCAGCAAACATTGAGCATCTGCGTAGGTATAGGTATAAACAAACTATTGTCTTTATATTGTGCTGCCACCTAATGGCCTAAACAGCACGTTAGGAATACTGCACTAGTTAAAACTACAAATAAAAACCTCACAATTCAGGTTCCAACGTTTATTACGAATTTATTTAAATTTCATATTTATGGAGTAAAATAATTTAATGTTATAATTTATGTAAAAAGAAATGTTAAAGAACGTTAGGACACACCTTCTGTTCTGCAGGTCTTTCTGCTTAAAAATATTTTTTTGCCATTTCATAATATCGCTCATATTTTATAACAACTTCTTTATGATTCTGCTAAGTAGTTTTAGTTAATAAACTGCCTATATTTTACATTGTGCACATGACCCAATAAATCCAGTCATAGGCAGCACGCGAATGCCTGATGTTAATTTGTTGAGCAGCGGTTCTCGCCGATAAATATAATTAAATTTAAAAATACTTTTTGTATTTCTATAATTAAACTAAATATAATATCAAATAGAATGGAAAGAATACACAAATCCCTTTTTATTAAGGTTGGCTGTTTGGGTCCTTAACCGCAGAGCATTGTGGGAGTTGTTCCTCTGCAGCAATGGCTTGGCTTGTAGTCAGATTAGCAATATCGCTGTCTTTATTATATACTGCATCGGCGGTATTTGAAGACCAAGTTGGAAAATTTGATTGGTATGTAAACGGGATTTGTAGCTGTGTGTTGGTTTCACGTGTAATCCATTGTGGGATTTCTGCGACTGTAAAAACAGCCGGTACTTTAAGCAGGCTGCTGACTGTTGGCAGCTACACCTGGCTGATTGTTAACATCACTCTCAACTCACTGCGATTTCTTTCAGGAGGGAACAGTTCGTCGGCAAAGTGCGTTTTGCCTTGTTTGACACTCATTCGCAAGCGTCTAAAAAGCTCCTGGTGGCAACTGACAAGAACGTGTTTGCTTCACTCAATTCAAGGACTGGAGACCTGTGTAAGTCTTTGCGCTCATTTTGCACATTAGCTATTATATAGGCTTTGTGTATAGAAGTTACGGTGAAAATGCTTTTTTTCCCCCTAGAATGAGCGTACATAATATTAATAATGTTGCTCCAAAAACACGTTTTACGTGATACAAACCCATAATTTAAAATCAGTGTCCTTTTTTATAAAAAATTTTTAATGACAAAATACATTTAACATGTCTGTCTGACAAAGTGATGCATCATTTACATATGTATTTAGGGGCCAAGCACCTATTGTAATTACATATGTGTTCTTTTGCAGTTGACAAATGTGCATTTCTTTAATAAAATAAAAAAACATAAAACCCAGACAGAGAAATTATTACAAACTTGTTGAGAAAAAAATTAAACTTTTAATTATTTGATTATAATAACTACTTGTTTGAGATCAAAGATGCTGTTTTACTGTGTTTCTTTGTCTAATGTTGTGAACCTCTTCCTCGAACCTCTTGCATTTACTCAACATTTAAGGGTTGTGGGTTTGCTATTGTGTATGTTATAGTTATAAACCAACAGAAATAATCACAATAGTACCTTGTTTCTTATTGGTTTTTATGAATGGGTGTAGTATCTATCCTTATTCTTTATTACTTCATGATTATGCTAACTAATTTACTGAATACCAAATGTATTCATCTTGGGTTTCTGAATCATAATCAAAATCTAGGTGGATAGGTTTGCATTATGGACATCAAAATATGCTTACCTAAATAAACTTGTTAATTAAAATTTAAGGAAATTGATTTAGTTTTTTATGATCGATTCATTTAATAGTGTTTGTGAAATGTTTTTAATTCTTGCAGTCTGGCGTCATGTGGATAAAACTGGACCAGAGGGCCATATTGATGCGCTGCTTATGTATGGACAAGGTAAGCATGTGGCGAAAAGTGTGTGTACTGTGAAAATGGGCTTGGCTTTTGGCTCTTAAATGGTTCTTGTCTCTTAGATGCTGTTGTTGTTGTCGGGAATGGCCGTCTGCTTCGCTCCTGGGAGACCACAGTCGGTGGCTTGAAGTGGGAGGCAGTGCTTGATACTGGAAGGTTGTATTTTGTGTATGTTTTATTGTGACCGTTTCAGGTTTAACTGACGCATCAAACTGAGTTTCCTCTTTTGACCACAGCTTTCAGGCCGCTGCCTTAATTGGAGTTCAAGACTTTGTGAAGTATGTTGCTGTGCTGAAAAAATCTGCTATCTCTCTCCATGACCTTTCAAGTGGCAGTCAGATATGGGTGGAAAACCTACCTGACAGGTGATGAGAAATCCTGGAACAGCTTTTCTTTAAATTGAAATTATTACTGATTATTCTGATTGCTGTAAAAATACTCTAAAGATTAGTTCCAGCTCTCAACGACTTTATCTTTTTGCGTCCTACAGTGACACTGTTCAGTATCAAACTATTTATTCTGGTGGGAATGGACTGGTGTTTGTTTTGGGATTTGTGCCAAGCTCCCACATTGTTATTGTTGAATACAAAATTGAAGATGGAGAAATCATGAAGAAGGTATGTTTAGAGTTTACAGCACCGTTCCAACGATTGGGGTCAGTAAGATTTGTTTTTAAAGAAATTAATACTTTTATTCAGCAAGGATACATTCAATTAACAGTGTGACAGTCAAGATATTTATAATGTTACAAAATATTACATTTCAAATAAATACTGTTCTTAAGAACTTTCTATTCTTCAAAAAAGCCTGACATTTTTTTTTACCATAGTTTCCACAAAAATATTAACTGTTTTCAACATGATGATGATGATAATGATGATGATAATAATAAGAAATGTTTCTTGAGCAGCAAAGCAGCCTATAAGAATGATTTCTGAAGGATCATGTGACACTGAAGACTGGTGTAATGCTGAAAATCCAGCTTTGCATCACAGGAATAAATGACATTTTAACATGTAGTCAAATAAAAACTTATTTTAATTTGTAGTAATATTTCACAAAATTACTGGTTTTACTGGATATTGATCAAATAAAATGCAGGCTTGGTGAACACAAGAGATTACTTTCAAAAACAAAAAAAATCTTACCGATCTGAATCTTACCGTATAATGTGACAATAACACATAAATAAATGAAAATAAATTGAGTTTTCTTATTGAGAGAGTCAGATTACATAGATAATGATACAATCAATCACATTTGTTTTTCTTAGAAATCAGTTGAAGCCGCATGGATGTCAAGCTTGGAGAACAGCTGCGCCGTCATCAGCTCAGGGAACCTACTGTGTGTGGATCAGATCACACAGTCCTTGTACACTCTACCACTGCAGTCTGCAGAACACACAGAAATGAGACAGATACACCTCCAGGTGAAGATGTCACTACATTTGTATTTAACGCACAGTGCTTCCTCAATCCTCTGTAATTATCTGTAATATCATGGATGTCTCTCTCTCTTTTTTCCTCCTCCAAAGACGCTAGATTTGGAGGTGGCATCTGGATTCCAACCTGTTCTGACGTCCACTCAACCCAATCCGGCACAACCTCCTCTCGCTGAGTTTTTCCTTCAGCTCAGCCCAGATCATCACATCCTTCTGCAGCTCAAAGATGACCTCATCGCTCCGCTCCGAGACTTCAATCCAGTAAGAACTGATATGTCTCACACATCTAAGGCCACGTTCACACCAGGGCTCTGAACCGGTTCAAGGAATTAAAACAAAAACTGGAAATGAACGAAATTTTAACAGGAACATAAACAAAAATGAAATCGAAATCAAGTTTAATCTTTCCGAGCAGAAACGCTTATTTGAAATGACCATTAATCGGTTAATAATGTTATTTTATCATTCTGTTTATTATTTTAATTTGGCTGTCAACCAAACAGGAATTCAAATAGTACGGCCTATGCAAATGTGACATTGGTGCTTCCATCATGCGTTTAAAGCCTTCGCTTGGCAATGGCATTGCTTTTGCATCTCAGGTTTTTCCAAGGATAAGTCACCAACCGTTAAAGTATTACATTTAAGTGAAAATTAGGTAATATCCAGTGTGGTGTGTTTTGAAACTAGTGAAAATTGTGGTAGAACCGCTACTAGTCAGAAAATGGAAGAAAAACTAAATGTTTTTAAGAATTAAACAAGTTAGTATTGTGGCCTTATATACGATTAGACACTTGCATGTGTCATTATGTTATTCATATTTTACCAAAATCAAGCTCAGTGGAATTACAAGGTTTTTCCACCAGCAAGTGTCAGATCTTTGTGTTTTGTCCGTTATTAGAACGTCATCATCTGAGACGGTATTTTTTTCTAGTCAAAGAGTTTTTGTAATGTAATGTTTCTGTAGGAATGCATGAACAGAAATGTTAAAATACTGATTCTGCTTAGAGTGAAACCATTTTTTTTTTTTTTTTTTTTTTTAATCCCTGGTTTGCACAGCAACGGAATACGGTTGTCAGTCCTGTATTTGAGTGCTTAATACAGTTACATTCACACACATTTACGTTATTTACGGGATTAAAAACCGCATTCTACAACCGAAATCTCACCCGTAAATTTTCAGGACTCCTACAACCGCATTCTCTAAACACCCACTCTGTGTGAACTAAACCGGACTGGACAACTAGTTGTCTGTCATGTCATACAGTGCGAGAGCACAAACACATTGCACAAACGTGTGTCTACCGTGTGTTGTGTGTTTTTATGTGTGGTAGTTGAGAGAATACGGGCATGACTCCCATTGCACGTTCATACAGTCAGTATTCAAGATGCTACTGTGAGTTGCTGTGTGAATGGGATATTCGAGACTCACACCCATAAGTAAATGCGGTTGTCAATCCCAAAAACGGACAGTGTGAATGTAGCCTAAGAGTGGGACCAGAACCATTAAATTCCTTATAGAAATTAGTATTCTTGTTCATTCAAAGACTTAAACAAAGTTCTTCATATTTCAGTCATATTTGGCTGCTTTTGCTACATCTGGAGAGAAGACAGTTGCTGCTGTGATGACCCCAAAGAATGATACTGTGAGTCACATTTCAAAAACTCAATAAAAAAAAAATGTCTTTCTATGTATATGCTTGTATTGTAATGGTTTGTTATTCTTACTCAAGGCTTGCAGCATTAACCTGTTCAGTGCTGACACTGGGCGAAGGCACCTTGACACTACCATTATCTACCACATGGACCCTAATGGAGGAAAGCCAAACAGAGTGAGGACTGATGCTGAAGCATATGAGCTTGAATGATTATAGGCCAATCATTTGTGTTGTAGATACATTTGGTTTGTCTGTCCTTTAGTTATATGTCCACGCCTTTCTGAAGAAAGATGACTCTGTGGGCTATAGAGTCATGGTGCAGACGGAAGACCTTACACTCACCTTTCTACAGCAACCTGGTATGAACTACACTATGGAGGACGAGGAGTGCCACACTTATTTACCAATTTATTAATTACAATGAATTACAAATAAATAACTATTTAAAAACTATTTAATTGATATATGCATCTGACAAATGTATATAGAAACTTTTTGCATTTAAAATATTTAAATAATATTTTTTTAAATGATTATTTATTACATTTTAACTGTTTATTCAAATTAAATTAACTGCTTTAAATAAGTCAATACAGTGATTTGTCAATTTGAAACTGACTTATTTACATTTTTATTGTTGAATTAATGTTGATAAATGATTTCTTCATTTTGTTTTTAAGTGGCTCTCCTGTACCACCATACTATACCTGTAAACAATGATGTAGAATTCAGAGAAATAATGTGATGTTGTTGATAATACGATATTATTATTAATAATAATCATGCTCCTTATGAGGTAAAAAAAAAATAGAATGGCCCCTTTCATGGCCCCCAGAATATTGTATGAATAGCTGAACATGCAGTATATCAAAATAGAGAACAAAGCCCCTGCTTTTAAACAAAACAAAAGGTTTTATCAAGCTTCATGCATTCTTTTTTTTTATTAACTCTTGAATGTGGGTAAGTTTTGTAAAAAAGCTTCATTTTTAACAAAAAGCTGAGAATTTTCTCTTTTCTTTCAAAGACTACAGTGTGCATAAGCAATGATTTGATCAATTGTGTCTGCTTCTTTGCCTGTTTTGATCAGGAGTTTCGGTACTATTTCAGAAGATGCATAATAGCGCCCCCACTACCGTATAACACTGAAAACACGGAAAGCTGGAAAATTCTGTCAGTTGTGGGAAAGCGTTGTCTCATAAATGACAGAAGATTGTCAGTGGCGGGGAAAGAGTTAATATAAACAACAAAAGGCACGGGGTTGATTTTTGTGTTCTACTGTAGGCAGGGTAGTCTGGATGAGGGAGGAGGCCCTGGCTGATGTGGTCACCATGGAGATGGTTGATCTGCCACTCACTGGAACACAGGCAGAGCTGGAGGGAGAGTTTGGAAAGAAAGCTGGTAAAGTGCAACATAAATGGAAACCATTGTTTATGTCCTTTTTTGCTTATAACATGTTGTTTTTAGTCTTATTCTTCCATCCTGTCATTTTGGAGCAATCAGGTTAAGAAGAGTTAGTTCACAATATGAATACACACATCTTAAAGTCAACGTGAAGTGTCATTTAAAGGCCGTTTTTAATTAAGATGTTTAATTTTAAAAAAGTACAGCTGGACTTTATTTTATCCATCAGGAATTTATTTATATGAAAAGTTGTCTTTATGACAGGTTTTTGATTAGAAAGTCATTTTTGCCTTTTGAAATACGTGCACCAATTTAAAACACATATTATAAAATAATATAGAACAATTTTGATTTCACGTTGACTTTAAAGTCTAAAATCTGTTTAGATTTAAACCCCTATAAACATTTTCTATATATGTGTTATGTATTCTGTGTTTGTGATGTATACGTGTTGTGACGTTGCTGCTTTTGCTGGCTAAGCACAAAAAAACCCCTCTGTCTTACTCATCTGTCCTGTTTTTCATGGCGTGCCATTTCTTTCTGTATTTATTTATTTCTGTGTTTTCTTTTGCACTCGCTGCACTCGGATCCAGCTATTCAAGGTAAAGTAGAGAGCTTCCTCTTAATTTTGCTTCTCCTCCTAATCCTAATTTTATGCAACGTCAGTGTCTCTAACTTTTAGACAATACATTGGCTCAAGAATGTTACTAAAATAATGTTACAGCTGTTTTTTTGTATTATTTTTTTAATGCAAAAAAAATGGAGTCATCTCTGACACTTATCACTGATCTCTTGTTCCCTTCAGATGGGCTGTTACCCATGGTTCTCAAGCGCCTCTCTTCCCAGTTTATCCTGCTGCAGGCCTGGATGGCCCACCTCTGGAAACTCTTCTACGATGCCCGGAAGCCTCGCAGCAGCGTGAAGAATGAAGTCACCATAGACACACTGTCTCGGGATGAGTTTAACCTGCAGAAGATGATGGTGATGGTGACTGCCTCTGGAAAAGTAAGTTCAGAAAGCACAGATGTTGTTTTGTCCTTTTAGCTGTCCTGCCGGTAAACAAACACGTGTCATTTTTCTACACAGCTCTTTGGCATCGACAGTAAATCAGGAACCGTTTTGTGGAAACAGTATTTAGAAGACATTCAGCCCAACTCCATTTTCAAGCTCATAGTGCAAAGGACCACTGCCCATTTTCCACATCCTCCACAGTGCACACTTCTTATAAAAAACAAGGTAAGATTTTGAAGTTCGCTTTTTTTATGGTCTAATGCCATTTATTTGCTTTCTTGCTTTTTTGTTAGCTTGTTTACTCATTTGTGCAGTTGTCTTTGTGTGTTTGTTCATTAGTTTTACTCTTTTGTGCATTTGTCTGTTTGTTTGCTAGTTTGTAAATTGTGCATTCGCTTGTGCAATTGTTTGTTTGCTCATTTGCCTGTTTGTTAGCTTAAGTTGTTTGTTCATTTGTTTGTTTGTTTGCTTGCTTAGTTTGTTTACTCATTTGTGCATTTGTTCATTAATTTGTCTATTCGGTTGCTTGTTCACTTGTTTTTTAACTTGTTCATTTGTTTGTGTTTATTTTAGGGCTGTTATGTGTTCATAATTTAAATAGGATGATTCAATATTGAACATAATTACTTTTTTGTGCTAAATTTAAAAATGGATTGTATTTATAGGACACGGGTCTTGGAAGCCTATATGTCTTCAATCCTATCTTCGGCAAGAAGAGTCACATTAGTGTCCCTGCTTTACCCCGACCTGTGCTTCAGACCCTTCTGCTACCTGTCATCGACCAGGACTACGCTAAAGTCCTTCTACTTATTGACGATCAGTACAAGGTAGGTATCCGTCCTTCTGACAAATCTTCTGTGTTCCTTGCAGAACATGAACCCATTTCTTTTATTTTCTCTTTCAGGTCACAGCATTCCCATCTACTAAGAATGTCCTACAGCAACTTCAAGACACAGCATCCTCCATATTCTTCTACCTAGTGGACTCCAGTCAGGGAAAGCTGTCGGGTTTTCGTCTGCGCATGGTTGGTATTATTCATTCAGCAAACATACAGATAGAAAGCACTTTTGGTGCTGGTGTTCATAAGTGATTTTTTTTCTTCTTCAGGATTTGTCTACAGAGCTGATCTGGGAGGTGGTCATCCCCACTGAGGTGCAGAAGATAGTGGCTGTCAAAGGAAAGCGTGCAAATGAGCATGTGCATTCCCAGGGCAGAGTGATGGGGGATCGAAGCGTGCTCTACAAGGTACTTCTGACCTTTATGACTGCTCTTATTGGCTAAATGAGATCACATTTCTAATCGTATGTCCTATCTGTTGTTTGTCTTACCTGTTGTTCCTCTGCAGTATCTAAACCCTAATCTCTTGGCTGTGATAACGGAAAGCACAGACATTCATCAGGAGCGCAGCTTTGTTGGAATCTTCCTGATTGATGGCGTGACTGGCCGTATTGTTCACGAGGCAGTGCAGCGGAAGGCCAAAGGACCAGTTCACTTTGTGCACTCTGAAAACTGGCTGGTGGTAAGTACACAGGCTTATCTATCTTTGGTTTGTTTTTTATTATGCCTGTGATAGATTTATACACTACTACAGAATTTAACACTACTTTTTGTGTTTTCTTCCTTATAGTATGTGTACTGGAACTCCAAGTTTCGTAGAAATGAGTTTTCTGTGTTGGAGCTCTTTGAGGGAGCAGAGCTTTATAACAGCACAGTATTCAGCTCCCTGGACAGACCACATCCACCTCAGGTGCTGCAGCAGTCGTACATCTTTCCTGCTCCCATAAGCACTTTGGAGGCCACACTTACAGAAAAAGGCATCACCAGCCGACACCTCCTTGGTTAGTATTGAGCATATCCTGCAGTTTGGAATGTTCAGATATTGACAATTATTTTTGTTATTGCTATTACAATGTTATAAATGTATACTACTTTAAAAATGTAAATTGAAACACACTAAAATGTAAATTTGTGACATTGAAAAATGTGTGTAATCATGTGAGGCCGCCAATGTGTTGGGGAATGGAATTCCAGAAGGTGGGGGCAGAGATACAGAAGGCCCTGCCACCAAACGATTTGTGCCGCGGGACCAGCAATATACCAGATTCAGAGGACCTAAGTGTTCAGACAGGGGTGTACTAGGTTTGAATGAGGTCAAAAATATACGGGGAGCAAGACCATGGAGGGCTTTGAATGTGATGAGAAGTGTCTTGTATTGAATACGGTAGCCAATGTAGTCTTTAGCCCCTTTCACACAGAGATTCCGGAAAATACACGGATAAAGTGACCCGGGATTTGACCCAGGTTCGTTTGATTTTGGTTCATTCACACTGCCAGTGATTTTCCGGAATCAGAGAGTGCGTTCACACACAACCCGTAAAAATGCCGTAAAGACACGTCACATCGATGTGACTTGTAATCTCAGCAGCGTCTTAAGTTTGCTTATGAGCTGCGATCTCTCTCTCGAGAAACCACGCTTGTGCATTTTTTCTCTGATTCGATCATAAACTTGCGCATTACGTACCGTTTCACAGCTGGCGAACGATCCCGGTTTCAGCGTCATCACATACGACACGGCATTATTACGGCTTTTGTTCACACAGCACGCGTTCCGGGACTGAACACGGCAATGTTACTAGGTCATCGATCGGCATCGATCCCGGCATAAATCCCGGGTCGAGTTTGCGTTCACACAGAAGGCGCTCTGGCAATTTGCCGGGTTCAAAGCGCTGTGTGAAAGGGGCTTTTGTAAAACAGGAGTAATGTGGGGAGATTTCTTGGTATATGTGAGAATTCTGAATATATTGGCGCTCATTGATTGTTGTAATTCTGGGTGTTACTTTTTTCATTATAGTGGGTCTGCCATCAGGCAACATTTTATCCTTACCAAAGATGTTTCTGGACCCACGGAGACCAGAGTTGATCTCAGAACAGAGTCGGTGGGTTCTCAAATAATATTTACTATGTTGAAATGTCACACATTTGGTTTTAATATGAATGATTAACAAATTGCTTGCTGAGTAACCAAGTTGAACAATGATTGTCTCACCATTTAGGGAAGAAAACCTCATACCATATGCTCCAGAAATGCCCATTCGTACAGAGTGGTTTATAAACTACAACCAAACTGTGTCAAGAGTAAGAGGCATCTACACTGCCCCCTCTGGCCTGGAGTCTACCTGTTTGGTAATAGTTTAGTCCATTTTTCAAATCACAGTATTAAGTCACTTTTTGTTGGTATGATTAGTCTTAATGCTCTTGACATTCATGTCATTATTACATTACACTGAATAATTTCCATTTCATTTCTTTATCCTACAGGTGGTTGTGTATGGTCTTGACATCTACCAGACTCGAGTGTTCCCCTCCAAGCAATTTGATGTCCTTAAAGATGACTATGACTATGTATTAATCAGCAGTGTACTCTTTGGCCTCTTCTTTGCCACCATGATCAGCAAACGTCTAGCAGAAGTGAAACTGCTGAACAGGGCATGGCGATAAGACTCACCCTAATGGCCTGTTGACTTCACTCTCGCCCTCACTGCAATGTGGTTGACACATTGATGGCAGGAGACTAGCTGGTGACCGTGTCAAAACTGCAAGATCATTTGATAAGTTTGGTGTATTTTTGCAACCAGCTGTCTTAGGGATCTTGTGGCGTCTTGAGTGTAAGTGCATAGATGGCCATGATAGTTTTTTTTCCCTTTTCAGAGAGATGTAATGATGTAGGTCTTATTTTCCCCCCAGCATTAAACAATTCACTGTTTAATTTAATTTATTGTGCCTTTCGGGGTAACAAATCATGTGATTTTAAAGGTAGACTCGCCAAGTATAAAAAAAAAAACTCTCATTTAATTTTTTTTTTTTCATTAAGTCTGAGTCTGCCTTTCGAAGAGGCTGAAGGATGAGTTGATGTATTTTCAAAATTAATATTGAGGAAGGATTATTTCACAGGGACTGCTATTTTTATTTAAATTAATGAAAAGATTGAATAATGTGATTTGGTTTTAAATGAAAATAGTAGTAATTTGATCTGTTGAGCTGTTAAAGAATATATTGCCTCATTTCATGTACATGATATGAATGGGCAAACACTAGTGCACATGAGAAATATGGAATTTCAAGAGTCAAGACATTTGGATCATTTTCTCCTGTACATTAATGATAGAAGGTTCTGCATAGGAGAAATTTTGGATAGTCTTTTGTAGTTATTTTATGGTATGTCAAATGCACTGGATGGTTTGGAGCCATGTTCTTACTTGATATATTTATGAGCAAGATCCTATAATAATGCCATATACTTTGATTTTGACTCATACACATGCAAATCCTTGTGATTTTACTATTGTGCAGAATGTTTCTACTCTTGATTTTCATAAATAGGCCTGTTTATATATATAATTTTGAAAGCATCCCCTCTGCTGCAAATTAATGATGTCAGAAAAAAAATTGTTTATTAATATTTATAACAAAAGGATAGACATTCAGTTAAGTTGGTAACAAACCTAATGCTTTTTTAAACATGCATAAATTATGTTCTTTTCCCCCCAATCAGTAATAAAAGATATCCCCTTCATAATCATTGACTCTTGAATTGTGTATACTCTTAACATTTATTTATTGAAGTTAGAACTGATACATTTGTGGGTAGTCTGGGCAATAACGGGATAGTTCAGCCCAAAAATGTAATTCTGTGACCCTCATGTCGTTACAAACCTGTATGACTTACTTTCTTGAAATGACCACATAAGAAGGCATTTTGAATCATGTTTGTGACAAAACCGTTTTGGTTCCCATTGACTTCCATTATATGGACAAAAAAAATGTGACTGTGTGCAACTGGTTTGATTTTGGATTATTTTAAAGGATTGTTTACCTTAAAAGTAGCCTAAACAAATTCGGACATATTTACTCATCATCATGTTGTTGACTCAGTCACAATTCACTTACATTGCATCTACTATCCCCCATAGAAGTTAACAATTGAATAGCGACTGAGGCTCATTCTGCCCAGCATTTCATTTTAGGTTTCAGAAAAAGTAAGTATTACAGGTTTGGAAAGACATGGTGGAAAATACATAACAGAATTGTTTTATTTTTGGGTGAAATGTCCCTTTAAGTAAACGTTTTTCTAAGCTGTTTTAAGCTTAAGAGTAAAAACCGTCCATCACAGTCCTATTATTTTCTCAGGTTACAACGTGCTCACATCCTGACACAACACCTTTACAGTCTATGCACAACACCCAAGACTTTTCATGTTTATCTCTGACGACAGTTCCTGTTATTTGGCGTCTGATGATTAACCTCATTTCCGCTCTTGGATTCTAATAGAGTATCTCAAGATGGCGTCGAGTGGAGGAGATGGAGAACCTGAGTGGACCGCAGCCGTACGGCCACTTTTATCAGCGTCCTACACGGCTTTCGAAACGAAAGAGCTACCTCAGCTTATAGGATCCATCATAAACAGGTCAGACGAGGGCTTGTTTGTTGAGTTGCCCCGTGCAGGGCTGAAATAAACTGTTGAGTGACTCCGCATTAGCTGTGATGCTATGGCAGCACCGAGCCTCTGACTCAAAACCTAGTCAGCTGACTACCTTGACAGCATTTCTGGGCATCATGAGAGGGTTTGGGCCGTTCCCAATGCGCACATAATGGCCCAAAATGCTGTCTGAAATGGTTTCCAAAGGCAAAAATGATTTCGAACGCGCAAATGATGCCTTAAATTAAAATGCGTTCTACGTAGCCATCTCGTTGGGCTTTAAGACACAGCTGGAGTGTTACTGTGCATTTACAGTAGCAGATACATCAGATTCTGCTTCATCATCAGGCCGGGGATCCATTCTTTTACGTTCATATAACCGGCCCGAATGATATTTTAACAATGTCGATTGCTTATAATGAACCCTAAATCCACTGACATCCAACCCTAAATAAAGTGATTTTATATTCGTGTCGGAAGTGAATTAATTGACACCGAATGAGCTTGTTAGCCTCCCTCGACTAACCCCAAACAGCGCTAGTTAGTTAGCCTGCTAGCCACTGTCAACTGCTACTCAAAAGCGTCCCTTTAAAATGTCAACCGAATAAATCTTCCTCTGTCAGTCAGTGGAAGCCACATTAGTCCAATTTACTCAAAGTTTTTATTTTAGTCGGTTCAATTTAATGCTTCTGGGGGTGTGCCTGCTAACTAGCCAGCTATGACTTAGCAGCTGATGCTAGTGTTGCTGATGGTTCGCTAATTGTGAGTTAGCCTTGTTTTGGTTAATAAATAAACGTCGAAATTCTGTGTTTTAGTTTGTTGTAGGTTTAGCTGTCCATTTCAAAGTCTTATTTGTTTCGGTGTAACGTAAATATGTGTAACGTTACTGTCATCAAAGTTTCGTTTTTACAGAAACGTGTTAGGTGTGACGTGTGCGCATATAAACACATTACAGTGTGTGTCATTTAATGCTTAATAAACACTGATGTGACTACGAGCCAAACAACTGTCTGAGCTTTAAAATAAACAGTAAACACAATGTGTTGAATTTATGATAAAAAAAAAAACGTTAACTGTTGTCTTTGTTTTTTCGGTGTTCATGAGCTAAGTGCAACTTAACCAGTCAAAAGTGAAAGTAGTACGATTGAGCTGTCAACCTATACTGGACTAAACCTGTTTATGTTAGTGGTTTAATAAAGATTGAGTCTAAATTTTGTTTTTAAATTCAAAATGCAATCATTTGTGTTACTGTCCCATATGTCGCTGTTCATCTGTCTTGATTCAGAATCATTCATTATGATCAGTATTGTTTGCTGACATGAGAGTATTTGTTCAAAAATAAAAGTCTATTCCCAATGCAATTCTTTTAAATGTGTATATAAAAAAGCTTTAAGGCAAACAATGTAGAAATGCTGCCTTGGCAACTAACTGAAATAAAATAGGTTTAAGGTGTTGTACAAAAATGACAAAAACTGAAATAAAAATAAATTAAAGCATATTAGAATTGTATACAAAAAAACGAATAAAAATGACAAGCACGAAACAACATTACTAAAACAAAATTAAAATGAAAAAATTATTAAGAAACGAATGATTAAATACAATAATATAAATAATACTAAAAATAACAGGTACAAACTGGGCAGTTATTTAAAGAGATTTTAGGAATCATTTAACACATGCACCTTAAACACTTTTTAATGATGTTTGATATAGTGTTAGTTGTTGTTATACACAAATGAGGAACTTTGATATTGCTTTCATGCAAGCATTCAGTCTGTCAGATAAGGTCATGCATTCCTACTCCAAAGAAATGTTTAAGCTTTGGAATTATTTGTTTTTCACCTTTTATTGCTAACTAGGCTAGTTGTTACATGCTTACTATAAGGACAGTTTCATAATATTGCTGGATGGAACAGCATTTAGTGAGTTCTTTAGTTAGTTTAGCCCAGTCTGGCTGCATTCTGATATGTTACACTGACTTTCATAAATCAGTCAATTCATTCTGGATAATCCAGTCCCGCCCTACATTTGATCTCATTACATACCTGGTGTCACTTGGAAATGTCACATTACGAAAGTAAAATGAGTTGCAAACTAATTTGCATTGATTGTAACCATTTTTCCTCTTTTTTTTTTTTATAGTGAATCTGAGATTCTTCACCATGACAAACAGTATGAGCCATTCTACTCGTCTTTTGTGGCACTATCTGCACATTACATCACCACTGTTTGTGGACAAAGTATGTCAAATTTCAATATTTTATTCTAAATCTATAATTTCCTTAATTTCTAGCCGAAGTAGGCTACATCATATGTTTTAGCTGAATATAGACGTACACAGATTTAACTGCTATTCACAATATTCCCATTTAATAACAGTTCTTCTGTCACATTTTAGTCCCCAGAAATCAGTTGCTGTCAGTAGCTGCAGCATGTAAAGTATTGATTGAATTCTCATTGCTGCGTCTGGAGAATCCTGATGAAGCATGTGCAGTCTCTCAGGTCAGACATGCACCTTTTGATCTGATCTGGTCTATTTGAATAAGCATAGCAATTTCTTATAAACTAACTTCCTTTCTCTTTCCGCTCAATAGAAGCACCTGATCCTCTTAATAAAAGGCCTTTGTACTGGCTGCAGTCGATTGGATCGGACAGAGATCATCACCTTTACTGCGATGATGAAGTCGGCCAAACTTCCCCAAACTGTCAAGACCCTTTCTGATGGTAAGAGCTGTTTTAAATTGTCATAGCCCTGTGTTACCGGATAAATGAGTTCTTGTTAGGGTTCTTTCGCACTGAGCACGTTTGCTGTGGTCCGAGTCCAATCGCGATCATTCACGGTGCCCCCAGGAAGCGAATCATTTTTTTATTATTATTAATTTTGGTGCTATTATGCGCAGCAGAGTGAACTACACTTGGGTTTACCATATTTAGTCGCATAAAGGCTGCTTTCTGCTGCTTGTAAACGGTCTCTGAGGAACAAGCTGAGTGCACTATGCGTGATTACACTGCATGCTCACTGTCACTCATGGTAAATCATCACCACTGTCATCCCTTACATGTGCTTTGTTGAACTAATGATGTAGTAATCGGCTAAAATGCATGCGCAGGTTACTTTACTTCCTGAACAAGTGCGCACCGAGTCTTTCACATTCAATCAAATCGCGCCACAGTTCCAGTGTAAGCAAACCTACAGGTAGCATCGGGACAGCTTTCACATTACCAAATCTTCATGCAAACCATACCACGTTTCGAGCTGAACTGCCCGTGTGAAAGCACCCTAAGGCAAATTAAATGTCTTGTTTGGTGTAATGACCTGGAATTTTTTTGTATTTAATCTCTGTGGTTTAAATATAGGCTAGACCCAGTATTACGGGATGGGAATATACAGCAGCAGTGTTTTGGTGTGTTAAATGATGCGCCTCTTGCTTGTTATAATTTCAACTCAGCTGTTCAGAAGTAAATAACTTCAGTTGGTGAAGATGTTTGCTTTGCCTTTTGCCTTAAAAAGGCAACATCTGGTTTTGTGCTGATTTGAGGGAAAATCTACAAAATTAATTTATACACAACTGTTCAAGTTTCGGGTCTGCAAGTTGTTGTTTTTTTAACCCTGTTGAAATAATTTTCTGCTGGAGTACATTTCTTGTTATCAATGTTGTAAATGGTTTAAACTTTTTTTTTTTTTTTTTTAAGGATTCTTCTTTGATAAATAGGAAGCTTAAAGGGGTGGTAAAACACCTTTTTTCGAAGGCTTGATTGTGTTTGTGGGGTGCACTGTAACATGTGTTCATGCTTCGTTTTTAAAAATTCGCATTATTTTTCACATATTTAACCATTATTCTACACTGCTCTGTCCTTCCTTGTAAAAACGGTCGGATGATTTCCGCGTTCTATGAAGCCCCCCCCCTTCAAAATACGCAATGGGCTCAGATTGGTTAGCTGGCCCAGTGTGTTGTGATTCGCTAACCTCCAAGTGCACGTTGTTCGGAAACGTCACGCCCCCTTATCTTTACCGGTAGTTTGTGCTTCAGTAAACAACGGCGTCAATATTGCCATACCAGTTTGAGCCCGAATCAGACCCAGAGAATGTTAGTGGAGAGGATCGAGCAGAAACTGTTCAAGAACGGCTGTTAAAGGACGTTTCAGAAAGGTATGTTAGACTGCAGATCTATTGTGATCGCTATATGACACTGTTACTTTTGTATATTTAGAACGATTGTAGCTAAATATCTGTCGCCTGAACTATTAATCCAATACGAACACTAAACATTGGCTTTACAACAGTAGCCAAATCAAACACAAAACCATGTTTAGCATGCCTGTAGATAAACAAGCATGTAACGTTAGATAAACAATACATAAAAGCTATAATCAAAGAATAATTTACACTGATCACATAAACGACAACACAACAACCACGAACATTCCAAGTTCGCTGCGCTGGTGATATTAAACAGAAGTTTGTATGTGTTTGTCGGATAAGTAGCCTATGAATTAACGTTAGCATTTAAAAAACTGGTTTGTGGAGCCAAACAGCGTTGTCCTTCGTTTACTTCCTTGCTACAACGTACAATTAACAATACGAACTATCACAGGAAAACACAACTACGAAAAATAAATCATACTTACAGGTTGTGGCCCTAAAACAGTTTCTGTTTTTAAAGTTGGAACTGCTCCATCTTTCAGGACTAGCCGTTGTGCGAATCCTTCATCGGAGGAGGGGTTTATGTAAATATTGGGCTTAGTGATGTCAGCAAGCCCGCAGGAATGTCGTGTAGTCCCTACTGGCCGTTTTTTGTAGTTCTTAGAAATTGATTTCTTTAAAAGCAAATATCTCCCTTTGCTTTAAACTTTGAAAGTTGTAACTTTGCAGATGTTGTTTATGCTCAAACAGCAACATTACACACTAACTAAAGTTAGAAAAGTGAAATTGTGTTTTACCACCCCTTTAAAAGAACTGCATTTATTTGAAAGAAAATATTTGTAAAAGTATAAATGTCTTTACTGCCACTTTTTTTGATTAAGTAATGCATCCTTGCTGAATAAAAGTATTAATTTCTTCCCCCCAAAAAAATGACTGACCTACATTTTGAATGGTAGTGTATATGGTAAAAAAATGTAAAAAGGAGCTGAAAGAAAGTAGGATACTCTTTTTGGTAAATGATCTGTTTTGACAAAATATTAAATAAACATAGCCTACACAAAGGGGCAGAGGTTCTGTAGGATTGTAGGTTTTTATGGAAGTTCTAATAGTGTGCAATTCTGCTGGGACATATTCCATGTGGACAGATTCCTTAAGGTGCCTTTGCAGTTCATTCATGTCTTGCATTGATGATGCAGGGCTGGTGGTTCCCAGATGTGTCATAACTATATTTGTCCCCTAGGGGTGTGCAAAATATATCGTCTGTTTGTTTTAACGATGTGCCGCCGATTTGACATTATCAAGTATATCCCTCACACACAGAGAGTGCATGCATATGTGATGTAGTCTTGTGGATTAGACTAGTGTGGGTGCACATTTTCATTGTGTAATAGTCTATATTATATCATTTAATAGTTAATATTAAATTAAATAGTTTTTCTCCAGATATCAGCATAACAAATGTGATATTGATTTTATAAGTTTAATACACAAGAAATCAATTTTAAGTGACTTCAATTTTAGACATCATATTGCCTGTTCTATTTCCTTTTGCTCCAGACTGCCAGAGGCAGTGCTAAAGCACTAGTGGAAAATCCCCCGCGCTTGACTGAGAATTGAATAACAAAGTTGTCACCTCGTGACCCATGGCGTATCTTCAGCTATAATACCCACTTAACATGTCAAATCAATTTCTTTCTCATTCTGTCCTGATTGAATCAAAGTGACTATATTTTGTGCAGCTTGCTGCTGAAGAGTTCTTCAGGATGTATTCACTGATGCACTGATGAGCTATTGTCTCGTGCATGCAATTCTACCGCAAGCCTTGGCCGTGTTTCCTATTCTTTGGCGCATATGCTTTGTGGCATTACACAGCTTTCGGCACTCTTGCACAAAAGGGGAGTGAATGGCACTTGGAGAGGGTCTCTCTCACTCTTCTTCACTTTCAAACTGTTCACAGAGGAAAACATGTTTTGGTGTGCACAGACAACAAGGTGACTGTTTTTTATATCAACCATCAGGGAGGCACAAGGTCACAGAGTGCGCTTCAGGTAGCTCACAACCTGCTTATTTGGGCTCGAGTCAACCTGCTGTCCATCCAAGCAGGATATCTACCAGGCCGACTCAATCAGACCGCGATTGGACAGGAGGATTGGACTCTACACTCAGAAGTGGTGCTAATGATATGGAGGACTTATGGCGCAGCGGTAGATGTGTTCACGGACAGTCAGAAGTCTCACTGCCCTCGTTGGTTTTCCCTGATGGACGAACCGGAATCTCTGGGTCTGGATGCATTAGCCCACGACTGGCCAGACGTGACACTATTTGCTTTCCCCCCGTTACCACTGATTTGGAGGACTCTTTGCAGAGTGCTTCGCGTCTGCTGTTAGTGGCTCCTCATTGGCCTGCGAGGCCATGGTTTCAGACTCTGTTTTCACTGATAATAGGACCATCTTGTCATCTGCCCAACAGACCAGACCTCCTGAGTCTGCTAGAAGGATGAGTTTGGCACCCACATCCAGATCGGTTGAAACTGTGGGTGTGGCCATCGTGCCCACCAGAACTCTCTTGGAGTGTTCAGAGAGGGCCAGGGACACTGTTTTGAGTACATGTGCGGCATCCATGTGAAAGTTGTATGCTTGTAAATGGAAGATGTTCTCTGACTGGTGTTCTAGCTGTGATGTTGATCCATTACACTGCTCAGTTGGATGCATTTTGGATTTTCTGCAACATATTTTGGAACTTGGACATGTTCTACATCCACTCTAAAGGTGTATGTGGGGGCTTCAGTAGCTCACCGGTCAGAGTTTTGTGACTCATAACTTGGGTCTGACTGGCTGATTGTTGCTTTCCTGAAAGGAGCTAATTGTCTGTGTCCTCCACGGGGCGTGTGGAGTTAAAAGTTGGACTTGGGTGTGGTTCTCAATTCCGTGTCACCCCCCCATTTGAGCCAATGTTAGAGTCTGACATTAAACGGCTGTCATTTAAGACTTCATTTCTCTTGGCCATTACAACAGCGAAACACATGGAGTTCACTCACATGCTATCGGTACCCCCTGTTTGCGCTGGAGTGGTGGATTCCGTTGTGTTTCTTTGTGGCCCAATCTGGCATTCTACCCAAGATCTTGTCTTCACAGTTTATGAACCAGCCTATTGTGTTGGCTGCACTGCCAGCAGATCAAGCTGACATACGGTTGGAGCTATGTCCAGTTAGGTCTTTGAAGGCTTACATTGAAAAGACAGCAGCCTGGCGTAAGAATGATCAATTGTTTGTTTGTTTTAGTGATGCACGCAGAGGTGCTGCACTTTCTTAACAGAGACTGACGCGCTGGGTGACGCAGGTAATTTCTCATGCGTACGAGTCTGTTGGGCCGTCTGCGCCCTCATCTATTCTGTGATACTACACGTTTTTTGGCAACATCTGGCTCTGGCGGTCTTCCACTTTCACATAGAACCACAGTTACGTTCATCACTAACTTCCAACGTTCGCCAACGAAAATAGTTCAAATCAAAGCCACGTTACTGTAATTGCGTCTCTGAGCAACACACAGCGGTGTTTCCTCACTGAATGAATCAGCCGTTTGAATGAATCTGTTGAATCTCAATGACTCATTTATTAAGGGTGGCTTGCTTCCACCTATTGGCGGTTTTAATTTCACATTGAAAGTATCTTTTCATGTTTTAAATCATTTCAAATATCAATATTCAACGTTTTACGTTTAAAACATTATTTATGCTTTGGTAACTGCAGGTTATTCATTTGTCACCTCTGAGCTGCATTAAACAGCCTGTGTAGAATGCCACTTCAAATGCAGCTTCTGTTTCTTCTCCATTGCAAAGATTAATTGTTGATACTTATTTAATTTGATTGGTAACGGCCTTTATTATTATACAGTCTTATTATTATAATTGAATTTGATTTAAATATATTAAATTGATGCAAAAGATGATTCATGCATATAATTAGGTTTAAAAAATGGATTTGTAAAATGCCCATAAAAGATAAAAATCAATTGAAACGTATTGGAAAAAATGAGTTCTGTCACTGCTGTGAACTGACCACCACACAGAATATGAAGAATATCAAACACTTTAAGAGGCAACTGGCCATGGCAGTCCTAAACCTGCCAAGGCACCAGCACAATAAACACACAGTAAAATATTGTTTAATTACCGCTATCGATAAAATCCCATAAAAGTGAGATATTATTTTAGTCAATATCACACACACCCCTACAACTTGTCATCTGCTATTCATGAAAATTAATGAAGCATCTGTTTTCTCTCTCATTTGATTATTGTGGCTAATTATAAGCTCTCTTGTGAGGTTTACTGCGTTTAGATCAAGTCAGAAGGGAGCTGTTCTGTTTAGTAATTGCATTCTTAATATTACAAATTAGTAAGGCATTCCTGTAATCCAGAAACTCCAATAATATGTCATTTTCCTACAGCAAATTATGTTAATTTGGGGGCTTTTCACAGGAAATATTTTTTTATATGATTGTATACAAATAATTTAATTTAAATGTGCATCATGGAAGTAATTTTCAATAGTTTGACAGCCCTACAAATTAATCATTGTCTACTTTTTACAAAAAATTGCATCCTCCTTGACACTATTCAGTCCAAGCAAAGCATTGTCTCATATGAGTGTATTAACCTTTTTTACTCCGAAATGGTAGAAATTAAGCTTTGTTTTCTTTCCTCTATCAGAGAGGATTTAAGTTCATCTTTTTCCAGAATAGTCAACTCAAAGGTGAGATTCTGTCTGCTGATATTCTGCAATCATCTTTTGGTGCTCTTGCTTTCCAGTGGAGGACCAGAAGGAGCTTCCTTCCCCTGTTAACCCCGAGCTCAGACATAAAGAAGTCCAAATGAACTTTTTCAATCAGCTGACGTCAGTGTTTAACCCTGACATTACCGTGCTGGCCTCTCCATCCGTTCACATGCAGGTCAGTGAATTAGATTATTCTTTCAATTGAGTTCACAATAGCTATGTTTACATGGATACCTTTTGTTTGTTTGATAAATCTGAACATAGCGTTTACATGAACACTAAATAAAGTGATTGGGTTTATGTGCGTGTTTATAATATCATATGCTTGAAATCGGAATTGATCTTCTGTCAAGCGCACACTGCATGAATATAGAGTTTCTGTTGTTGGCACTTATCAACCATCCTCCTATTATTCTTTCTTATCTTTGTTTTAAAAAGCAGACTTAATATTTATTTATTTATTTATTTAAGGGAGACGATGAGCACATGAAGCATTGTGCCATGCTGATTATATTTATCAAGCAGTAAAAACGCCCCTTCTTACGCCCAAAACAAGGTGTCTGTGGATGAGAGTCTGAAGCAAGGACTAGTGGGACAATGTTGTCCTGCACCACTTCACAGACGATGAGTGAAAGGAGACTTTTAGAATGACAAGACAGTCATTTATGACTCTATATTCGACAACAACAGCTCGTTCCTTGCGTCATACCTCATTACGCCAATTCTAAATCATTGCACGTGTGCAGAAAATTCCGGTTTCAGCACCACCAGCTTTTTTAAACCAGCATTTAAACCACCCCTTACAATCTCAATGAAATCCATTATGATTTATGTGGTTACATGTGACTTTTTGTTTTTATTATGACTTTGCTACTAGTCCGAATACGAACAGATTTTTAGGGTCCATGTAAAAATGATGATGATGTGATCACTCCTGGGATTTCTGCTGTTTTGTTATGAGCAAACAAAGATGATGTTTAAGGACAAAACTGTAATGTCATGTGTTTTACAGGGTGAGAATGAGTGTGATGACCAGACAACAACAGATCAGGCATTGCAGGCCAAAATGAAGAATGCCTTCATCTCTCAAAATGTGTCCAGTTTACAAGAATTAGGTGAGCTGAGCTTGTGAGCTCAAACTTTTCAACCCAAATACCACATGATCAAATCAGACCAAGTACCTTCTAGGCACAATATTCCCTATTTAGACCATACTCACAATGCCATTTTGATTAATATCAATATTTATGTAGACATGTTTTGGGAACATTAGGATTGCATGTTGAATTCGAGTTCTCAATAAAAAAAAATCCTTGATTGCAATTTACCTTTGTCGAGTAAAATATCGGAAGTGGACCGAGAATCCTTGAACCGCATTATTAGACCGTTTTCTAAGGATGCACGATGTATTAACCATTTAAAAACCATACAATAGCGTTGTGCTATTGTGAATTCACTAAGGCTGCTATTCAATTTAACCCTGTGGGTTAAATATATGCGCTTTAATTATTTACATTCGTGTTGGTCAGTGGTTCCCAAACTTTTTGAAAGCATGGCACCCCTTTGTAGCATTTTTTTGTTTTTCCCACGGTACCCAAACCCAATTAAACTAAACGTACATGTGTACATTCATATGTTTAATATTATTATGAAAATGGCATATAAATGATCAAATGGACTTGTTCTATCAAACAACTTGAGAAAAATAAGAATTAAAAAAATATATTTAAATTGTGTCATTTCACCACTTTTTACACTCACTGAAGTTAGCTGAGCTGCGTGTGGTAGGCTACATGCCAAAGTCACATACATCCAGCAAAGAAAATGGTATAAATGAGAAAAACACATTTCAAGAGATTTATCATTGTACTTCTATGTGTGTAAATGTTTGTTAATTTATCATAAAACCTCAGAATTTAATTATTTTGCATTATGTTCATGTGTGATTCTGATGAGCACACCAAAGGCACTTTATAGTGATTTCGACCCATATATAAAATTAAAGCTAGATGAGCAAACAGATAATCTCAGGTACTGTTTATGTGCTTTATTTAATGTTAAAAAATCTCTAGTTTCTCATTTGCTTTGTTCCATGCACAGATATTTTAGTATAAGGTCAGGTTTTAACAGTGTCGCGGGCATTTAAATGGGATACATGTGCCTGCTTTTGCGAGCACAGTCTCTTGATACTGGGGAAGATTGAGGATAGAGCAACGCGTAGATCGTGCTCCACTTACAGGCGCTGGCTTTTTTGTTTAACGCTAACTCCATCTTTGCCCTATCCTGTCAATCTCTGCGTGAAATATAAAATTGAGCGTGCACCAGTACAGAGGGCAGAGCTGAGCGGAGCGTGGGATTTAAACTTTAAATATATTTGAAATATATGCACCATTTCATCAGATTTGTAAGGTAAATCATTTATAAACCTACATCAACACACTAGAAAACATCATTATGTTGTATATGTTGCTAGTTACATATTTGCTGCTTTCTTTTATACATATGGACTTCAATATTTACAGGAAAAAAACATTACAGGAGTTGGATGTCGCACATTTGAGTTGCCCAAAGCTTTTAATATTGTAAACTTATTTAAGTTTAACATTTTGTTCCACTTTATAAGTCCTAATTCTTATCCCATGCATTACAGGAGGTTCAGAGAAGTTGCTGCGTGTGTGCCTCAACCTTCCTTACTTCTTACGGTATATCAACCGCTTCCAGGATGCGGTATCCGCCAACTCTTTCTTCATCATGCCGGCCACTGTGGCAGATGCTACCGCTGTCCGAAATGGGTAAACCAAAGACTCCCTCAGCTCACTGCTTTTTGTTGAACCTGTAAAGAGTGAGTACACTGACTTCCATCCCCATTTCAGTTTTCACTCCCTGGTGATTGATGTGACCATGGCCTTGGACACACTTTCCTTGCCTGTACTGGAGCCTTTGACACCTGGGAGACTACTTGATGTGACTGTGTTAGCACTAAGCTGCCTCTATGCAGGTGGGTTCATTGAAGAAGAAAAAAAAGCTCCTCTTGTAGAGTTCAGATGTACACAGAGAACTTCAGGTGTGTGTGTTTTTTTTTCCTCTCAGGTGTGAGTGTGGCGACTTGCATGGCCATACTGCAGGTGGGCAGTGGCTTGCAGCTTCGTGCAGCCTCCACTGGCTCCAAGGAGGAAGACTATGAAAATGATGCTGCTACCATTGTGCAGAAATGCGTATGTGTCATTAGTGAAGGTGGCAGATGACTTTTGAAAGTTTTATTGTCTTCGCTACACTGCTGATCTTCTGTTTTTCCTTTTTTCAACAGCTTGAAATCTATGAGATGATTGGACAGGCCATCAGTAACTCTCGCAGAGCTGGAGGCGAGGTAGGTGAATTATTTGCCACAGAGTATACAACATAAGCAAGAATGTCCAACATCTGAGATCTGGTTTCGTGTTTCAACAGCATTATCAGAACTTTCAACTCTTGGGCGCCTGGTGCCTGTTGAACAGCCTGTATTTGATACTGAACCTAAGCCCCACGGCCCTGGCTGATAAAGGGAAGGAGAAAGATCCCCTGGCAGCACTACGGGTCCGAGACATCTCCACCCGAACCAAGGACGGAGCAGGATCTCCTAAACTTGGCCCGGGGAAAGGGTAAGTGCCTTTGTGTCTGTGCTTCAAGTGATTGCCTAATGAATATGAGTTATAAGAGTGTCCTAAAACACTGGTCCTCAGGTTTAATCTTTTTTTAAAGTTTAAGAGATTTTTTGACCTTGACAATTTTTCATGATGGTCTGCAGGATCCTCTTATCATTTTGATATTTTCCTAATATCATATTTATATTATATTTATAAATTATAAAGCAGTTTTGTTAAAAAAAAAAGTTAGGTAACACTTTATTTTACATTGTCCTTGTTACATGTACTTACCATGGTAATAACAGTAAATTATGCATAATTATATGCAACTAACCCTATAGTAAGTACATGTAGTTGCTTAGTATTACTCAGTACTTCAATATATAATTACACTGTAACAATGACACCTTAAAATAAAGTGTAACCAAAAGTTTTCTTTTTTCAAAGAAATCAAATATTTTGTCAAACTACTTTTTATGGTTTTCATTCTTTAAATGAGGCCCTTTTCTTCTTTGTTATGATATTTGGACAGCATCATCCTGACATTGTTTACTTAATGCCCCCACCACCACCCTAAAATAAAATTAAAACATGAATACAGAAATAAATTAAAGACAAGCTCATAATCGCTGAAATGTATTACATTTATTGTATTTATGAATTGGATTATTTTTTTTCCCATCAGGCACCAAGGTTTTGGGGTTCTGTCAGTCATTCTGGCCAATCACTCGATCAAGCTGCTCACATCACTGTTCCAGGACTTACAAGTGGAGGCTCTTCACAGAGTAAGGCCAAACACATTAGCTTCTTTTGAAATACCAGGGCATGTTTATATTGTAAATGTGAATGAAGCCATTATCTGTCTTCAAGGGCTGGGCTAGTGACGGTCCTCCGGCAGAGCTGAACATCATGGCCCAGAGCACATCTATCCAGAGAGTGCAGAGACTCATTGACTCGGTCCCTCTCACCAACCTGCTCTTCACGCTGCTCTCCACCTCCTATAAAAAGGTATGTGACCATGAGATTCGATCATGGTTGCTATGAGGTAGTGGTCTGTTGTGTTTGATGAATGTGGTGGCTCTGGTTGTGCTTGATTCAGGCATGTGTGCTGCAGCGACAGAGGAAGGGTTCAGTCAGCAGTGACGCCAGTGCCTCCACTGACTCCAACACTTACTATGAAGATGACTTCAGCAGCACAGAAGAAGACAGCAGTCAAGGTAACAAACACGGCAGATTTCTTGTTATTTTAAGGGTCAAGAAACCCCCTTGTTTGAGCACTGCTTGTTCACACTTAAAAAAAAAAACTCTTGAAAAGTGGGAGTGTAGAGGGTCGGTAGAAGGGAGGCAACAAAAAATAAAACATTTGCAACACACTCATTATACAGACAAATTAATATTTAAATGTGAGCAGTGGAAAAACCCCTGATTTGGAGGCACCTTGATTTTATAAATATAACCCTATGACAACAAACTCACTGAAATCGTATCATTAGATTCTACTAACAAGACCAAATCAAATACTTGAAATTATTCTTAGAAATATCAACAAATCAGCATTATAAATTTGCAGAGCTATTGGTCCATTCTTCTTTGAATTTTGGGTCTACATCATTTTCTTCTGTGCATCAGAATAAATCCATCTTGTCATCAAAACTCCATCTCTGACCGCATCGTGGGGAAAATGCCAACAACACTCTTGTGCTACTGTTCTGATACACTTACACAGTGTGTCCGAACGCAAAGCTGAACAGGCAGAGATGAACGAACAACCCTGAACCGGTCTTCTGTGACATTTGAATTCTCATGAGTAATGCAGTGCAGTGATTGGATTAAAAGAGTTTATTCTCAAGAATAATACAAAGAAACTGATGACAAGTACTCTCCAGCCACCCTTACCACTCTGAATTAACGCATATACCTCACTTTTCGTGACGTTGATTCAACTTTGCTTTTTAAACAGGAAGAACGAAATAGCCAAGAAAAACGAAAACACATCCTCAATTTTCTCTTAATAATAAACATGAGTGCTATTGTTGTTTTTATTAATGTGCAACCAGTTTATATCTCTTTAACCCTTTAACCTTGTAAATGAAGGCCACAGTGAGGTCAGACATTGTAGTTGATCTTGTAATTAAGAAAGAACCTGACATTCAGTTTATATGCAGAGTAGTTGCTTTTACCAGTAAATCTCCCCATTAGATTGATGTCTAGCTGGGTGATTCTCACAAAAAAAAAGAAGCTATTAAGCACATTTTGCAATGAAGAAAAATCACATTCTCAGTACTGGAACATTAATGAATGGAATAATAATGAAAGTCATCCTGTCCACAAACATGTATATTTTTATATTATTTTGTTCATTTAATTTTTCCTTGTTGATTATTTTTTACTCCTAAATAAGCTTTCTTAAAACACTTTAGAATTAATTACTTAAAAATTTTTTTTTAATTACTGCAATTCTGATATATGGTTTACTGTAATGCTTTTTTTTATTGCTGCTACAATTGCACTTATTTTTGATAACAGTAATGTCAAAACAAACATTTTTATGCAAAATTTTTATATTTTATCCTGTTTTGCCGTTATACATGTGCATTTTTTTTACAAGATAAAAAAAAAGTTATAAAATCTTTGCAAGATTTAATTTAATAATTTGTTTAACTGCACAGTTTCCTTGTTGACTCTTTTTTTACCCCTAAATAAGCAAGCTTTATAAATGCATTTTATAATTTAAAAAACTATGCATTTCTGTAATGCTATTTTTTTCTCTCTTTTTGCATTCCAATAGTCTACTGACAGTTGGGAAGGGAGGATTTAAATGTGCTTAATTATTATATCAATCATGTCAAAATACAAACTTAATTTCTTCATTTTCTTAATGCAAAATGTACTTTCGAATATTTTGTATTGAAACATGACCTGTGCTTTTCTTGACCATTTTTGCGAGGTTCTCCCAGCTGTCTTATTTAATGATATTAGAATGAGTTATTTTTTATGCAGCTGAGTACAGGGTTTGCTTGTGGTTTACTGAGCTAGTGTCAGGGCTGAGGAATCTCAGGGACATTCTCAGGCAGTTCCTGAGCACTGCACGCTGTAGTAGAAGGACAGCAGTCAGTTCTCCCCAGAGCTCAGAGTCAGGTCAGTTTACTTCCTGCTCCGGAACACTGTGGCACGCTAAGCATGCTCTGCTAACTGTGCTGATCTGGCAGCCATCACAGCTAGTGACAGTGTTCATTATTTCAGCAGAGAGAAGACAGGAGAGGACAAGAGCAGCTTGTTTCTCAGGTCAGCAGATCTCTGTTTTAGGTCAGACTCGTAGTGTCTCATTATGCTTCTGTTTATTGTGCAGTAAACAGTAAAAAGATCTTAAGTAGATTTATTTCCATGGCTAAATGGAAACAACATCACTGTTTGCATACAGTACAGTGACTTCATTGAATGTGGTGCTGAATGTCACTCTTGGCGTGTTTTCAGATGATGATAGTGAGCCCATTCTGGGACTGTGGTTTGAAGAGACTATTTCTCCCAGTAAAGAGAAGGTGGCACCTCCACCTCCCCCTCCTCCCCCACCTCTGGAAACGTCCCCGAGACTCAAGAGCCCCAGCAAGCTGAACACGGCAGAGAACGGCAACATCCTGGCCAGTCGCAAGGACCCTGAGTTGGTAAGGCCACAATGTGAAGTGCAGATCTGATTTTGACTAACTTTGCTGCTGGAACTGAAATGTTGTTTTATGTCCTGTACAAACACATTTGTGTTATGGCGAGCTGATAACCAATTCAGACTCGTCTATGCAGAGATGTTAAGTTCATGATTCAGCTACTCAAAACCAGTATGAAATAAGAAAACCTCTGTGGCTGTTTTGATATGTTGAAATCAAAATTGATACGGTTTTCTTTATTTTGTAAAAAAAATTTAAGGCACTTAGTACTTTGTAAAAAGTATTCAAAAACACAGCTTCTGTGTGATGTTTCAGCCATGCCACTAGGTTGTCAGTTGTTAATAAATCCCATGTAACTGCTATATCGGTTTACATTACATTACACGATAAGTGAAATCGATTGCAAAAGCCATTTCATGCTGACTTGATGTTTTTCTTGTTCTAGTTTTTGAGTTTGGCCTCAAGCATACTAAACTTCATCACCACCTCCATGCTGAAGTCCAGAAATAATTTCATTCGCAACTACCTGAGCGTGTCCCTCACGGAGCAGCACATGGCCACCCTCGCCAGCATCATCAAGGATGTCGACAAAGATGTCAAAGGTTTTTAAAGCCCCCCGCTCTTATCTAGGTCTTACATTTAGGTTTCCATTTAGGCTTTTCCTAACATGCAACTTTTTTGCCATCCAGGTTCCTCTGATGACGAATTTGCCTCAGCCCTCTATCACTTCAATCACTCTCTGGTAACGTCAGACCTGCCCTCTCCATCCCTACAGGTAAATTATTAAAAAAAATATGCTTAAATATGCCTGAGCTGCATCTCAATATTACAGACAACAGGCACCTGATACCTTGTTTTGTATAACTTTTCTTCAGAACACTCTTCTGCAGCAGTTGGGTGTTGCCCCATTCTCAGAGGGTCCCTGGCCCATGTACATCCATCCTCAGTCTCTCTCAGTGCTTTCTAGGTTACTGCTCATCTGGCAGCATAAAGCCAGCCAGCAGGGGGAGCCTGATGTACCCGAGTGCATGAAGGTCTGGGAGAGGTAAGACATCACTCAATCTTTAAGAATTACTTTTCTTTTCTCAAATGTAGCTTTGGATTCTTCACAAGATATATTGTGTGTTAACATCAAATTCGTTGTATAACATATTCACAACTGGAATATATTTTCCGTAGGTTTGTGGGCACTCTAAAACAGCACACGCTACAGGGAGCGGTGCCTGCTGACGAGGACCTAAACGTAGAACACCTCCAGCTGCTTTTGCTTATCTTCCACAACTTCTCTGAAAAGGGCCGCCGCAACGTCCTAACCCTCTGCATGCAGGCCATCGCTGAAATCGCGGCCCACGTTGATTCTCAGCTTCAAGCTGTACCCCTCAACCTGGCCCGCATCTTGCTTGTGTTCGACTACCTGCTGCACCAGTACTCAAAAGCTCCCATGTACTTGTTTGAGCAGGTACGAATGTAGCTGTACTTTCACTGGAAACATGCCACTGATTTGTAGATAGTTTTTAACAGTTTGATTTTTATTTCCACACTCAGGTTCAGTACAATCTCCTGACACCATTGGCATCCGGAGCCAGTTCTGGACAGGAGGGGGGAAAGAGAGGTGCCATCCCACTTTATTATGGTTTCAAAGAGGTGGAGGAGAACTGGGCCAAGCACTGCTCGGCAGGTAGGAGTAAGTCAGACCTCTTATATTTCTCTCCAATATGCCCTTGATAATCACACATAAAGCAGTACTCAACAAACAACAGTTGAAAGCTTTGCTAATTTAGTGCAAGAGCTGTTTTGATTGTTATTGATGTCTGTTGTTGCTTTCATTTAGATTCCACGGTGCAGCCGAAATTCTACTGCGTTCTGTCCCCTGAAGCCTCAGAGGATGACAGGAGTCGACTTGACGGCAAGGTGAGGCCACACATCACAAGTCTATAGAAGTATTAGAGCCATGGTTAAAGAAAATCATTTTGGTCATTACAAAACTTTTTGTTGGAAAGTTTGCATGAACTTTTCAGTGTCTTAAGTCCCCGATATACTCACAACCATTAGGGGTAAAAAGAAGTTCAAAATATGTGACCAGCGATATACTGTTAAGCGGGGAACACACTACACTACTGTCAGGCCGATTATTAATGTAATTTGGTCCTTACGACTGATCATGCAGAAATGCACTGGGTCTGTTCCTGTTGCGCTCAATCTGTGTTTACAGTCGGCGTTTAAAGTTGTGTAGTGTGCGGTGTCTGAAGATTCTAGGCTTTAATGCAGCATATCATTGTATATGATATGTATTTGGGGTCCTGTTCCGTCTCTATTTACCATGGGGCTCTTTTCCTTAAAAGTTTGAAGACCCGTGTTTATATATTAATGTTCAAAATGGTATAAATGTTTAAGTTAATGTGCATGTTATTCGTCAACTGTTACAGGTCTTCCAAGTGCTGTTCAACGGTGCAGTGAAGTATGACGATTTATACTCCTCGTTGATCTCCCTGTTGGCTGCAGGCTCCCGCTTTGACACAGCGAGACGGCTGGAAAATAAGCCCATCACCCCAGTAGTGAGTTAGAAACATTCTGTAATTTTCACAATCACCTTGTGTTTGTGTTGGTTGACCTCTAAATGTTGCTGTCAATCTTTGCTACAGGAAGCATGTTCCTTGCAGTACTACTTCCTAGTGCTGTGGAAGATCTTGGGTGTGCTGCCACCCTCAAAGGCCTATGTTGAGCAGCTTAAGAGTGGCAACACTGACCCCAGCGAGAGTGATATCTTACACACCCTGAGGTGGTCATCAAGGTTGCGAGTCAGCACTTTCGTCAACTGGATCCAGGTCGGTTTTGTAACCGTAACATTAAGAAAATCTTGACCTAATGATCAAGGTGTCCTGTATTTTTTAAAGTCTATCTAAGCTTCAGATTCATCTCTGTTAACTCTCTTTTATCAGGAAAACCTAGTGAAACAAGGAATGAAAGCTGACCACGCCACATCTTTGATCGTAGTGGCCTCGGCCAAATGCAGTGCAGTGAAATATGATGTGGATCTTGCAGAGGAATACATCGCCAGACAGGTACACTCTCAGAGTACAATACAATACAATATACTTTATTGTCCCCTTAGGGAAATTTGTCTTGGGCTCAGTGTATGCTGCATTTTCAGAACAAAGAATAAATAAATAGATAAGAATTTATAATAAATTCTAAATCAATCACAGGATAAATCAATCACATGTATCTCACCTAAACAATCCATACAGTGGAGCAAAACATGTAGAACATGTAGACGGTCGTCATATTGCACATCTAAAAAGGCCACTGTTATCTCGCTTAAATAACAGTCGCGTAAACTTTAAGAACCGCAATAAAATAACAATAACCACCAATAAATAAGAATTATAATATAAAGCAATAAATAATGTTAAGTAATCAGTGCTAACCAGAAACAATCCATAGGCCTTTGTCCTTGCTGTTCAAAAGTCCAATGGAGACGGGCACAAAAGAGTTTTTAAACCGGTTCAGTCGACATTTGGGCACTCTATACCTTCTTCCTGAAGGCAGAAGCACATAGTCCGGATGAAGGATGTGAGAAGGGTCAGTCAGTATGCTTTGTGCCCCCCTGTACACAGACTGCTCATATAATGTTTGGAGCGATGGATGGTCTTTCCACTCCACAATTTTCATGGCACTCTTGATAATGCTGGAAAGTCTGTATTTTTATTTTACAGAGAGGTTACCATACCAGGCTTTGATCTCATACCTAATTAGACTCTCCAGAACAGCCTGATAAAACACAGTCATGATTTTTTTGTTGATACCATACAATCTGAGTCTCCTCAGCAAGTACAGTCTTTGTCGGAGTTTAGAACATAAATTGTCAACATGAACCTGCCATGTGAGCATGTTATCAATGCAGTAGCCATTAATGGCTGATATAGATCTCCTTGTCTCTTAATATATGATCTCATTAAATATCTCCTCCATAGATTTCGTCATTTTGCTGCGTGGACCCCAACAGCATCCTACCTCTTCACCAAGTACCCTCTCTACAAACCATCTACACATTGGATGCTGTGATTTCCAAAGTGCAAGTGTCTTTAGATGAGCATTTCTCCAAAGTAGCTGCTGATACAGACCCTCACAAATCCTCTGAGATCACCAAAAACCTGCTGCCTGCCACACTGCAGCTCATTGACGTCTATACAGCTTTCACCAGGTTCTGATTACACCATTGTTGTTTATTACAGATTTTAAAGGATTGTTCACCTAAAAAGGAGAATTCTGCCATTGTTTATTCAAACCACCAGAAAAGTTATTATTCATAAGTTCATATGGCTTCAAAATATGAAGGGCTTATACTTGATAGGTTTGTGTGAAGAATAGACTGAAATTTAGTGGTTGTTGTTTACTCTTAATCTTTGCCGTTATTAATCATGGAGTTAAACCCAAAAAACAGATCGGTTCTTTTCTTGAACAAATTGTGCAGTCCCATTTGTGAATTGGTTCAACTGTTAATTGAAAAGAACTGGCTCAACAACTCTGTCCTGTTAAAGTAGTTTTTGAGTTAATGGCTTTCTTGGGGTACAGTGAATATCAGCAAATAATCTCTTATATTTCAGTATGTTCCTTAAATGGCTTCAGAACACTTTTAATATAGTGCACATGATTTTAATACCTTTGTGGCACTTTTTATCCTCTTTGGAGCTTGAACTTGATATTTGGAAAATAGCTGTATGAAGGTTCTTTAAAATTTCTCCTTTTGTGTTCCAAGGTTGTTTTTGGGTGAACTATCCCTTTAAAGTCCTCAAATAAACTTTATGAAACCAAATGCTTGAATGGAACTGTCCTTAAGCCCTTCTTGATTGGTTTTCTGGTGATATGTTTGCTCAGGTCATACCTGCTGATGAGCCTGCCAGAGGAAGGAGAAAACAAACCCACTGAAGCTAAACTGCAGGGTTATTCTGCTGTGTTGTCCATCGGATCCACACGCTGCAAAGCCAACTTGCTTGGTAAGGATTCTAGATATCAAGATGTTATTGACACAATGGTTTTTATGTATATTGGCATATCTAATCCATTTTTTTTGTTTTGTTCAGTGCAGGGTACATACAGGTGTTTTTTTATTTATGTCTGCTGTTTTTGCTCTTTCAGGTCAGACTGTGATGCAGAATCTGCCATCAGCCGTTCAGACACTTTGTGAAACATGGAACAACATTCACACTAATGAATTCCCTAACATTGGCTCATGGGTATGCATGCTTTTACTTCAGCTCATACAGTAAACATACTCTCTTAGTTCTTTACTTTACACTGATTGGTTTCTTTGGTTTCCACAGCGGAACGCCTTTGCCAATGACACCATCCCGTCGGAAAGTTACATCAGTGCGATTCAAGCGGCCCACCTGGGGACCCTCAGCAACCAGTCATTGCCCTTAGCCTCCTCTCTCAAACACATTCTGCTCTCGTTAGTGCGCCTTACTGGGGACCTCATTGTGTAAGTCTTGGGCGACAGTTGAAACAGATGCATGGTATAACATATTGATAGATGACAAAGATTTTTTGTGTTTGGTTATAGCACAGAGGAGCTGAACAGTCCACAGGTGATCCGCACGCTGCTGCCCCTCCTGCTGGAGAGCAGCACAGAGAGCGTTGCGGAGATCTGCAGCACCTCACTGGAGAGGATCCTGGGCCCCGCCGAATCTGATGCTTTCCTGGCTCTCGTCTACGAGCGTCTCATTACAGGCTGCTACAACATCATCGCCAATCACTCTGACCCCAACAGGTGAGGCCCCAGATGACCATATGATTTTTAAACAGACTCCTAAACTTTAGGAATGATTACTGTCTGTAATCTAAAATAATCTAGATTGAAGGGTTAGTTCCCCCACAATTGAAAATTCTGTCTTCAATTACTCACCGTCATGTTTTTCCAAACCCATAAGACTTTGGTTAATCCTGAGATTCGATCGCTATATGATGAACAGATTAAAATTTGGCTTTTATTCACATATAAACATGCACATGATATGGTTCTGTTTCCGATTAGTGGTCTGGATGAGTCCATTCTTGAAGAGTGTCTACAGTACCTGGAGAAACAGCTGGAAAGCAGTCAGGTCCGCAAAGCAATGGAGGAATTCTTCTCATTCAGGTACATTCTAACTGAATAAACTCTTTTTAGGAATTGCTTGAAGCCCTTTGCATCATTTTAATGCATCACTTTTCCCCCTTGTCTTGTAGTGGAGAATTGGTGCAGATCATGATGGCCACAGCCAACGAGAATCTATCTGCAAAGTTCTGTAACAGAGTCCTGAAATTCTTCACTAAACTGTTCCAGCTCAGTATGTAGCCATGCTATGTCTCTTACAAATTTGCCCCTTTTACTCTTCCCCTCTTACACTTCTCATCTGTGTTCATCCTTCAGCGGAAAAGAGCCCCAATCCCAGCCTTCTGTGCCTGTGCGGCTCATTGGCCCAGCTGGCTTGTGTGGAGCCCATGAGGCTGCAGGCCTGGCTGAGGCGTATGACGGCCTCCCCTCCTAAAGATTCAGACCAGCTGGACACAGTGCAAGAGAACAGGCAGCTCCTGCAACTCCTCACCTCCTACATTGTCCGTGATAACAGCCAGGTTGGCGAGGGCGTCTGCACGGTGCTTCTGAGCACTCTCATACCCATGGCAACGGAGATGCTGGCCAGTGGGGATGGGGCAGGCTTTCCTGAGCTCATGGTCATCATGGCCACTCTAGCCAGTGCAGGACAAGGAGCAGGACATCTACAGCTACACAGAGCTGCCATTGACTGGCTCACAAGATGGTGATTATATATTTAATAAATATAAAAGTAACACTTTACAATAAGGTCCCATTAGTTAATTTTAGACAATGCTTTAACTAACATGGACTCCCAATGAGCAATTATCTGTTTGTTACAGTATTTATTGATATTTGTCCAAATGTTCCATTGCGAGTTCATGTTAGCTCATGTTCAATATGTAATTTTGGGGATCAAAGATTGACTACAGGTGAACTTTAAATCAATAATAAGATATTACAAAAAAAAAATGCTTTTATTGGACAAATTGTTAAAGTACATCATACTTTTTGCAATTTTTTCCTAAAATAGAATATAGGACTAAATTGTATACGTATTTTTATATCAGCTAAAACAATTTTATTAGAAACTGCCATTCATAGACTGAAGCCACAAAACCACATCTCTCTGATTTCATGGGGTATTTACCTCCTAAATCTGAAATGTTCCTATTTTTCTTTCAGTAAAAAATACTTGTATCAGAAGAACGTTGTGGAAAAAGTTACCGCTAATGTGTCGCAAGGCAAGGTAGGTGCAATTTGATGGTAAAAGTCAAAAGTCCATTTCTACGGTAACCATTCACACGTCTTGGATTTAATTGTTTCGGGCCATTAGTGAAACACTCTTGTTTGCAGCATGCCAGCATGCTGGAGTGTGCCTGCCACATCATTTCCTATCTGGCGGATGTGATGAACGCTTTGAGACAGAGCAGTGGCCAGGGCTCGTCCCAGCTCCTGATGGAGGGAGAGGAGAAGGCCATTGAAGTGGACTCTGACTGGGTGGAGGACCTAGCTGTAGAGGAGGAAGATTCACAGGCTGAAGACTCGGTCAGGAAACAGTCTGCTCACTGTAGATTTAAAGATTGCTTAGATTTTTCCAATCATATCTAAGTTTCTTGTGTTATAGGATGAGGATTCACTCTGCAATAAGCTATGCACCTTCACCATCACTCAAAAGGAGTTCATGAACCAGCACTGGTAATGGACCCACACGGCCTTCCTTTGCTATGAAACAGAAGCGTTCAGAAGCTGTGCTGTTGGCCTTTAATCTCACGCTCTTCCCCGTACAGGTATCACTGTCACACCTGTAAGATGGTGGATGGGGTAGGTGTGTGCACAGTGTGTGCCAAGGTCTGTCACAAAGACCATGAGATCTCCTATGCCAAATACGGTTCTTTCTTCTGTGACTGCGGTGCCAAGGAGGATGGCAGCTGCCAGGTGAGACCGAATACTTCAGGTCATCATGGGAAAAGAGCAACAGCGGTAACTTTGGCTTGCAAATCATTTATCATTGACTGCCATTAGCTCATTTCAGATCTCCCCCAATTCATCAGGGTTTGCAACATTTCACCTTTCCTTTTTTTGGTAGTAAAGCAAGTTTGTCCTCTATTGTTTGGTAGTATATTACTTAAGATTAATTTGATTATATTGTTAAAGGAATTGTTCACCCGCTATAACAAACATTTACTCGTGTCGTTTCAAACCGTTTCAGTGGAACATAAAAGATAATTTTACATAGCACTTTCCATAGTAACTACCACTGTAAAGCACTAAAATTGTCCGTAGATTTACTGATTGGCTTCAGAAGATTTGGAATATATCTCCATCTATTATTATATCCCCAGAAGCAAAAAAAAAAAACTTCAGACCCTGTTTAGTACTCAGTTTGAAACATTTTTTAGAAACTTGCAAGTTTGGAACGACATGTGTGAGTAAATGTTCCTTTAATCTTCATTATAGTAGTTGTATATCCATAAGATTCCCACTTATTTTTCAAGTCTAAAAAGCTTTTCAGATAAACATTTCAACATTTAAGCCATATCCACTCATGCATGTCTCCTTGATGGAAACACAAAGCATGTAACAATCTAATTTATTTCCCTCTTCCCTGTTGTGTCCCCCTCCCCTCCCCAAGCATAAACATCTTTGTAATTTAGCCAATGCAATGCATCCTGTATCCCTGATCCTGGGTCTGTATCCTTGTTTTACAGGCTCTAGTGAAAAGAAGTCCGAGCAGTGGAATGAGCTCCACCATGAAGGAGTCCTCGGCCTTTCAGAGCGAGCTGCGCATGCCAGAGAGCGCCATCCGTCACCAGAGCGCCTCACCCGCGGACAAAGGAAAAGTCACCATCTGTGACGGCAAAAGCAGCGACGACGACAAGCCTAAGAAGAGCAGCGTATGTAAAAACATCGAGGGCTGCAGAGAGGACCTGCTCGTTCAAGTGGTGCGAGAATTTCCTCACTCTTCGTTCTCTGAACCATTGATGTTTTGACTGAAAGCAGACCGGACCTGTCTCACTGTTATCGTTCTTTTTTGCAGTCAAGCTCCTCCACAGCAGCCCTGGTGTTGGAGTTGCTCATTTTCCTAATGGACGCCATTCAGACCAACTTCCAGCAGGCATCAGCGGTGGGCAGCAGCAGCCGGGCTCAGCACGCTCTAAACGAATTACACACTCAAGACAAGACCGTCGAGATGACCGACCAGCTCATGGTATTAACCAAATACCTAAAGACTAATTCTTAATGCTCCCAAAACAAAATTGCTGAAACTAAACATGATTTTATCTTCCAGGTTCCCACACTGGGCTCACAAGAGGGCGCTTTTGAGAATGTCAGAATGAACTACAGTGGAGATCAAGGACAGACCATCCGCCAGCTCATCAGCGCGCATGTGCTGCGTCGGGTAGCCATGTGTGTGCTGTCGTCCCCTCACGGACGCAGACAACACCTCGCTGTCAGCCATGAGAAGGGCAAGGTAATACAGAAAACCTTAATACGAGTTTGTATCTTCGCTACATCATGTTTTATTGAGACTACATGGTGAGTTTTTTTGTTTGCAGATCACGGTCCTGCAGTTGTCTGCGCTGTTGAAGCAGGCTGACTCCAGTAAGAGGAAACTGACTTTGACTCGTCTAGCCTCCGCTCCGGTTCCCTTCACTGTGCTCAGCCTCACAGGAAACCCCTGTAATGAGGATTATCTAGCAGTGTGTGGACTCAAGGTAGCAAATGCAGACAAAACTATGACACAACTTTTTTTTTTTTTTTGAATGATTTTAGTCTAATTTCTCTGTGCCTATCATTTACAGGATTGTCACGTTCTGACGTTCAGCAGCACAGGCTCTGTGTCAGATCACTTAGTCCTGCATCCGCAACTTGCAACTGGAAACTTCATCATCAAGGCCATCTGGCTTCCTGGATCACAGACTGAATTGGCCATTATAACTGCCGATTTTGTCAAGGTGAATTATTGTACTTGTCATGGAACTGCTTTGTTATTGGTTGAAATTTGGCAAACAACTTCCAATTAGAAGTTTATCATTTTCAAAATGTGCAAACAATGGATAATGTTTATTTTTGATAATCAAATCAAAATCAAATAATTTTTGTTATCTTTTTTAAATAAGCCTCTTATGATCCCCAAGGCTGTATTTATTTTTGTCAAAAAACACAAAATTGTGAAATATTACTGCAGTTTAAAATGTTCTTATATATATTATTGATCCCAAACTTTTGAACAGTAGTGTAAGTATAATGCTAGTTCTTGCTGTATTTACTTAAAAAATAATTTTGTCCTCAAATGTGAGATAAATATGAATATATATATATAGTCACTGACCAAAAGTATTGTGCCTCAAATGACTGTTCCTTGCAGATTTACGACTTATCTGTGGATGCCCTGAGCCCCATGTACTACTTCCTGCTACCAAGTTCGAAGATCAGAGATGCCACATTCCTGTTCAACGAGGAGGGCAAAAACATCATTGTGATCATGTCCTCAGCTGGCTACATGTACACTCAGGTGATGGATGAGTCCAGCAGTGCCCAGCATGGCCCTTTCTACGTCACCAACGTTCTGGAGATCAACCACGAGGATCTGAAGGTTCTTACGACATTATCTTTTGCTAGTCAGTTAGACTGAAATAAGTTAACCGAACAGATTTCAGAATAGATTGAGCATGACAGCATGCTGAGTTAGTGGTGTGTTTGCTTCGCAGGATAGTAATGGCCAGGTGGCTGGAGGCGGAGTCTCTGTGTATTACTCCCACGTCCTGCAGATGCTCTTCTTCAGCTACAGTCAGGGCAAGTCATTCGCTGCCACAGTGAGCCGCAGCAGCATGGAAACACAGAGACTCTTCACCATCAATGTCAAAGGGTAGGATTTCTACATAAGGCTATTCTTATGTAACACTCTGTCACTCGTGTGTTTTGTATTTCTCTAATGTTCATTCTCTTGTACATCCAGTTCTAATGGAGGTAGTAGTAAGACCTCTCCAGCACTCTGTCAGTGGTCAGAAGTGATGAACCACCCAGGGTTGCTATGCTGCGTACAGCAGACCACAGGAATCCCTCTGGTCATCATGGTAAAACCAGACACGTTCCTCATCCAGGAAATCAAAACCCTGCCAGCAAAAGCTAAGGTCAGTTCCTAGATTTTCCTAGTCTAGAGGAAGTATAACATATATATTATGAAAGTTTTTTTGTTATATTGTAAAACTCATTGTTTTCTGTGATTAGTGTGTACTGCTTAATGCAACATTTGTTGAGACTGAATTATAAAATTTTACTAGTCACCCAAGTCCCAATTTACTACTGATACCAGGGTACCAGAGGCTGGAATAGGCAAAAGTTTGATTTCAATAAATCCTACTACTATGCCAAGTCAAGCAAACACATAAAGTCTCTCTCTTCCCCTCAGATTCAGGACATGGTAGCAATACGCCACACAGCGAGCAACGAGCAGCAGCGCACCACTATGATTCTGCTGTGTGAAGATGGCAGCCTCCGTATATACATGGCTAACGTGGAGAACACGTCCTATTGGCTTCAGCCCTCCCTTCAGCCTAGCAGTGTGATCAGCATCATGAAACCTGTCCGTAAACGCAAGACAGCCACGGCCAGTGAGTCACGCCACATTCCCTCGGATTCATCACATGTTGTTTAGTGTTGTTTAGTGATGGTTATGTGCCTTTTTGTTTTCCCTCGTCAGCCACACGCACATCCAGCCAAGTCACTTTTCCTGTAGACTTTTTCGAGCACAATCAGCAGCTGACAGAGGTGGAGTTTGGTGGCAACGACCTGCTGCAGGTCTACAACGGCCAACAAATCAAACACCGGCTGAACTCTACAGGGATGTATGTGGCCAACACCAAGGTATAAAAAATGATTCTAGCAAAAATATTATTTTGAAATGATCATCAGTGGTTTGCTTTTCCACTTTAAGTCATTTGTGTTGTTTCCCGCCAACAGCCTGGAGGTTTCACGGTGGAAGTAGTGAACAATAACAACTCGATGGTGATGACGGGAATGAGGGTGCAGGTGGGCACTCAGGCCATTGAGCGAGCTCCCTCCTACATTGAAATCTTTGGACGCACCATGCAGTTGAACCTGACGCGCTCTCGCTGGTTTGACTTCCCTTTCACTCGTGAGGAAGCCCTTCAGGCGGACAAGAAGCTCTCCATTTTCAGTAAGATCCCAACAGATATCAGAACTACTTCCATGTACACTACCAGTGAAACTTTTGGACACACCTACTCATTCCTTATTATGATAATTATTAACTGTATATCTATTTTACTATAAAACTAGCATAATATTAATCATAATTCATTTTAAAAGAAAAAAAATTGACATGAACATTAAATATTTGACATTTCAATTAAATTATATAATACAACCAATTACATTATAATATTACACAAAAAATAATATGATTTTTTTATGGTTACACTTTATTTTAAGTAAATTATACATTTAAGTATTATTTACTTACGATAGGATTAGGGTTTGGTTTAGTTGCATGTAATTATGCATAATTTACTGTTATTACTACAATAAGTGCTTGTAACTCTTTTTTTTTTTTTCACACACTATATTGTGAAATTGTAACATTTATAATAAAGTAAATATTTATATTACTAATATATTATAATATGTATTTTGACGATTTTTTCGTGGTTTTTTTCTTCAGTTGGTGCTTCAGTCGACCCAGCAGGTGTCACCATGCTGGACTCCATTAAGATTTATGGCAAAACCAAAGAGCAGTTCGGTTGGCCAGATGAGCCACCGGAGGACTTTCCTTCAGCTGCAGTCAACAACGTGTGCAGCCCCAACCTCAACCAGGGCAACGGGACCGGAGACAGTGACGTCACAAGCCCCATCGCCACTAGCGGCACTGTACTGGAGAGGTACACTTGTCACCTTAACCTGTGTGCTCTGATTTCAACATATTACTTGATTTGATTTCCTGTAAAAAATAATTCATCATGTTTTCTGTCTTTGTCTTCGTTTCCCTTAAACTGCATTTAATCTATATTATTGTCTCTAAAAGTGTCCGTATTTGATGTCGATTAACGTAACTAAAACGAAGAGCAGAGCATAGAGGAGGGAGTGGGGGGGGTGTGCGCGTGACGTGTCCAGTGCATGGCTGCCATCATAATGACCTCGTGCTTGCATGCAATCGTTTCCTGTGTTTGACATACAAATCATTTTTACGTATTTCTTTTCTGTGATCCTCACACATTTTTCTTTTTCTTTGCTCCCTAAAACAATAAAAAAAGTTGTGAAACTGAGTCCTTATCAGCCTTGGACCGGTTAGTAACCGCCCTTTCTCTGCTTGTGTGCATGGTGGTTTGCTCGTGTGTGTGTGTATGTGTGAGAGAGCAGTCAGACTGAGCTTGCTCTGGTGTAGATCATGCAGGACAATTACAGCATTTATAAAGACATTAGTAATCACACAGTTGTTCTTTAACACTCTTAATGTTTGATGATAATGTGTTATGGTTTGAGAATGACAATGCTTTGAGAATGGTGTAGAATTTGAATATGTTAGTATGGACTGCTGTAATTTTAATACAATGCATTGCTTTCCCTATCTAACTGTTGTCTGATCTCTAGGTTGGTGGTCAGCTCACTGGAAGCTTTAGAGAGCTGCTTTGCCGTGGGCTCCCCTGTTGAAAAGGTAAGGGAGAGATATTCTCTTTGAGATTGGGGATATCAAAAGTACTGTTGCTTTGCTGCTAAGTTGGTCCAAAAATTGAAAATAAAAACATCATAAGGTATAGGTTGTACCTTGTCTATAGGATTAGTACATTTGCCTTTCAGTAAATCAGAAAGGTATACTAGTTTTACACAAGAAAATATTTTTTTCTATGTTTGTTTAAAATTATGTACATTCAAATAAGATGAAATCATATCAGTTTCCTAATAAAAGCTGTTTTATTGTGCTTGTTTAGTCATTTGTGCTTCAGTTTCAACTTTTTGTTTCAATCAGTTGTAAATGTAACTTCTTATTTTAGTTGAAGTTTTTCATCTGTATATATATATATATATATATATATATATAATAAAATAAAAAAAAATATATATATAAAAATAGCAACACTACTTTTTTTTTATAGCAAATATCAAAACTACTGTCTTTTTTCTGTTTCTTCTGTTTTTGATTGAAATTTCCATTTTTGTGTGATGCTTTTCCATCCCTAAAATCTATAGGAGAAAAATAAAACTGCGGCTCTAGAGTTGGCCACTCTCCTCCTGTCCATCCCCACTCCTGCTGGAGTACTGCAACAGACCAAAGGCCTTCTGGCAAGCCTGCACACCAGCCGCACAGCCTACCACAACCACAAGGTACACATGATCACTGCTGATTAGAAATTGATCCCGTGTTAAACATGAATCACCATGTCTTTTACGCTCCGCTTCATAACTGGTGCTGAATCTGTATTTAGGATCAGTCTCTGCTGAGCAACGCAGTACAGTGTCTGAACAGCTGCAGTAAAGAAGGGAAGGAGCTGGACCCTGATGTGTTCCAGAGGCTGGTGATCACAGCCCGCTCCATCGCCATCATGAGACCCAATAACCTTGTGCACTTCACCGAGTCCAGACTTCCTCAATCAGACACTGGTACGCTCATTAAACCTCTTGTACGTTCATCTTGTAGTCATTTTATGTGCCTCTTAATACAGGCAGTTTTTCTCTTGTCAGATGTAGGTGATGATGGGAAGGATGGCCTGAAATATGATACTGAGAGCTGTAGCTTCATCATGCAACTGGTCACTAACTTCTGGAAACTTCATGCCCTCAAACCTAAGAATGCCTTTTTGGCTCCAGCCTGTTTGCCAGGTACGTGGTTGGATTGATTTGAAGAGTCCACGGATGTATTGGTTCAAAATACTGACATCGTTTTGTTTTTCTCTAAGGTCTAACTCACATTGAAGCCACAGTGAATGCTCTAATTGATATCATTCACGGCTACTGCACCTGTGAGCTGGATTACATAAATGTGGCATCCAAAATCTACATGCAGATGCTGCTCTGCCCTGTATGTATCCCGTTGTCATTCTTCTCAGATATAATCTATATCTTTTGAGAACAGTTATCATTGTAATCTAATCTTTTTGGTCTACAGGACACCTCTGTGAGCTTTGCTTGCAAACAGGCGCTGATTAGAGTTTTGAGACCCAGAAACAAGCGCAGACATGTGACCTTGCCTTCTCCCCCACGCTCCAACACGCCCATGGGTATGAGCTGTGCCTTTCAGCTTTGTGACTTAAATCATACACGCACACCTCAATGAATCAACCTCAAACAATGCATTTCTGTGCTAGGAGATAAAGATGACGACGATGATGACGATGCTGATGAGAAGATGCAGTCCTCCAACATGACGGGAGGGGAAGGCGGCAGGCAGGAGAGTCAAGAACAAAACGAGGTGGACCACGGTGACTTTGAGATGGTGGTGAGCTTCGCAGCCACTATTAGTCCTTCTATTGGACCATAAGAGTGTTAATAATTTTATCTGACAATGATTAGATTGGATTTTATTATTTTATGATTATGAAATTCACTCTTAAATTGGGACTTTGATTTGATTTGATCTGAACTGATTTGATTATTTTGGATTGATTTGTAATTAATGCATATATTCACTACTGTTCAAACATTTAGGGTCCGTAAGATTTTTTGTTTATGAAGGAATTCTCATAAACTGCATTTATTTGATTAAAAATTAAATAAAACCGTAATATTGTGAAATATTTATATAATTTAATCATATTAAATAATATAATAACATTTTGACTAAATAATTCAGTTTCGAATTTAATTTTGGGCAGTAATATGATTCTTTAAATCATGCAAGTCATATAATTATCTATATATTAATATAACAGGTAATGAACAAATAATCATTGTGAGTCAAGGTAAAGCTTATCTCCAAGCAACTTTTCCCAAGTGGATACACATAACGAATAATGATGCACAAATATAAACTCAGCAGCTCAATTTACTTCATGTAAGCAGAACATCAAAAGTCCAGTTCATGCTTTAAACAGCCAGCCCCCAAAAAACCTGCCACTGGTGAACACAGTCTTTGTCCAAACTTCCGTATTTAAAGAAGGCGGTTGTTATATAATCCTCTTCTTTCTCTCTGTTTGATCTGCAGTCGGAGTCTATGGTGCTGGAAACGGCAGAGAATGTGAGCAATGGGAACCCCTCGTCTCTGGAAGCTCTGCTGGCAGGGGCGGAGGGCTTCCCACCCATGCTGGACATCCCCCCAGATGCTGATGACGAGACCATGGTGGAGCTGGCTATAGCTCTCAGTCTGCAACAAGACCAGCAAGGTCACTGTTTCCACTTTTCCGCCCTCAGAGAGAAACCAGCATGCGTTTTTTTTTTAGCTAGTTATATGACCATCAGTTGTCTAATGTTGAATGTATGCTGTGTCTGCAGGCAGCAGCAGCAGTGCTCTTGGTCTACAGAGTCTGGGTCTGTCCGGTCAGGCCCCCAGCTCCTCATCTTTGGACGCGGGGACCCTTTCAGACACCACTGCATCAGGTAACTGCACCCATCTCTCCACAAATCTCTTTCTGTAATACTTATTGCATGCTCATTGCTCACCCACCATTCCTTCTGTCATCCCTTCATGTCATTGTTTCTTCCAATTTCCAATAATTTTCAAACATATGGCTGTTTTTCTATGTATATGTTCGTGTGCACCTTTAGAAACCCCCCCTTAGCAAAGCCTGCTGTTTTTTTCCTGTAACAGCTCTGGTTATGCTTTCAGCCCCAGCCTCGGATGATGAGGGGAGCACAGCGGCCACAGACGGCTCCACGCTGCGCACCTCTCCCGCCGAGCACGGGGGCAGCGTGGGTTCTGAGAGCGGAGGCAGTGCCGTCGACTCAGTTGCCGGTGAACACAATGGTAAGACTTGAATTTTTACTGTTTGTTTGATGTTTTTAAACATATAAAAGATTTTAAAGTGGCTCGTTTTGTGGAGTTTCATCCACTCAGGACAATTTGTGTGTTTCAGTGTCTGGCCGCAGCAGTGCTTACGGGGACACGACTGTTGAAGGACACCCTGCTGGACCAGGCAGCGTGAGCTCCAGCACTGGAGCCATCAGCACCACTACGGCCCAGCATGAAGGAGACGGATCAGAAGGAGAAGGAGAGACAGAGGGCGACATCCACACAAGCAACAGGTCTGTCTACATGATGTAGCACTTATCTCATTTTATAAACTGGAATAAAATGCGTTTCTGTATAATAACAACTGTCTATTTGCCTGTCTCGCTCCTCTGACCAGGTTGCACATGGTGCGTTTGATGCTCTTGGAGCGTCTCCTGCAGCACCTGTCCCAGCTCCACGCTGTTGGTGGAGTTCAGGCCATTCCCTACATGCAGGTCATCCTCATGCTGACCACAGATCTAGATGGAGAGGACGAGAAAGACAAGGGAGCACTGGACGACCTTCTGGCCCAGCTCATCGCAGAGCTCGGCATGCACAAGAAGGTGAGACTGATTGCAAGAACTTCACTTAAATGCATTGTTCTAGTTTGGAATGTATACCCCCAGTTTCACAGACAAGGCTTAAGCCCTGTCACAGACTAAAATGCATGTTTGAGCTGTTTTAACTGAAAGCAACTTGCACTGACATATCTTATGCCATTGTCAGTGCCATTGTTTTGTCTCAGGATGGACACCAGTATGTTTTTTTTTTTCTTCCTAAGGCACATTTATAAAAGCTACTTTAATGTCCTAATTGAACTAAAGTCTAATCCTGGCTTAATCTAAGCCTTGTCTGTTAAACCAGGCCATAGATTATATTATAGATATCAATATACATATACAGGAGACATAGATAGATGGAATATATAGAAATACAGAATATAGATTGTGTCATTTTTGGTTTCCAGGATGTTTCAAAGAAGAATGAGCGCTGCTCCATAAACGAGGTGCACCTGGTCATCATGAGGCTCCTCAGTGTCTTCATGTCCCGCACCAAGTCTGGCTCAAAATCCTCCTCTGAGGTAACTGTCAACTTCGCTATGGTAATATCGTGCTTACAAAGCTTTGTTCTGAAGGTTAAAATATTTATTTTGAACCACTAAGTCTGAGAATTAAATAGGGCTGGGTATTGAGTTCGATACTTTTTAGGCACCGAACGAATTGCCTCGATACCATCGAGTATCCAGAAGAATTTTAATATTATAAAATATTGTAAATGTATAATATTGTTTTCAATTTTAATATATTTTAAAATGTAATTTATTCCTGTGATGGCAAAGCTGAATTTGCTGCATCATTACTCCAGTCTTCAATGTCACATGATCCTTCAGAAATCATTCTAATATGCTGATTTGACGCTCAAGAAACATTTCTGATTACAGTTGTGCTTCATATTTTTCATGATTTTTTTGATGAATAGAAAGTTCAAAAGAATTTTAATTTAATTATAATTAACATAGAATATAGAATAGAATTTTGTTACATTTGTAAAACGTCTTTACTGTCACTTTTGATCAATTTAATGTATCCTACTAAATAAGTGTTAATTTCTTTAAAAGAAAATATTTTTACTTGTGAACGGTTGAGCACAAACGTTTTATAAATTATTTCACTCTTAGGTCTCTGTTTGGATTTTGTAAATTTACAAAATACGTTTTTTAGGATTAAAATTATATTAAATTCTTTAAATAAGAAATACATTTTAACTTTAAATTCTTATTTATTTCCTTTTGGAAAAGGACATTTTATATTAAAGTATACTTTTAAGAAATGTTATAAAGTTTTAAATCTTCTATTATTTACATTTAATAAAATGTTAAGTATTTAAAATGTAGCTGGTGACATAATTGTTGAACATTAATTTGATTGGCAGCCACACTATTAAATTGATTACATCTGTTTGTATACTGAGATCTGATGGTCTTCCTGCCTTGCATCTATTTAACCAGCTATAGTTTCCACAAAGCAGCACATGTCCGAACGGCCCCTTTTGTGTTATCTGTATATGTGCATTTATTATTCTCCAATAAAAAAATTCCAATAGAAAAGTGTCATCATAAGAGCAAAGTGGCTCTCATAATTTAATGTATGCAAAAAAGCCTAAAAGCTTACCTCAAATGTAACAATATATTTTGCGTTGGGAAGTTTAAATCTAGTTAATTTCTAATATTATTGTTTACATGCTACAAGGTTTACTTTGCAGAGCACTGAGTGTAAAATACCTTTAAATAATTCAGTTTCATCTGTTTTCTCGCCAGTCGTCTTCTCTCATCTCCAACGCAACAGCTACCGCTCTGCTCAGCATGGGAGCGATAGACTACTGCCTGCATGTGCTCAAATCCCTGCTGGAGTTCTGGAAGACCCAGCAGGGTGAGGAAGAGCCAACGGCCACCAGTCAACTCCTTAAACCCCACACTTCGTCTTCACCCCCAGACATGAGCCCCTTCTTCCTGCGCCAATATGTCAAGGTACAGACCAGTTCTTAAAAAGCTTGCCGAAACGTTAAATATATTGTATAAGGAAATATCCGGATCTTTAAATTGTGGGTGTTTCTCAGGGCCACGCTGCTGATGTGTTTGAAGCATACTCTCAGCTCCTCACTGAGATGGTCCTCCGACTGCCTTACCAGATCAAGAAAATCGCAGACGCCAACGCGCGCATCCCACCGCCTATCTTTGATCACTCCTGGTTCTATTTCCTGTCAGAGGTAATGCACGTAATTCGCTTTTGGCCTGTGCTGAAGAGTTATCAATGAATAATTCAGCATGCATCAACCTCTTTCACCTTTATTTTTTATTTATATAGAGCTTTTTACAATACTGATTGTTTCAAAGCAGCTTTACAGTGATAACAGGAAAATAATACAACAAAGTTTGTTTCTGCTGTACAGCAGATCTAGAAGAAAATAGCGTTATAGTCCAGCTTAAGTAAGTTCAGTGATGGTTAATTTTTGTTGGAAAAAAAGTTAATTTAGTTAATTATATATATATATATATATATATATATATATATATATATATATATATATATATAGCCGCTCTGGAGAAAACAGTGGTGTCATCGTCCAGCTCACTTCAGTTCTTATATAATGGTGTCAATGCAGGCAGTTCAGTAATATTGTTGAATATTAAATGTCCCCCCTTATCTTCCAGTATCTGATGATCCAGCAGACGCCGTTCGTGAGGCGACAGGTGAGGAAGCTTCTGCTGTTCATCTGCGGATCCAAAGAGAAGTACCGCCAACTCCGAGACCTCCACACGCTTGACTCTCACGTGCGTGGCATCAAGAAGCTTCTGGAGGAGCAAGGCATCTTCCTGAGGGGAGGAATCGTCACAGCGACATCTGGCTCCGCTCTACAGTATGACACTCTCATTAGTCTGGTGAGTAACAGGCATGTGTGACGCCCTACGATTTTTATTTTTATTTTAGTTTGGATTTGTGTGAACTTTTTTTCCTTTTACACAGATGGAACACCTTAAAGCATGTGCTGAAATAGCCACTCAGAGAACAATCAACTGGCAGAAGTTCTGCATGAAGGATGACTGTAAGTGTACACTGTTCTTTTATCCAAAGCGTCTTGCATTGCATTCAGGGTGCAAATTTGATCAGTTCTTGCTTTCCCTGGGAATTGAACCCATGACTCTACAACTAATGGCGCTTTTCCATTACCAGTACCAGCTCGACTCGACTCGCCTCGGCTCGGCTCGCTTATCGCTCCGTTTTCCATTGCAGATAATACCTCCACAATAGTACCTGGTCGTCATAGCGACGCCGCAGGAAACTGCCGTGACTTAATCTTTTACGCGAGACGCACGAGACACACCCGCTACCCACACACACAGGACAATGGAGGAAATCGAGTGTATGCTGTTTTTGGATGTTTTTGTTTTTGCTGTTTTTTATTCAGGATACTCCGTCTGGCGCGTGCAATGATGACGCAGTGAATAGTGACGATTCTCTCTGACCAATCAGCAGTCTGCCTTGTTTTCATGTCACATTTTAGTATCGCCTCAGCTCGCTTAGAACCTCGCCAGAGGTGGTACGAAAAAAAGTACCTGGAAGCAGGTACAGGTACAACTTTTACACAGTGGAAAACCAAACAGAGCCGAGTCGAGTCGAGGCGAGCCGAGGCGAGCTGGTACTGTGTAGTGGAAAAGCGCCATAAGAGAACTAGAACAACTAAGCCTTCCTGTAGCTCAAACAGTAGTCACATGTGGTAGTAATCGAATTCTCTCTGTCTTTGTGTAGCGGTGTTGTACTTCCTGCTGCAAGTGAGTTTTCTAGTAGATGAGGGTGTTTCTCCGGTCCTGCTGCAGCTGCTCTCTTGCGCCTTATGTGGCAGTAAAGTCCTGGCAGCCTCGACAGGATCTTCAGGTGGAGGTTCAGGGACATCTCAGCCCTCTCAGAGCAAATCCTCCAGCAAGAAGAGCAAGAAAGAGGACAAGGAAAAGGACAAAGAAGGTTAGATGTTTTTTCAATGATCTTTCATCATTTTTTATCATTGAACCACTTTCATTTAGGATTAAAAATCCGAAAAATTATTCATGACACTTTTCTCAATGTTCCTGTTGTGTTTCCTGCAGGAGATGGAGCTGGCAGTCAGGAAGATCAGTTGTGTACGGCTCTTGTTAGTCAGCTCAACAAATTTGCAGATAAGGAGACTCTCATTCAGTTCCTGCGTTGCTTCCTGCTTGAGTCCAACTCTTCATCTGTGCGCTGGCAAGCTCACTGCCTTGCGCTGCATATCTACAGGTACTTAGAAGCAAGAATCTTCTCTTAATGCACTCCCTTGTGTCCAGTGCTTTGAGCTTAAACCGTCATGTTAAACTGAACATTTCTCTTTCAGGAACTCAAACAAATCCCAGCAGGAGTTGCTGCTCGACCTGATGTGGGCCATTTGGCCAGAACTACCTGCTTATGGACGTAAAGCTGCTCAGTTTGTGGACCTGCTTGGATATTTCTCCCTCAAAACACCTCAGACAGAAAAGAAGGTAGTCATACTCAAATATGAGATTGTTTATTAAGATGACTGGGTAGAATTTGATTATACTTTTTGAACAGTAGTGTAATTTATAGTAGGTTTAAAATGTTGGTGTTACTGTGTTGCATTGCACCTAATGTTTTGCTTCTATGTTTTCCAGCTGAAGGAATACTCTCAAAAAGCTGTAGAAATTTTGAGAGCACAAAACCACATCCTGACCAATCATCCCAATTCAAACATATACAAGTAAGTGTTCCCAGCATGCTCTCATTGGAAGATATTTTGGGTCACGGATGTGATCTGAACATCTCAGAATTTTTCATCTCTTAACACTTATCTTCTCAGCACCCTGTCTGGACTGGTGGAATTTGATGGATTTTACCTGGAGAGTGATCCCTGCTTGGTGTGCAACAATCCTGAAGTGCCCTTCTCTGTGAGTGACGTTCATGACATGTCACATTTAAATGCTTGTTTTAGGTGCTATGGGTCTGAATGTTGGCCTACTTTATTCCCTGTGCTATTAGAACATCAAACTCTCATCTATCAAAGTGGACACCCGTTACACTACCACTCAGCAAGTGGTGAAGCTGATTGGCAGCCACACTATCAGCAAAGTCACAGTGAAGATTGGCGATCTCAAGAGAACCAAGATGGTTCGCACGATCAACCTCTACTACAACAACAGGACCGTACAGGCCATCGTTGAACTGAAGAACAAGTGAGCATGCTAATCCGACTCTTAAGTAAAAAAATGAAAATTTTTGCTGACAGTATTTGTAGATGGTTGATGAAACATTAAATTATTTGAAATGTGTGTACGCAGACCTGCTCGCTGGCACAAAGCTAAGAAGGTGCAGTTGACTCCAGGCCAAACTGAAGTGAAGATCGACCTCCCTCTCCCCATCGTGGCCTCCAACCTCATGATCGAGTTCTCTGATTTTTATGAGAACTACCAGGCGTCTACAGAGACCCTGCAGTGTCCTCGCTGCAGCGCCTCGGTCCCTGCCAACCCAGGGGTTTGCGGCAACTGCGGAGAGAATGTGTATCAGTGTCACAAGTGCAGGTACGGAGGGTCTGGATGTTGAGATGTGCTTTAAAAATTAACTTTGTACAAAGACCCAAGAAACTGACAGAATTGCACTGAGATTGAGGTTGTAATTGTCTGTTTTGAATTTTCCAGGTCCATTAATTACGACGAAAAGGACCCGTTCCTGTGCAATGCCTGTGGTTTCTGTAAATATGCACGCTTTGACTTCATGCTGTATGCAAAACCCTGCTGTGCTGTGGATCCTATAGAAAATGAAGAAGATAGGAAAAAGGTATGGCTGGCATAAATATCCAATATATAAATATCCATTTATATAGATTGTGTAATGTAAAACAGAAATGCGTACAACACCAACAGAAAACGAGACATACAAACAGATCGGGTTAAGTTAGGAATAGTCTAAATTAGGGATGCACCGATCCACATTTTTTCACTTCCGATCCGATCCCGATACCTGAATTTGGATATCGGCCGATACCGATACTATTCCGATACCAGAGCTGTGTTTGCTTTAATATTATTATTATTATCATTATTGTTTATTTTATATGATGCTGAAATAAACTCCTCTCAACAGGCAAGTATGATATGTAGGCCTACATATTTATGCATGTATGGTAAGTATAAGGTAAGAAAAGGAAGTCAGAAAAACAGTAAATCCTGTTAACAGGAAAAATCCCATTCTGAAAACAAATATGCAACTGTAGGTCATGTCAATATTTATTACATTCCCAAAATGTCAAATACTTGAGTCTTGAAATATAAGAAAAGTGCAAGTGTAAACATCTTACACACACACACACTATCTAAAGGGTGATCCTCGCTCCGATGCTGTAACTCTCTCGATGAATGCTCGATCAACATCAGCCATGTGCAAACAGACAAGCGGATTTCGCCTCAGACGCGCGTCAATTTCGCTTCAAACTTTTGCTTTTTACGAGCGTCAATTTCGCTCTGGGCGCGCGAATGGATTCAAAATATTCAAGCGTCCAACTAGACGCGGCAGACGCGAATTTGACGCGCTATTCGCGTTTGGTGTGAACGCACAGTAACGTGGTGCTTTTTTAAATGTTTGATTGCATTCGTTGTGTTGTACGACGCGTGGGAGCTTCAACGAGCTCTGAATTACGGCTTTGCAAACATTGCATTTTGCTGTCTTGCTCTGCGGTGTTTCCAGTGTGAAGAATTTCCACACAGCGGCCGCAAACTGCGGAATGGATTTACTGAGCGGTGGCGTGTCTCATAACTCTGTGTCTCATTGAGCCGCGCCTCCGTTCAGGAAATCCATTCCGCAGTTTGCGGCCAGCTAGCAGACTAGCCGGCGGGAATCACTTTTGGAGTCATTTCAGCAGACAACGTTAAAGCGCAGACATGACTCAAGGATATCGGATATCTCCGCAGGTTGGATCGGGAAAATCCGATACGTGAATTACGTTGGTATCGGTCCCGATACCGATACTGGATCGGATCGGCCCCATCCCTAGTCTAAATGATCATCTTACTAAAACATTTGTTACCGATTTATTGTGTCCAGGCCGTGACCAACATCAACACTCTACTCGACAAGGCTGACCGGGTTTACCACCAGCTCATGGGCCACCGGCCGCAGCTGGAAAGTCTGCTGTCCAAAGTTAACGAGGCTGCTCCTGAGAAACCACAGGTCAGTCTGTCAGCATTGATCAATTTCAGACAGATCAATGACTTTTCTCTTTTGAATGTGTCATTCATGTTTTCATGATTTTTCTCAGGATGATACAGGAGCAGGTGCTGGTCTGGGCACGTCCACTGCCTGTGTTAACCGGTACATTCAGCAACTGGCACAGGAATACAGCGGAGACTGCAAGACTTCATTCGATGAGCTCTCCAAAATCATCCAGGTTAGCGATCAATAGAGCTGTTATTATACCAGGGGTGGGTTTCCCATAAGCATCGTTAGCCCACAATGGTCGCAAGTTTTGTTGAATTAAGTACGATGGAACTTGCGAGCATAGATGGCTTCGGGAACCATACCTCAGAATGGCAGTCAAGAACAATACCAGAGAAATTTTACGATACTAATACCAATGTTCATACCATAGCAATTTTCAGTAGCAACTAATATTCTATTAAAGTTAAATAATAAATATTTAATTACAACATAATAATAAAATACAAATTTTTAAAATACTAATAACTAATTTTTACTTTTAACTAACTAATATTAATATTATTATCTTAAAGGGGTGGTTGAGTATGATTTCACTTTTCTAACTCTAGTTAGTGTGTAATGTTGCTTTTTGAGCATAAACATCTGCAAAGTTAATTGGAACACATATTCATGATGTTCCTATTGCACAAGTGTCCTCATATAAATATCTTGGTGTTTACGTTGACTTCTCTTACATGGCAGGTTCATATAGATACTTTGTGCACTCGGCTACAACAAAGACAGTATTTCTTGAGAAGGCTTAGACTTTATGGTGTCAGTAGTAAGATTATGATGTTATTTTATCAGGCTGTATTGGAGAATGTGATCAGTTACGGAATACATCTTTGGTACGGTAATTTAACAGTACATCTGAAATCTAGGCTTGGACGGTTTGTTCACACGGCCATGAAGATCATGGGCAGAACAGAACCTTTATATCTCCAAACCCTATATGAAAAATCTATATTGAGGGAGGCAAATAAGATTCTGCATGATACAACACATGCCCTGCACTCTGAGTTTGTAATGTTGCCATCGGGGAGAAGATTAAGAATACCTAGCTGTAGACTAAACCCATTCCTTCAGCTGTTAAGTTATTAAATAATAGAAAGTAGAAATAATTATTTTAAGTTTGGTATTTCTTTTTTTCTTTTTTCTTTTTTTGCCTCTCAAGTGTACAGAGTGGCGTGATGCCTATTACTTTATAAGTGTATAGAGTGGGGTGATGACAATCCCTTTCCAGTGTATAGAGCGGCATGATGCCAATTACTTTCCAATGTATAGAGTGGAGTGATTCCAATTACTTTACAGTGTATAGAGTGGGGTGATGCCAATCACTTTCCAGTGTATAGAGTGGTGTGGTGCCAATTACTTTCCCGTGTATAGAGTAACATGATGCCAATTACTTTTTAGTGTATAGAGTGGTGTGATGCCAATACTTTCTAGTGTAATAGAGTGGCGGGATGCCAATTACTTTCCAGTGTATAGGTGGGCATGATGCAAATCACTTTCCAGTGTATACAGTAGCGTGAGGCCAATTACTTGATTGTAAATGTGTATATTCTTCTCTGTTATTATGTGATGTGTTTGTTTTATATGTGTGGCGATGCAGTGGCTGTATTTGTGAGCCCAAAACAAATTTCCCATTGGGACAATAAAGTATACCATACCATACCATAAGTTACAACGCTCAAAGTTCAAAGCAAAGGAAGATATTTGCTTTTAAAGAAATCGTTTTTTAAGGACTACAACAAACGGCTGGTAGGGACTACACGACATTCCTCCAGGGTTAGTGACATCACCAACCCTAAAATGTACATAAACCCCGCCCCCGGGAAAACGCAGTCAATGTTGAGAAGAGGAAGAGTTGTTGTAATCGTGTACATTTGTGAGTCAGCTCAAACTGTAGCATCCGTCTTTTCACATGCATTAGAAAGTCACTCTGTGTGCATCTAACAACTGTTCCTATATGAGCGATTTATAGATTAGCATGACAGAATATGCTAATTGAAGATAGTTAACTCCACATCAACAACATAAATTCAATTCAGAGACGTCCTGTTGCATTCTACGTGTTGTCACTTCTTCTTGAGTCTCTCCATCTTTGTCTGACTCCGTTTAAACATAAAAGGCAGAACAGTTTCTGTCATTTTAGTGTGTGTCTGCGTGAGGTAATCGGAGCTGCTAACACAGGAGCTCTTGAAACTCATTTAAAGGGCCAGACAAAACGGTGCGTTTTTGCTAACCCTCAAAAAGTGACAACTTTAACATGCTATATAAAAATATCTGTGGGGTATTTTGAGCTAAAACTTCACACACACACTCAGAGATGGGGACATCAGAGATTTATTTTACATCTTGTGAATAGGGCATTATGCCACCCCTTTAATAGTGCTAATAATTAAATTGAATTATGAATTATATAATAATATATGTTGCTAATTTATTATAATTATACTTGTTTAATAGCATATTAAAGTTAAATATTAATATTTGCATAAGTATTATTGTTACATTTATTATAAAATGGAAGTTGAAGAGTCTTTTTTTTATTACTTATTCAGAAAGTGCTTGCGTCGCGCAAGGAGCTGCTGGAGTATGACCTGCAGCAGCGGGAAGCAGCTACCAAATCATCCCGCACCTCCACCCAACCCACCTTCACAGCCAGCCAGTACCGAGCCCTGTCTGTGCTGGGCTGTGGACACACATCCTCCACCAAGTGCTACGGCTGTGCGTCCGCAGTTACGGGCCACTGCATCACTCTCCTGCGCGCACTGGCGACCAACACTGCCATCAGGCAGATCCTGGTACTGCAGGGCCTCATCCGAGAGCTGTTTGAGTACAACCTGCGCCGTGGCACCGGAGCCATGAGGGAGGAGGTCCGTCAGCTCGTCTGTTTGCTCACCAGGTATATACACACAAATCTCTGAAGAGAATAGCTAATGGTGTTTACAAGTTGCTCACTACTTTTATGTCAATGTATTTTGCAGAGATCACCCAGAGGCCACGCAACAGATGAATGACCTCATTATTGCCAAGGTGTCAGCTGCCCTTAAAGGACACTGGGCCAACCCTGATCTGGTATTCATTACATAGTACATTTTAAAGATCACGTCTGGCTATTTTGAATTACTGCATGTGGCAGGTCTTTAGTACTTGACTCTAGTTCTTACAGTTGTCATCTCTCATTCAGGTCAGTAGTTTGCAGTATGAAATGCTGCTTCTTACAGACTCCATTGCTAAGGAGGGAGGATGCTGGGAGCTCAGACTTCGCTGTGGTGAGTACTGTGGTGGATTTCCAGAGATAAACATCTGAACCTGTATATATCCTCAAGCTGTAGTTGTTCGACAGAAATATCATCTTGAGATGTTTTTTATATAGTCTTCAGCTTATCTATGTTGGCCAGGATTTTTATATCAGTGCTTCCCTACTCTAATGCCTCTGTTCATTTTCAGCCCTGAGTCTGTTCTTGATGGCGGTGAATATAAAGACCCCTGTGGTGGTGGAAAACATTACACTGATGTGCCTGAGGATCCTGCAAAAACTCATCAAACCTCCTGCCCCCACCAGCAAGAAAAATAAGGTACGACTGACTCATAGTACTGATGATGTGTTGATCAATATGTTCTGATGCACTTACTTGACTTGTTCTTTTTAACAGGATACTGCCGTCGAATCCCTGACTACAGTCAAGCCATATAACAACGAGATCCATGCACAGGCCCAGCTCTGGCTCAAAAAAGACCCGAAAGCATCTTATGAAGCCTGGAAAAAGTGCCTTCCTGCTAGATGTAAATATCCAAATTTTGCATCAGCAATGCTGTGGGCTATTTGCATGAAATCCTTTACTTGATTCTGCACTCTCGTCTTTCTCAGGTCAGGAAACCGTCTCTAAACCCTCGAATAAGGCTGAGATCAGGAGGCAGTACCTGATGGAGAAGTACGTGTGGAAATGGAAGCAGTTCATGAGATCTAGATCAGAAGGCCTGTTCCCTCGCCTGCTCAAACTGGGCCATAACAACTGGTTGAGACAAGTAAATGCTCCCTCAAAAGTCTCTAGAGTGTCTTGATTGTATTCTCCATTTATGTGCTCTAATGTAATCTGACCCCTCTCGTAGGTGCTCTTCACCCCAGCCACCCAGGCAGCGAGACAGGCGGCTTGCACCATCGTCGAAGCTCTAACAACAATCCCCAGCCGCAAGCAGCAGGTTCTGGACCTTCTAACAAGGTACAAATCACATGGATGGATAAAATAATCCTTTTTGGCCCAATATTTTCACAATAGACTCAAGCGAGTCAGATTTAGGAGACATCTTTTACTGGACTGAAGATTTTGTTGTTTGTTCTTCAGTTATCTGGATGAGCTTAGCATCGCGGGAGAGTGTGCTGCAGAATACCTGGCTTTGTACCAGAAGCTCATCAAACCTGCTCACTGGAAGGTTTATCTGGCTGCCCGGGGTGTCCTGCCATACATTGGCAACCTTATCACCAAGGTATCATCAAAAACTGTAAATACTATACGGTTATATAGTGAGGATGTGTCATTTCCATTAACCTGAACTTGTGTTCTTCAGGAAATTGCTCATCTTCTTGCCCTTGAAGAGGCCACACTGAGCACAGACTTACAGCAGGGATATGCCCTCAAGAGCTTAACAGGTGAATTTTAGTTTCTGTGTCCTATTTGATCAGGATTAATAAAGTTAAACTCATTAATCTAAAACTTCTTGAGAGCTTGTGGCTTTTTTTAACAGTTTCTGTTTTCATTCAGGCCTGCTGTCCTCGTTCGTGGAGGTGGAGTCCATTAAGCGTCACTTTAAGAGTCGGTTGGTTGGCACAGTCCTGAACGGCTACTTGTGCTTGAGGAAGCTGGTGGTCCAGAGAACCAAACTGATTGATGAGACCCAGGACATGCTGTTGGAGATGTTGGAAGATATGACTACAGGTTCCAGCCTTCACCTTCAGGTCTTATCTGATGTTGCTGCATTATTAGAGACAAAATCAGCTCAATGATTCTTCTTTTGTAGGAACTGAGTCGGAGACCAAAGCGTTCATGGCTGTGTGCATCGAAACTGCAAAGCGGTACGATCTGGATGATTACCGCACCCCTGTCTTCATCTTCGAGCGGTTGTGTAGCATCATTTATCCGGTGAGTAGACTTCAGCTCATTGACATTCGGCTATAGCTTTTGGAAAAATTATCTTGGCAATACTCAAGCTAATTTCTCTTATCTGTGTCTGTGAAGGAGGAGAATGAGGTGACAGAGTTCTTTGTTACGCTGGAGAAGGACCCGCAACAGGAGGACTTCCTGCAGGGCCGTATGCCAGGAAATCCATACAGCAGTAATGAACCAGGCATTGGCCCTCTCATGAGGGATATCAAGAACAAAATCTGCCAGGATTGCGATCTTGTGGCACTACTGGAAGACGACAGTGGCATGGAGGTACGTAATCTGCAACAGTCCAGTGTCCTGGGGCTTTATTTCAAATAATTTGCTTAGCCTTATTTTTAAATCATTCTAAATAGAAAGACGTTTATTAAGGTTTTAGTGTCAATTACACTACCTTTAAAAAATAAATAAAAATAGGGTCAGTTTCTTTTTGTAAGAATAGTTTAATTCAGCAAGGATGCATTAAATTGATCAAGTGATTGACATAATGTTGCAAAAATGTCTATTTCAAATAAATGTTGTTCATTTGAACTTTCTATTCATCAAAGAATCCTGAAATGTATTAAAATAATGCGGTGAAATAATGTATTAAAATAAATATATAATGGGGTATTATTACATTTCATAAATATATGAAAATGTGGTGTGCCCAACTAAGTGGTGCAACCAGAAACATGCAGGAAAAAAGCTTTATCTTATCTAGTCTTGAACACTTTTATTTGAACATTTATCTGCATTCATTTTTAAACATGACTTTTCTTTGCAGCTCCTTGTCAATAACAAGATCATTAGTCTGGATCTGTCTGTTGCTGAGGTCTATAAGAAGGTCTGGTGCCCCACCAATGAGGTGAGCTAAAGAGAATTCAAAAGATACTTTATTTTATTTTTATTTTTTATTATTTCTCATGATTTAAAAAATATTTTTTACTTATGGACCATGATTTAAAAACTGTTTCTTTCAATAAAGGGTGAGCCAATGAGGATCATCTACAGAATGAGGGGGCTTCTGGGAGATGCAACCGAGGAGTTCATTGAGTCTTTGGACTCAACTACAGGTAAGAGTAATCTTAATAAAAAGTCCTACAACATAACAATCAGTTTTTTTCCTCTAGTTTATCTCATGTTTCTTATTTGTAATTGGTGTTTTGTTTCTTTGCAGACGAAGAGGAGGATGATGAGGAGGTATATAAGATGGCTGGAGTGATGGCGCAGTGTGGAGGTCTAGAGTGCATGTTGAACAGGCTCTCTGGAATCAAAGATTTCAAACAGGGCCGGCACCTTCTCACCGTGAGTGTGAAGTTCACCTCTCTCTACACATTCCTTAGAAACCTCAGAGACAATTCTAATGATTGTGTTTTACTTTATAGGTTCTTCTCAAGTTGTTTAGTTATTGTGTGAAAGTGAAAATCAACAGACAGCAGCTGGTGAAACCAGAGATGAACACACTGAATGTTATGTTGGGCACGCTGAATCTGGTAAGTAACATTCCAAAAGAATTCAGCACTAGTGCTTATGAGATAAAATGTTATATTTAAGAGGATATTTGTAATTGGATGTTGTGTTTCAGGCATTGGTGGCAGAGCAGGAGAGCAAGGACAGTGGAGGAGCATCCATAGCAGAGCAGGTTCTTAGTATTATGGAGATCATCCTGGATGAGGCAAATGCTGAGACTGTGTCTGAAGACAAGGTCAGCAAGACATTTTGATATATGCAATGAATATTACAAACAAATAGAAGTGAGCCAGTTGTGTTTAGATCTCTCCTCCATTGTGTTTCTCCTCCAGGGTAACCTGCTGCTGACGGGTGATAAGGACCAGCTGGTGATGCTGCTGGACCAGATCAACACGTTGTTTGTGCGTTCAAATCCCAGTGTCCTACAGGGGCTGCTCCGCATCATCCCTTACCTGTCCTTTGGTGAACTAGAGAAGATGCACATCCTGGTGGAGCGCTTTAAACCCTGCTGCAACTTCGATAAGTAAGGAGTTTGTCCATCTCTATAATCTAGAACTGACACTTCCTTGAAACAGTGGAGAATGTTTGCTGCTTTTAACACCATTTGTTTCCGCATTCAGGTATGATGAGGAGCACAGTGCTGATGACAAGGTCTTCCTGGACTGCTTCTGTAAAATAGCTGCAGGAATCAAGAACAATAGTAATGGCCATCAACTGAAAGACCTCATCTTACAGAAGGGCATCACCCAGACTGCTCTGGACTATATGAAGAAACATATCCCCTGTGCTAAGAAGTATGAAATATATATAATATACGCATTATATTTAGACATGTATGTATTATATATAAAATTATCATAATTTTAATGTATTAATTATAATATTATTTATAATATACTGTGTAATAAATACAATGTAGTATTTTGTTATAATAAATAGTGATATATGTATTTATATAATACATTATCTTTTATCCATATCCAAAAATACATATTTTTATAGGTGTGTGTATGTGTGTGTGTATATATATATATATATATATCATTATCAATAGGATATATTATATTGATTGTATATATTATATGTCTTAGTGCTGTTGATTTATCATGTTCTTTTGGGAACATGAAAAAATAGCGTTAAAATTATTAACTTATTTAACGCACCCTGACCTATACGACAATATTGTAAATCAAAAATTTCGCCAATAAAAATATTTCAATAAATATAAATAATATATATATACATTTATAATTGTAAAATAAGTTATTTATATTTATTAATTTTATTCAATATAAAATAATTAATCCTAACTATTTTTTTTAACTAATAAAAATATAAAACAATCAAATATATAATAAATATTTATCTACCCATTTATAAAAATATTACTGTTTATAGAGTGATTACCCTCACTATACATATTGTTTTGTAGCCTGGATGCAGACGTTTGGAAGAAATTCCTTGCTCGACCAGCCCTTCCGTTCATCCTTAGACTGCTGCGTGGTCTGGCCACCCAACACCCCCCTACACAGGTAATACATTAACCACTAGTTTGAGATAATTATTTCATACGCACACAACAAAAATGAATTAAACCATCTCCTCTTGTTATAGATGCTAATCGGAACAGATTCAATAACCAATTTGCACAAGCTGGAGCAGGTGTCCAGTGACGAAGGTATCGGCACTTTAGCAGAGAATCTTCTGGAGGCTCTAAGGGAGCACGCCGAGGTTAACCTAAAGATTGACGCTGCTCGAAGGGAGACTCGAGCAGAGAAGAAACGCATGGCCATGGCGATGAGGCAGAAAGCTCTCGGCACGCTGGGAATGACAGTGAGTTGCACATATAGATAGAAGCTTAATGTTTAAACCAGAAAAAAGTCTTTGAATTGAAATATTTACATTTTTTGCTTTTGTTTCAGACCAATGAGAAGGGCCAAGTGGTGACTAAGACATCCCTGCTTAAACAGATGGAGGAGCTCATAGAAGAACCTGGCTTGACTTGCTGTATTTGTAGAGAGGGCTACAAGTTCCAGGTCTGTTTCTCTACCAATTACATTCCATTTTACTGTAGGTTGTTGTGTTGTTAATGTTCAGCCTCTTCATATTTTGTACTCCACAGCCTACCAAAGTTTTGGGCATCTACACATTTACAAAGCGTGTGGCCCTTGAGGAGTTTGAGAACAAACCCCGCAAGCAGCAGGGTTACAGCACTGTCTCACACTTTAACATAGTCCACTATGACTGTCACCTTGCTGCTGTCAGGTGCGTGAAATTGCTGTGAATACAATGGATTTGATCAATTTGAAGGTTTAGTCGTCTTGCTAAATTGATAATTTTCTCTCTGTGTGTCTGAATCAGGCTTGCCAGAGGGCGTGAGGAATGGGAAAGTGCGGCACTACAGAATGCCAACACAAAGTGCAATGGGCTCCTACCAGTATGGGGGCCACACGTACCCGAATCTGCCTTTGCCACTTGCCTGGCAAGGTACGTCATTCTTGCATCCAGTTTAAATGAGTACTAAGATGTACTCCTGAATATCTACAAGAATATATCCTTATTTTGTACTGTTGCAGGCACAACACATATCTGCAAGAGTGCACTGGGCAAAGGGAACCCACATACCAGCTCAACATTCATGATACCAAGCTGCTGTTCCTGCGCTTTGCAATGGAGCAATCCTTTAGCGTGGACACAGGAGGAGGAGGCCGCGAGAGCAACATCCACCTCATCCCTTACATCATTCACACAGTTCTTTACGTCCTCAATACGTACGTTTGAGATGAGATTTAAGATGAGATGAGATTTAAATTCCAATGCATTTTGACATGTTACAGTTTTTAAGCTTTTTTTTCTTCTGACTTCCTCCATAGAACAAGGGCCACATCACGAGAGGAAAAGAATCTACAGAGCTTCTTAGAGCAGCCTGGTGAGAAGTGGATGGAGACTTCGTACGAGGTGGACGGGCCGCACTACTTCACTATATTGGCCATGCACATCCTACCACCTGAGCGCTGGAGGACTACACGTGTTGACTTCCTGCGCAGGCTGCTGGTCACCTCTCATGCCCGCAAAGTCTCACCAGGGGGTGCTAACAAGTAAGGGAACGAAGCATGACTCTGCACGTGTCAGAGCTTGAACATTTAAGAGCTTTTATAAGTGTGTGCTGTGCTTTACACGCTTAGGTGTGTATTTTTGGATTTGGCAAGTGTTTTGTGCTCACTCAAAGTGCTTATGTTGGCTTAAAGCTAGACTGTAGTATGCCTAGAGGATTGATGCAAGATTATATCAGGCATGGCTTGGTCTGGGTGTGTCAGATTGTTTCAGGCCTCTGTATTATTGTTTGTACATTTTTGCACTTTTATTATATCTAAACATTGTTGTTATTATTATTATTATATATTATATAATTATTATCAAAAAATTATATATTATGAAAAAAAACATGCATTATATATTATAATATATAAATTATATATTATACAATATAAAACAATTTTTAAAAAACCATTCATCTTTTTCGTGTGGTGTTAAGTTCGAATGCATGTCAGATCCGTGTCATGTGACAGCTGTCACAATAATGGCTATTCCTGATTTGATAGTCAGAATCGCTGTCTAATGTGATTTAATTGCATTTTAATTGATACATGATTGCTTTTTTATCATTTCAGGCTCACTGACAAAGCAGTGAAGGAGTATGCTGTTTACCGCTCACCGCTTCTCTTCTGGGGTCTGGTGGATCTTATCTATGATATGTTTAGGGTATGAGAATATGAGGATATTTTTCCCCTCTTTCTGACTCCTGTAAGCATGATGTCTAATAAGTGCGTGCTTCCATGAGATCTAATGTTATCTGCTATGTTCCTACAACAGAAAGTGCCCACCAGCAACACAGAAGGAGGCTGGTCCTTCTCGCTCGCAGAGTACATAAGGCACAATGACATGCCTATCTATGAGGCTTCAGAAAGGGTGTTGAGGTCTTTCCAGGATGAACTCATGCCTGCTGAATCCTTTTCAGAGTTCCTGGATGTCGTAGGTCAGACATTTTTAACACGCACAAAGCTCTCTCATTGTCAAGCTGTAAAATAATGTGGCTGTACAGACAGAATATTAATTTCTTGTACTGACTCTCTTCCCAGGACTTCTGTCAGAAATCCCAGACCCTGACGCCTTCCTGCTGGACCTGTTGAACTCTGTGCCCTGATGGCACACATTTATGCACCTCACTTTATGGACTCGTGACCGCTCTGTCCAGTGCAGGTGTTCCTTAAACATGGAGTCTGTCCGCTACCCGGACCCAGCTATTCGCAACTCCAAAGGGACACCTTTCAATCGGGGCCCTGGCTCCTAAAACTTCCATCAGCTCGCATACACACTCATTCACCTCCACTTCTGCTCCTGATCTCTGCGTGGGTTCATTCAGTTATAACTCTCTCCTAAACAAGAAAGTGACGAGTTAATGCGCATTTATTCTACAGTGGTTTTGTAACACCTAATACACATAAACACACCATTCTGTTTTAATCTGAAATGTTGCAGGTAATCCGGTTGGGAATTATTTCATAAACAACCTTGATGGCATTTGTTTTTCCCTTTGTGATTTTGTTTGTTTTTTGACTCAAGATCTAAATTGGCTAAGAGTTACAGATTCACTCAAATGTGAACTAATCTCTCATTGTCTTGTTCTGTCTCTTTTTTTTTGCGGTGGTGTTCTATGAATTGTTTGCAGTTTGTAAGAAAGGCAAAGCCTGACACTGGTTCTGTGGTGCGATGCAAATGTGTGATGATTGTTTTCCATGTGTAAATGGTTAAAGAGTGAGATGAAAGCTTGTTTAATGTGTTATTCCCGTGAAATGGAAATACTTTCTGATTTGTAAAAGGTTTACCTGCATCAACAATGAAACGCAAAGAGAATAAAAAAGGGCCTGCATATTTATTTTGGGAGCCTTTTTCCACTTTGTTTTTCTGGTTGTGTTATTGTGTTTTGATCAAAATCACAATACTAAATTTATTTTTCGTTTTGTCTTCCATGTGACGGTAATTCACTCAATAATATTCCGCAGATTAAACATTTTCCCCAGAGCAAGTTGTGCCTCTGGTAAGCAAGGTGCCACTGAGAAGAGTCTCAGTGATTTTAAGTTTATTCTTACAATATAAACACCTGCGATAGGGTGTTCTTGAGCTGAATGCATGGTGTGAAGTTTGTTAAAAATAAGAAAACAAGAAAACCCACTTAGTGTTTATTCGCCTATTCCCGCTGCTACAATGTTCAACTGTTGCTGAATGTCTGCTTTTTGAATTAGCTCAACTTAATAAAGGTGTAAGAATACCATATCTGACTCAATGTGTCACACAAGCAGTGTTGTTTTAGTAATATGTATATGTTAGTATTGCATTCAATATTTTAATTTAGATTTTCAGTTTTAGTCTTTTTTTTTTTTTTTTTTTTTTTTTTTTTTTTTTTGCTTTTGTCATTTTAATATTAGTTTAATTTCCTATTTAGGTTTATTTTTATTTAGTACCTCAACTTAAAACTTATTTTAGTTAGTTGTAATATTTATATTTTATATTATTTTATTTCAGCTTTTTTTTTTTTCAGTTACCAAAAATGCTGGTTACAAACGTAACTGGTTTTATGACTAAGTGGAAGACCGCCAGATGCAGTGCTGAAAGCACTAGTAGAAAATCCCTCACGCTCACGCTTGACCGAGAGTCGAATAACAAAGTTGTCACTTTGTGACTCATGACGTGTCTTCGGCTATAATAACCCCATAACACGCCAAATCGATCTCTAGATCATTCTTGCGATGCCAAATGACCAGAGACTCTGGCGGTCTTCCACGGTGACGTTAGTAACCAGCATTTCATTTCCTTTCACTCCAGACCGCCAGATGCAGTGCTGAAAGCACCAGAGACACTGTAGCGCACACACATTCAATCTGTAGAAACGTGCAGGCTGATCCCCAAGTTGCTGCAGAACAAATTTCAGAAAGCGATACTCCTCTGAACGCTGCCCAAGATGTTGTCAAAGCATGTAGAATGACTGAGAATAGAGGACACAGACGATTAGCTCCTTTCAGGAAAGCAACAATCAGTCAGTCAGACTCAAGTGAAGAGTCACTAAACTCTCACCGGTGAGCTGCTAAACCCGCCACATAGACCTTTAGTGTGGATGTAGAACATCCAAGTTCCAAAAGAAGTTGCAGAACATCCAAAATGCATCCAACTGAGCAGTGTAATCAACATCACAGCTAGAACACCAGTCAGAGAACACCTTCCATTTACAAGCATACAAATTTCGCATGGATGCCACACGTGTACTCAAAACAGTGTCCCTGGCCCTCTCTGAACACTCCAAGAGAGTTCTGGTGGGCATGATCTTCCTTCTAGCAGACTCAGGAGGTCTGGTCTGTTGGGCAGATGACAAGATGGTCCTATTATCAGTGAAAACAGAGTCTGAAACCATGGCCGGGGGGAAAGCAAATAGTGTCACGTCTGGTCAGTCGTGGGCTAATGCATCCAGACCCAGAGATCCCGGTTCGTCCATCAGGGAAAACCAACGAGGGCAGTGAGACGTCTGACTGTCCATGAACACATCTACCGCTGCGTCATACGTCCTCCATATCACTAGCACCACTTCTGAGTGTAGAGTCCAATCTCCCTGTCCAATCGCGGTCTGATTGAGTCCGCCTGGTAGATATCCTGCTTGGATGGACAGCAGGTTGACTCGAGCCCAAATAAGCAGGTTGTGAGCTACCTGAAGCGGACTCTGTGACCTTGTGCCTCCCTGATGGTTGATATAAAAAACAGTCACCTTGTTGTCTGTGCACACCAAAACATTGTTTTCCCCTGAGAACAGTTTTAAAGTGAAGAAGTGTAAGAAACAACGCTGTCAACTCTAGGACATTGATGTGCGCTGTGAGCAGAGAACCTCTCCAAGCAGCTCTGCGAGAGCTGCAAGTGCCAGACTTGTCCGAGAAGACTGATATCCATCCTTATGACCTCCCACTGTGCAGGTGGTACTCCCAATGGTACTACTCTGACGAGAAACTCCTGTGACCAAGGTGCTAGGGCTCACATACAACAATGTGTGATTGATTTTCTTGTATTTGTCTCGTATTGGACACAGATGTTTTTGAATGAGCCATCGTCGAAAAGGTCTGAGTAGATGCTTTGATGTGTTTGATCCACTGCTTGCTGGAGTGATGCTGCACAGACAAGCCAGTCATCCAGGTATGGCAACACTCTCATGCCAGACCTCTGGAGTGGTTCCAACGCTGCCTGGAGAAACTTTGAGAAAACTCTTGGTGCCAGAGACAGGCCAAACGGAAGAACCCTGAACTGAAATATTTGATCCATGAATGCAAATCGAAGGAATCGCCTGTGTTCTGGAACAATTGGAACGTGAAAATAGACGTCTTTCAAATCTATTGTCATGAACCAATCTTGTGGCAAGATTGCCTGTAACACATCGGTTGTTCATAGCATTCGTAACGGCAAGAACTTTAGAAACCGATGCAGATTTCTTAGATCTAATGTCAGTCGAAACCCGCTGTCTTTCTTCGCGACCAGAAAATAAATGGAAAAAAATCCCCTGGGATGAACTTGGGGGTCGATTAGTTCTATGGCACCCTTGCGCAACAACATCTGAACTTCGTGTGCAAGTGCCTCTGACTGGTGTGGATTGTGAACTAATGTTAACACCTCTTCACCCTGGTATACACCTGCACAAACAAACTGGCCGCCAACTTGAACGTCTGACAAAAAAATCATCTCTCACAGTCCACAATGAAGCCTATAAACTCCACCTCACTGCCTACAAAGACACCCTCATTGCTGCCAAATCTGTCTACCTCTCCACCATCCTCACCAACCCCTGTCAAAACCCCAGAACCCTCTTCTCCACAATGAACAACCTCATCAAGCCTCGCACCAACACCCTCCCTACCTCTACCTCTCTGCAATGATCTCTGCAATTCATTCCTCCACTTTTTTGCTGACAAAATCAACATCATTTACCAATCTCTATCCCCTGTATCTGACCACCCAGTATCTACTCCAGCACCTACCACGGCCCCTCTTCTCCCCATCCCTCGTGACCTCCCTCCCCCTCCTCCACACTGCCTCCTCTCCATAGCCGCGGGAACATATTTTATCAGGGGGGTGCTGGGGGCGGGGCTTAATGGGCGGGGCTTGATATTGCGGGGCGGTGCTATGGTAGAGTTTTTTTAAACAAAATCCTAATATTAAACAGCCCAAACAAAAAGATGAACATACAAATGAATGAGTACAGAGTTGTGAGAATGCTCAGAACTCATGATACATTTTAAAAAGCACAGCACACAAATCTGCATATGATACTCACTCAGGAGTGCTGGTGTTGTGCCGAATTTCGACCCCCTGCCAAATTATTACCCCTCTCGTTGAAGTCAGTACCTGATTGCCTAATCCTTACCCCACCCCTAATCCTAACCCCTCCCCCACAACTAATCCTAAACCTACCAATACTAGGGGGGTAATAATTTGGCAGGGGTCGAAATTCGGCACAACACCTGTTCACACAGAAAGCATAATCTTTCAAAGCGAAAACGCATGACGCAAGATGCCAAATGCGGGCCGTGGAATGGGGGAAAACGCAAGGTCTCGAGGCGCGTTTTAGTTGAACTTATTTTAACTTGAGTGCTGCGCGTTTTGAGAAAGCTGTGTCATGCGCGAGACACGAGCACAACAGTTAAACACGGCTAGTGCGTTCACACTAAAAAACAATGGAAAAGTAGCAGAGTGTAATGGTTGACGTTCTGTGTGAACAGCCCCTAATGCCGATGAATGCTTTAATCAATACATCTATATTTAGTTTTTTCACATGCATTAAAAGTGTCAAATCAGTTCTGAGATGCTGGTCCTCAACCAGTGTCATGTCACTGGTCACTCACTCCATGCGAGATCGGCTTATTGGCTTATGATATATTCATTTATTTTAGAGTCATAAAACCCTATTCGACAACATATAAAAACGAAATAATCTTTAGAGTAATTTTATAAAGGTTGAAGGTGTTCTTAAAAAACAGGTTGAAAAACAAAAAGTTATTTAAAAGTCATGTCATCTTAAATTCCAATGTAGTGAAACAGCTGTCGTCAGGGGGTGCTGCAGCACCCTCAGCACCCCTAGTTCCCACGGCCATGCTCCTCTCCCAGTTCGACTTGGTCACCCCTCCTCAAATCTCTAAACTCATCAGCTCTTCCAAACCCACTGCCTGCTCCCTTGACTCCCTCCCTTCTCCACTCCTGAAGTCCTGCCTCCCCGTCCTTCAACTCCTCACTGTCCCTTGGAACTGTCCCCTCTGCCTTAAAAAATGCCGCTGTCACCCCAATCCTTAAAAAACCTGGTCTGGATCCCTCCTCCCTCAACAACTACCGCCCAATATCCAACCTACCCTTTCTGTCTAAAACCCTGGAACGTATAGTCACCTCACAACTACAATTTTCGCCCCCTCCACAGCACAGAAACCGCTCTCCTCAAAGTCCTCAACGACCTCCTCACATCCACTGACACCGGTTCCCTCAACATCCTTATCCTCCTCGACCTGAGTGCAGCCTTCGATACCGTGAGCCATAAAATCCTGCTCACCAGACTCAAAGACCTCAGTATCGAAGGTACTGCCCCACAATCCTCCCCTCTCCCACATCAACTCCTGTCTGTCAGCTATTAAAACCTGGATGCAACACAACTTCCTCAAACTCAACAGCGATAAAACAGAATTCCTCCTCATAGGCTCCAAATCCACTCTCATCATCGACGGCACCATTTTCTTCCCATCTCCCCAGGCCCGCAACCTTGGCGTGATCTTTGATTCCACCCTCTCCCTTGAGCCCCATATCCATCATGTCATTAAAACCTCCTTCTTTCATCTCCGCAAAATCGCCCAAAATCAGACCCTCTCTCACACTAGCTACTGAAAGAATCATTCACGCCTTCATCTCCTCCCGACTGGACTAATGCAACTCACTTCTCCTTGGCATCAGCTCTACCTACATCAAACGACTCCAACTGGTCCAGAACGCAGCTGCCCGACTCATCACCCGCTCCAAATACTGGCTCCACATAACTCCAGTCCTAAAACAACTCCACTGGCTTCCTATCTCCCACCGGATCACCTACAATATCCTGGTCCTCATCTACAAAGCCCTTCACCATCTGACCCCCTCATACCTCACTGACCTCCTCTCCCCCTACCAACCCTCGCGGTCCCTCAGATCCACCTCAGCCGGTCTCGTCTGCATCCACAAGTCCAACCTCCGCAGTTTTGTGGACAGAGCCTTCTCCAGGGCAGCTCCCAGGCTCTGGAACTCCCTCCCCCAAGAGATCCGCACCTCTGAGTCCCTCACCATCTTCCAGTCCCGCCTCAAGACCCATCTCTTCACCTCTGCCTATCCGTAGCCCTACGCCCCCTCCATTTTCATCTGTGTTTGATTCTTGTTTTGTTTTGTTTTGCATTGTTTTTATTATCTACCTGCCCAGTAAAGCGACTTTGAGTTCGTGAAAAGTGCTATATAAATTCAATTTATTATTATTATTACGTCTCACCCCAGTATGAACAGGAGGTTTACAGCGAAACTGTATACGGTACCCTGTCAACAGGGTATTTTGTTATTGATCCCCAACGATCCAGATGACTATCTGTGAAACAGCCCACTGTCGACCCTTCCGCATCAGTGGTCCTGTGAACGCTTTTCTGTAGAGGTGGGGGGACATCGTGGGGGACGTCATTGGGGGCCTGGGTGTCGTGCTTGAAAAGTCCACACGGCTGAGTCCCACCATGTCTGGGGGGTAGAGAAGCGTGTGGATACCGATGTTGGAAATGTTGAGAAGGCCTATACGTAGGTCTTACACCAATATTGTGATAACGGACACCAGAGGCTGTCGGAGGGGGCCTGGATCCTGAGGCTGTCCCCACATGACACGAACGAGTTTCAGACACCTACACGCGTTGGTCCCAAGCTTCCTGTCCAGCTGATCCAAAACTCGTCCAGGTACCAACGGCAGTCGTCTCAAATTATTCCGACATACCCCAAGGACGATTGGGCAAACCATACCTGCCGTCGAGCTTGCACAAGAGTGCCCAAAACTGTGCCACAGTGATCAGCGAAAACACCAATGGCCTGTAATGCAAGTTCAGTTAGATCCACCACTAATGGGTCAGATGAAGCTTCACTCAGAGAGGAGTGTAAGGCCACAAGCATATGCGCCAAATAATTAGAAACACGGCCAATGCTTGCTATAGAATTGTATACACGTGACAGTAGCTCATCAGTGCCTCTACACTCAACATTGGGGCAGCGCACGTTTTCGCGAAGTGCCACATCAGGAGACACAATGAGTGCTGCACCAGTGCACCAGATTAATGCGGGCGAGTATCACTTTTAATGTTCCTTCCAGTAATTCAACAACTAAAGACGACCCAACTGGCACTGTCTCACCACCAGAATGACACGACTGATCTGGAGGTAAAATTTTCCTCAGCACCTGACGTCACTGGAGTAACTTAGCTTTAAAAAGCGAGTCAGAGGCAGCCACTGACATCACATCTAACTCCTGTCCCGTTTGCATTATTGACGACGAAGCGATAGCTGATTCAAACTGATCGGCGAGAGTTGCCGTGTGCAGGTGGGGAGGAGCTGAAAATGGAGACATGAAGTCGGACACTTTCTGCTTCCCGTAGTGACTCTCGCACTGCGTTAGCATACTTTACCACAGCTGAAGTGGAATAAATGCAATATTTGCCAAATACACAGATGTTTCAGAGACATTTTCATTCAATACTTTATGTACTGCTTAATACAGCGTCTGTTTGAACAAGAATAAACTTCAACATACGCCTATACTATCAATGAAGTGGGGTCTATGTTTTTTTATTAGTTTTATTTTGATAAATATGACACAATATAACATCGCGACTACATAAAAAGAGTGTTTACTGTTATAAAAACAGATTTGTGAGCTTTAGTGGAACTAAAGGTGTGAGAATAAACACGAAACACACGTGATCGTTGTCATGCGGTGAATCCGGTCAATCGTGAAGTTATCAGAGCTCTTGCAGCCGCTCTTGAGAAGCTGCACTGGATCTCCAGCTGCTGCAGTTCTCCAGCTGCTCTCGAAACGGTCTTGCGGTACTTTGATACCATACGTCACAGTCACGTAGTGTCGGCGCTGTCTCAAGTCGGACAAAATTTCGAACCGGCATGCACTACTTAAAGTCAGCCGCCGATCGGTCTGCTGATTCAGAGCTGCATGAAGTCGAACAAGCCTTATGCAACAGGGGTACCTCCCCTCTAATGAGTATATACGCCCCTTCAAGTTTGTTTTTATTTATATAGCACCTTTAAAAACAGCAAACATGGCTGACCAAAGTGCTGAACAAAAAAAAGGCAAAACCACACATTCATGACAGAAGCTAAGAAAAAAAGTAGGTTTTAAGAGCAGATTTAAAAACAGTTAAAGACTGTGCTGATCTGATGTAAACCGGAAGGCTGTTCCACAGCCTAAGACCGGCAATAGCAAAGGCTCTATCTCCTCTATTCTTTAATCGTGATCTGGGGACAGATAAAAGTCTCTTATACGCCCCTTACAGCTGATTGGCTACAAGTGTATTTTAGTGCTGGCCCGATCTACTTTCAACAAATTGCTTACTGCTCTTTAAATCATCATTAAGAAAATGTAGGGGTGCATTTGTTCACTACTTTATTCCTTTAACTAATAAAAGCCTTCCTCTGGGAAGTGATCTCCTTTTTGTGGGAAAGGAAAAGCACATAAACACAAGAATCTATTAGCAGTGGATTCTCTGAGTATTAATTTATTTATATTTAAGCTATAAAAGTTAACAAAAAAGAAAATTGTCGAAGCATGATCACAGCATATGTCTTAGTGTTCTCTAGAAATATTTGCTTAAATTGTTTATTTTAATTTACAAAGTTCAAAGAAAGTAGGCTAGGCTACTGTTGGAATGACCCCAGTATCATATTTGTCAAGATCAGAAACAAACAAAGTTCTCTTTTATCACAGGAACACTGTATACAGACGCCAAATATTTAATATGTAAATACTTTTAAAATGCTACTGTTCAGATGTGTGTGTGTGTGTGTGTAAGTATGCCCACTTTGGTATGCCCACGCCCCTCATGTAATATGTAAATTGCAGGGGCGTGTCTTAAAGACACGGTATCCAATGCGACTCTTACTGGAGGGCGGATAAGACCGATATGTCTTCCTCTCCTCCCGTTTTCCTTCGGTTGGTGTGCGGCTATGCTCAGACTGGGCTGAAACCTGAGTCTCTACGGCAAGTTGAGACCTATAACCAGCCCATTTCATCACCAGCGGATGGTAGGAGGGCAGCTGAGAGTTCATAAAATGTATACCGGTCACTGCGCTTTATCCGGCCGCTAGAAGCGCGAGCATGGCCTATTACTTGTGTGATATTAGATAAAGGGAGTGCACCTTTGCGTCCGAGAGCATGGAGGTGACGTATGCTGCTTTACAGCATCTGCAGTTTGATGCGTAGAAACATTGCTCACGGATAAAGATGGATTTACCTCGTCGTTTTCCAGACCCCCTTCTCAACCCGATACAGTTCAATGAATCCGCTGCTCATCTCGGTATGAATGAAGCGTGTGCGACTGGGAGCGGGTCCGGCGCCATGGCAACCAGCGCGTTGAGAAACGATTTTGGCTCCAACATTCATGTGTTAAAAACACTGAATCTCCGCTTCCGCTGCTTCCTTTCCAAAGTCCACGAATTAGAGCGCAGAAATAAGTTATTGGAGATCCAGCTGCAGCACGCCCAGGAGCAATCCCGGTACCGACTGCTGTTTTCCAGGGATAAAGCGGTCCAGACGAACCTCGAACTGCCTTATTCAAACGCACTGTGTCAATCGAGACTCCCCGGTAAAATCTGGAGTTTCTCACACACCGCCCGATTCGGAGGACGGTTCGAGACTCATCAGGGGCCTGGAGTGTCCTGGACTCATCCGGACGGTGTCGGGGTTCAGATTGACACCATAACACCTGAACTCAGGGCCTTGTACAATGTGTTGGCCAAAGTTAAGCGCGAGAGAGACGAGTACAGAAGAAAGTAAGTCCAGCTTGAGCTTATTTGTTTGCCCTGCAAAAAAAAAAGTGAGGAAGCTCATTTCTTTATCAGCAATTTTTTGTAATTCAGGGGAAATATGGTTACCGCAATATTTGTTACTCCAACAAAATTCTGGTGACTTGATGTTAGTTACCAATGTCATAAATAAGTGGAACAAACTGAAAGCTTGATACACTAATTGGAGATGCTATATTAATGTAATAGTTTGACATTTAAAACCATTAGCCTAGACTTTTTTACAGTAGCTATTGTACTTTGGCCACAACTACACTGTAAACAAATAGTTGGTTTAACTTAAAAAAGCAAGTTCCTGGTTGCCTTAAAATTGAGTTCATTGGAATTAAAAATTTGAGTTAATATAATGAAGATTGGTTTAATAAACAGAAACTCAAAATAGTAGCCTGTTATCTTCACCACATTAGTTATCTAAGTTGATTTGACAAAAGATAAAAAGTTGTGATAACAAATCATGAAAATATTTTTTTACAGTGTGGTTACCATACGTGTAGTTACACGGAACATTTTTAAAAGTTTTCTTAAAGTTTTTTATACATCATGGAACGGGCCGGGGGTTTCTTTTGTAACATTTTAGTTGGATGTTCGTCTAACATTGTTTAAACATTACTGCATATTTGTTTCAGAACATTCAGAGAACATTTAAAAGTTATGTTCCCATAATGTTGGCAAAATGATAGAAGAGAACATTCCCTTATTTTTTTTCACTATACAATCACATAACCAAGAACAAACCGGACATTTTAAACATTCAGAAAACAATAGCGTTTTATATCTTAATGAGAACGGCAACATATTTTTGTTAGTTGGGTTGATTATCAAAAACTTTCAACAAATAACCCTTCTCTTTCAAAAACAAGACCTTTTTCCCCCTGTGTGTTCATAGTAAACAAGATTGTGTGTTTCCTTTCTATTTTATATGGCTGTCCCATGGGGTATAGGTTTTTCATAGTGTCTTAAACAGTAAGGCTCTATCAGTAACCCCTGTATGTTCTCTAGTATCTTATTACAAAGCGTCCAGTTTGGATATGAAACCCTAGAAAGCAGGGGTGACATTTTATCAGACAGAAACATTAGCTTTTTCTCTCTTCCAAATGAGGATCTCTGCAAAATCCTCCCATTCAATATGAGTCTGTGGGAACTGCCCTAGAACTTCAGTAGAATCTCTTTACAGTTTCTCTTTACACCTTTTGGGACCATTAGTCCACGTAATACACTCCCACCCATTCTGTGTGGGTTTGGTTCATACATTGGGAATTTCCCCCTGATTATTCTCTTTTAGACTTTTTGAGGTGTGTCATTCAATTCACAGGCTGCTTCAACCATTTATTTTTGTCATTGTCGGTGAGAATGATCCAGTACATGTTGATTGAGGATACATTCCCTGTTGCTAAAAGATGCTTGACTTTGTGTAGCGTGTACTGCTGGAAAAGTGATGAACAAAACATGTGTGTCAAATTCCTCAATTCTCCGAGCACTAGTGTGGGGACTCATTCATTGCTCAACACAGATATGTTACTGTAACTTTAAGGCATTTCCGGTCATCTTGAAGCCCCAGACATGTTTTCTCACAATATCTACAGTAACTCTGAATTGTTTCCCCAGACTGTTCTTCTTGGCTGTGTTGTTATCATAGTTTGTGTCAGTGGCTGGTGTAATAGTAATATAGTAGTCTGGCTATAGAAGGTCTTGAAATTGTTTCTCATCTGCCAGAACAGAAGTGGACTGTCTGTGAGAAGAAGTGGACAAATGAGCCACACAATGATTCATTTCCAGGTCTTGAGTGAGGTGGAAACCCCACTTTATAAAGAGTGTCTGTATCCTTAGATTATTCAGTGCTTACTAAGCTTACAATACTGTTAAGGAATGGGCTATTTCTTTGATAAATGCTTGAGTAAATAGTCATACTGTATGTTCGACTTGTCTTTCCTTAAGTGCCCAACACAAAATTAACTCTTTTCTTGCATGGCCCTCTTTGCTCTGCTGTCATCTCATGTTTGTTTTGGCCCTCAGATAGAGTGTCACAGTAGCAGCCGGTGGGTTAGGATGGATGTTGGTGGTCTGTTATATTAAATGCGATCTGAAACAGGTGGAAAGTGTGGCATCAAGCTCATATGCAAAGACTGTCTCCTAGGAAATCATTTAAACAAATATAAAACCGGTTTATAAATTAAGCATTTGTTTGGCAACCAGCTTAATATTTGGTCTAGTGTTCTTTAAAGTTCAAAGCAACTTGGAGCCAAATGAAAGAAACTGCAAACTGTTAAAGAGTTTGCATTTGCTGATTTTAATCGTATCTGGCTATTTTCAGAGTTTTGAGTTTCTGAGGTCAAAATTACATTACTAAAGTCAAGAATTTTGAGCCAAAAACCATTATTGTTGAAAGGGAAAAAAGATATTCAACCCAATTATTTTCATGTCTGTCTAACACACAAATCATCTCGATACTGACTGAACATTTTGGGGAGCTTTGCATGTCTAGAGAATGGAGTCATTCTGCTCCACCCCTTGGAGTTTTGTGCGAATTCTTCACCCATCCTCCCGTTCCATTGGAATTCTTTGTCTGATTAGGCTAATCCTTTGTGGGAATTCCATGGTAGTCCATTGATAGAAATTCAGGTTTATTAAACTGTTCTGGACATCTCAATAAATGTTTTCCTCTTGTATTGTTAAGAAACTAACCCCAAGTAAACCGAGAACACTAGAAGTCTCTTTTGGTGTTGCGTAATATTTTAATTGGTGTCATGTTTGTAGATTCATTACCATTTCTATGGCATCGGTTTGGATTGATTGTGCCTTTTTGCCTAATATGAGACAGAGAACTATTTAAAGTAGTAGAGAATGATAGTCTTTTCTTAACTATTGTGATGTGTACATGAGTGACATGGCTTCTAGAAGAAAAACTAGTGCAGGACTTTACTGTCCATCAGGAATGGATTGGATCGCTGTATCATTGTGATTTGCTCATGTGAATGACAGGTTGTCCCGTCCTCATTCCCCCCATTTTCACACATTTCATGGTGACTTTAAATCATATTTATCAGTCCATCATGAATTTTGTGCTGGGAGTCAGTTTATCATTTCTGAGCTCTAGCTTTATGATTCAACACATGCCACATTTTTGTGAAATCAACTCAAGTTATAAATCTTTAGCACAAAAGCCATGCATTCTGCAGATGACAACTCTGAGGAACACACTCTTTCAGAAGGTGTTTTATAACCCCAGCAGATGCTCTCCACTGACCCATGTGAGTCGGGCTGTAAAGTTCTGGTCAGGGATGTTGGCTGTAGCTGCATGTGAGGGATCACTGGTGTGTAAGTGAACAGGAGGTAAGCCTGCAGCAAAGTGAGATCATCTCTCCAGGCAGAAAATGATTAAGTAGTGCTGCCTCACTGGGCAGGAAATCACTTCTTCCCCCCACTCATGCTGGGAGTCCAAAATCATGGGCACTAGAACATTCTGAACATTTTTACACATCCAAGAAACAGCTATCAACTGGTATGAAATAAAAGCTTTTATTTTTTATTCTTGAATGTAAGACGTATTAAGGTACATTTTTGTCTAGTTTTAGTTTTAAAACTTCAGAATATTTATGTGTGTGTGTATATATGTGTGTCGGGCAGAAACCTCATATCTCCAAAAGTACTACTTTTACCCTTTTATTGTAAACAAGCAGAGAAAGTCCAAACTGTGTGTGCCACTTATACATCACTTATATATAAATCAATGGGCTATTGATGCTAACAAATTATTCAGGCTTGTCAATTTTCCTGAAAGAAGTTATTCTGCTTTTTCTCCTCCGCTAGCAAGTTTTTCATGATGATGCACATGATTGACTTTCAAAAGATTTTATTTCTGCCAGATTGCTGTCAATTATGTGGTAAATAGATTTCTGAGAGACTGTGTTTATTGTGCGGGTTTGTAAATGTCCAGCTAGTGTACAGACAGATGGAGTAGACGCTGCCAGCCAAGACACTATGCATTTAAAAACTGAACCTCAAAAGCCCTGGTGACGCAAATGCTTAATAAAAGCCTGACTGTCATGCTGGTTTGGATATTGACTGTTGCCTTGTGAAAAAGAAGTACACTTTAACATGCTTTTAAAAAGAGAACTTATTATTAAAAGAATGTACTTTAAAAGAATATACTCAAGTGTGAACTGAATGTAATAGTTTTTTTAAATATACAAGTGTACATTCAATATAATTAAAAACCCATTTCTTTTTCACAAGAGTTGCTTTTTGTCCTGATTTGTGTGTAGACCCCCTGTGCCACAGAAGGGAGGGGTTTAGATCATGTGTCTGAGAGCTCTGTATCGATCTGAAACGCAGCTCGCTCCTCCTCTGATGTCCTGGGTGTGGGCACAGATGTGCACTACTGAAGACCCACGGGACTGTCTGAGACCGATCGTTATGTAGGTCAACTTTGCACATAATGTCAGGATTTTCATTTAGCGGTCGTTCTCTAAGGCAATTAACATGATTTTGACTTTGGAAAGTTATTAACATGTGGACATTGTAAAAGTCAGTCCTGATGCTAGAGTGATGTGGGTGGTTGCTATGCAGTTGCTGAGATGTTTTAGTTGGTTTCTTACTGGTCCAAGTTAAAACTGTCCACCCTCAAGTAAGCATCACCTTTTTTTCAAATACATTTAGCTCATGGTCAGAGGGTTTAGGACAGAAGAATGTTGCCAAGAGCTGATTTTGGCACAGGAAACAGACTAATGTTCCATAACTAAAATGAAATGGAGTATATAGCCTGAAAGCCTTTTATGTGTGTTCGGCCATGAATATTGCATATTTACCGCAGTATTTTGTGTATTTACTTTGTACAGCTATCATTGGATTTTTCTTGTTTTTTAAAAGGAAATGCATGCGAGTCATTGTCCAGCAGCAGGCAGGATATATAATGTACAGGAATTAATGAGCCCACTAAGTCCAAATGCCTAAAGTAGACCTGGCACAAGTCCCTCGTTTTATTTTAAAAGGCTTATTTTTACCTTTATTTTTAGAGAGACTGAGCTACAGTTTTATAACTCAGTACTGAACAATTCCATCATAGTAGTCATGTGAAAAATAAAGGATAGCCTTTTTGAATTTTATGGTTTTAAGTATCAGGACATAATACAAAAACATCTAGTCTATAGCAGGCCTTACAATTAGGTAAATTAATGCAACCTCAGATGAATTACAACACATGACATATTACACTGTCATATTTTATTTAACAAAAATAAAGACAAATGTGTGACAAACTAAGTACACCTTATGATTAGTAGAACCACCTTTAGCAGCAATAACTTGTCATTTTCTGTACTTTCTGCATTTTCGACTTTTATCAGTCTCTCACATCGTTGTGTAGGAATTTTGGCCCGCTTTTTTTACAACATTGCTTCAGTTCATTGAGGTTTGTGGCCATCTGTTTATGCACAGCTCTTTTAAGGTCCTGCTAAAATATTTCAGCTGAGTTGAGGTCTGGACTTTGACTGGGCCAGTGCAACAATTTGATTATTTTCTTTTTCAGCCATTCTGCTGTAGATTTGCTGGTGTGCTTGGGATCATTATCCTGTTGCATGACTCAGTTTCGGCCAAGCTTTAACTGTCGGACAGATGGCCTGACATTTGACTCTAGAATACTTTGGTATACAGAGGAGTTCATGGTCAACTCAAAGACTGCAAGATGCCCAGGTCCTGTGGCTGCAAAACAAGCCCAAATCCCAAATCCAGCGTGATGGACATTGCATGAGGTGTTTGTGCTGATATGCTGAGGTCGCTTTTCGCCAAACGTGGCGCTGTGCATTATGGCCAAACATCTCCACTTTGGTCTCGTCTGTCCAAAGGACATTGATCCAGAAGTCTTGAGGTTTGTTCAGATGCAACTTTGCAAACCTAAGCTGTTCTGCCATGTTCTTTTTAGAGAGAAGAAGCTTTCTCTTGCAACCCTTCCAAACATGCCATACTTGTCCCGTCCTTTTTTAATTGTACTGTCATGAACTTTAACATTTAACATGTTTATTGAGGCCTGTAGAGTCGATGAAGTTCTTGGGTGTTGTGGGATTTCTCTGAGCAGTGCACAGTCTGACCTTGGGGTGAATTTGCTGGGACGTCCACTCCTGGGAAGATTGGCAGTTGTCTTGAATTTTTTCCACTTGTGAATAATCTTCTTCACTGTAGAATGATGGACTTCAAATTGTTTGGAAATGGCTGTATAACCCTTCTCAGACTGATGACAGCAACAATTTCTTGTCTAAGATTGTTGATGTCTTTCCTCCTTGTCATTGTGTTAACACACACCTGAATGCTCCAGATCAGCAAACTGCCAAAACTTCTGCTTTTATAGAGTTGGTCACACTTTCTGATGATCTTTTAATCAAAGACATTTGATTAGCAGGGTCTGTATAGTATAATATTGTTGAAATTTCACTTTTACAATCGCCCAACCTTTTGACTGTGAATTATTATCATTTTATGGATTTATTGACCCGTGGAGTTCCAATTCCAATGCAGTCCATTGTTTTAAAATGGCTAATAAACCTCTTTGATCAAATCCCTTGAACACTTTTACTGAACCTTATAAAAAAATCAAAGCAGAGTTCAGAGATCAGTGTCTCAAGTGAAAGTTTAACAAATGGGCTGTATCTTCAGAAGATACAGAAGGGCTCTATCTTGCTTTTTGACATTTAATGCACTGCGAAAGAATGTCCATGACCAGAATATGGTACATTCCTCAACAAAAGTGGTTAAAGAACAGACAAATATAGAAAGCAAGGATACTCATTTACATGCCTAACATACCACTGAACTCATGCTTTCAAGAAACAGTCAACTCCATCTACACATGTTTGCTTGAAAATGTTTGGGAACCTTTTGGATCACAAAATCAGACACTGAAAAATAAAACTGCTGGAAAGAGTGTTTAATGAAATCTTAGTTTGTGCAGAAAAGGCTTTTTTTGGTGGTTTGCGTGATGTATACATCTCAAACTGAATTTTTTTTTTACACTGCAGGACCCTAAAATGAACTGATTGAAGGGAAAGTGTTTAAAAAATGTTTAAAATAAACAATGTGACCATAAAATCTTGTATACCTTATAGATTAAAATAAATCTATATTTTTAACCTGAAAATCTTAGATAACTAATTTATGGAATAAATAAAAGATAGCTCATTTTTGTTTTGACTGTTAACTATTTGTACGTAAATGTCATGAGGATGAAGGTAGACGAACCCAAAAGCAGACTGAATGCTCACACACAATTTATTGTAGACAAAACAGAGAAAACAAAACCCACGAGAGGGCAAAACAGGACAAGAGGTAATTAGCCTTGACTAAGACTCGACTTGACGATGACTAGACAGTAACTAACAGCAAAACAATTCTCACTATACATTAAACAGGATTCCAGACAAAGTACTCACAGAGGTATATCATAAAGATAGACAGTGTTTGACAATGAACCGACAAAGGACAGAGAAACACAAGGGGGTTATAAAGGGAGGCTAAAAATGAACACAACAGGTTAAACTAATATGGTAATAATTACAAAACGAGGATAACAAGGGGGCGGGGTTAGAAACGAGACCACGCAAGCACATGGCCCAAACAAATGGCCATGTGCTGCACATGAAAACATGGGTCTGTCATGATTCTGCTGCAAGACGAGAGAAAATCAAGAACAAGATGGCAGAATCATGACAGTAAAAATAAAATAAATAAAAATGCCCGAAAACATGTAAAGGAATAGGTGGTATCCCTCTTTGGGATTGGTTTAGAATTTAAAAAGAGGTAATTTACATACCTAACATACCAGCTCGTGACTGCAGCTTTCTCTGCATTTTGCCACAATTTCTGTGTGCAAAATATGTTAAGGAGCAATAGTAGGTTCTCCTGAGATACACATTTCTGAGCTTATATTATTCTGCCCTTATATGCATTAACCGTTCAAAAGTTTGGGGTGGGTAAAATGTTTTAATATTTTTGAATAAGGTCTCTTATGCTCAACAAGAAATATTTCATATTATTTATTTTATCAATGTTAAAAACAGTTGTGCTGCTTCATATTGTCATGGATACTGCACATTTTTTCAGGAGTCTTTGTTTAATAGAAATGTCAAAAGAACAGCATTTATTTGAAATAGCCTATACGTTTTTTGTAACATAAATGTCACTTTAGATCAGTTTGGTGGTCTTCTCTGGATTCCGCTCTTTGGTGGTCTCATCTGATCTTTGTGATAATCTCACTCTGAGCTCCTGTTTCGAGTAAATACTTGGTGAGATGATGTCTCTTTGCACTTCAGGCATTTCAGAGGTGGTGGACAAATGAAAAAAAGGGTGTGTCTTTATGTGGGACATAATGCTTTGAAGGTCTTCACAGGTGCTATCATGATGAACCCCCTCACGGTCACCTCACGTTATCACTCTGCCCTATTCATTTGTACACTTTTGAAGCAGTTTAAGATTACAATGGGACACAGAACTTTTGAGCTATAGATTTACCCCTGTCCTTCTCTTTCCTCATAATAGCTCTTTGAAACATTGGCTCAATTCATTTGAACTCTCCCATAAACTGAACAATGTGTATTTAAATTGACCGACCCGATCTCACACAATGGGAGAATTCACAGCAATGTGTACAGTGATGGCATATAGTGAAGAACAAACAAAGCGCCTCTTCATTTTGTGGTGTGTCTCATCTTTCTTTTCATAAATAGCAGTTCATTAAAAAAGTTCTAATCCTGTGCTTATTGTTGACCAGGTGGGCATTCACAAGCTTTCGATATGCAGTATTCATCTACATTTGCTCATGCCATTGTGAGAGTTTCCGTTTATATTGTGTTCAGTGTCTTTTGGATGAAGTGGAAGCTCGGTCTATGCTGCAGCAGAGGAAATGAGAGGAGTTTGATTCTCATGACCTTGGGCTGTTGTCTAGTCAGCTCCACTGGATCCCAGTGACATTCAGAGAGATCCACACTGACCCTGCACTGTCTGAACAGCCAGATCCATGACGTATCTCCACACCTGGATCAGTTCTATATGGATCTAGATTTCTGACTCTCATCTACCTATCAGCATATCAGAATGATTTCTGAAGGGTCATGTGACTCTAGGACTGAAGTAATGATGCTGAAAGTTCAGCTTTGCCATCACAGGGATAAAATGTATTTAAAACAAATTTTTTTAAATAGAAAACTGTTATTTTAAATTGTAAAAAAAACAAAACAAAAAAAACATTATTACTGCTTTTACTGTATTTTTTAAAATAAATAAATGCAGCTTTGGCGAGCATAAGAGACTTCTTTCAAAATCTGAAAAAATCTCACTGACCACAAACCTTTGAACGGTAGTTTATGTGTATTATATGTTTATGGGATTGCACTTTCACTCTTATACCCTGAGAACTTTCTCCACTCCTCTTGTTTTCACTGAAGATCCACAGCCTCCACATGCTTTTCATGCCTGGCCTACAGATCAGCTTAACATAACAAGTACAAGTCTTTGTACTAAACAGATGATCCCTTCTGGATCTTGTCATGTTGAGTCAGCACTTGCAGGTGTCTTGATGTCTGGACCGTCACACAATGCAAGTGTAAGACTAATGGAGTCTATAATCCCTTGAGCATGTGAGAAATCAAAGGATTGGGATCTTATAAAACAAGAGAAGCTGTCATCCCTTAATCCAGCTGATGAGGAATCTTACTGCATAACTGACTACAGAATCTGACGGGGAATTCCACAGCATGTTAACACTTTGGAGTAGACAGGTGGTTATTTAAACCTCTGATGCATGAATTATTAATATTATTATTATTATATTTCTTTAACGAGACATTGTCATATGGGTAGTCATTCGGTAAATATACTGACCCAAAACCTACTTCATTTTGATATGGACCAAACAAAATGATTAAGTGACATTGATTCAGTGACCGCATTGATAGATTTGGTTCAGTGAAAGGATTTGTCAAGACTGATTTAAACCGGTCTGGACTTTTTGAACTATTCACAGAAAGAACTGGCACATTTGCATGGGAATCGGATCACAGTGTTTGCGTTATACGTGTTTGATTCACTAAAAATAACTAGTTCATAAGAATCATCTGTTTGTGAATCAGACTCCGTTGACTGTTGTATGTTTATTTAAATGCGTTACACGAGGAATCTATATAAATACATTTTACCCGCAGTGTACAATCATTTTAGTGCATCACATTCAATATAGATGCCGAATTCACAATTATAACTCGGGTAATTATAAAATCTTTAGACATCATGTGACAGAAGATTCAGTAGTAACAACACCATAGATTCACGGACACTGAAAAGCAGTGTAGGTAATGCCGAATAGATTTTGTTTTAATCAGACACCGTTAAACTCTGCTTCTGGAACAAGAGCAAAGAAACCGGCACAATAATTTACCTCAAGCTTTTATTTGCATATCCTGCTTTGCACTACAGTCTCCATAGTGATTTAAAGGGAGCTTGCTAGTGTTTTCGGGGAGTTTTAAAGTTATCAGGAAGGTTCTCAATGGTCAGTAGCAGAGGGAGGATACTGATGTTTTTCTCAAGTCTCTTTTGAATACATGTAACTGAACATGATTTTTTAGAGTTGTGTACTTGTTGTATACAACTATATGTTGTACGTTTTTTAAAAAGCAGTTTTGAATAAATGGTAAATACATTTTTATTTTAAATAACTTTCATCCTCTTTTGAGCCACTAATTATTTATTTGTAATGTAATTATTTGAATGACTCCAGATCAAGACTTTATCACAGTATGACAAACTGTGCACATTTATTTCAAGTACAATCTGTTATTGTGTTTGTATTCCAGATGGGAGGAGGAGGTGTCCAGACGTCAGCAGATGGAGTCTTTGGTGGAGACTTTACAGGAGGTGAGATCTCAGCCCTATTACATTGTGACTGTGTTGATGTTTGACATCCATACATCTGCACCGATGCATGTCTAGCTTTTAGGTAATTCTATTGTATGGAAGAAAATTCCCCACCCACACTGTAAAAATATATTCTGAGACCAAGTAAATTATGCAGGAAAAAACAACCAGAGTTGCTTGATTACTGTAGTTTTGTAGCATGGAAACTTAACATTAAGTTCAGTCAAAACATTTCATTAAAATAATTAAGTAAATATATTCAACTAAAAAAAGCCATGCAAACTATTGCCTTCATTTTCACCCACTCGTTTTTTTTTTTACAGTGCACAGCTAAACTTTCTAAATGTTCTCCTTACAGAGTGTTCAGTCGTCTGAAGCATTGCAAGGAGAATTGAATGAGAAGATGGAACGTCTTAAAACAGAGCTGGTGGTCTTCAAGAGCCTAATGCCTCATGATGTAAGTGTCCTGCTTTATCTGGTATCAATTTCTGCACACTACTAAAGACATGCAAAACATGCAAATATCCATTTACAACAGTACTTCATTTAAAAGAGTATAATTTGACTGCACATGTGAGAGATTAATAAAGATTACAAGATTGACTTTCAGGGAAATAAAAATGAACCCATAGGTAAATAGCTCTGGCATTAGACTGAATAGATACCCATAGATCTGTGTGGACAAATAAGCAATGAAGCAGTCAGGCTTCTGGCCCTGGAACAGATGCATATTGTTCTTTACTGTTGAGTAGCTGTTGCTGAGTCCCAGTAATAAAGCACAGCTGACTGCTGCCTCCCTGGATAATATGTTCCTTAATGTGAATGCACACTGTTACAAAGCATTTCAAAAGAAGCTCAACCATCTGTTGTAGCCAAATGAGTTTAGAGAAGTTTATCTGCCTTTGAGGTTTTTATAATGCTTACTAACCCATACAAAGCAGTGTAGTGCTGTTTATGCACAAGTTTCTATAATAATATAACTATATAATACAGTACATGTCAAAAGTTTGGAAACATTACTATTTTTTAATGTTTTAGAAGAAGTCTCTTGCTCACCAAGGTTGCCGTTATTTAATTAAAAATAAGGTAAAAACAGTAATATTGCAAAATATTATTACAAATTAAAAGAACTGTTTTCTATTTTAATATATTTTAAAATGTAATTTATTCCTGTGATCAAAGCTGAATTTTCGGCATCATTACGCCAGTCTTCAGTGTCACATGACATGACCCTTCAGAAATCATTCTAAAATGCTGATTTGGTGCTCAGGTAACATTTCTCATTATTATTATTATCAATGCTAAAAACACTTGTGCTGCTTAACATTTTATTTTAACATTTTAACTTTATTATTATTCATGCAGTTTTTATTATCTAATATTAAAGGCACAGTATGTAAGTTTCGCCACTAGAGGTTGCTTATTCAGAACAATAACACAGGCGCAGCTTGATGACGCCGCAAATTAGCGTGGAATCATGGGAGTTGTCGTCTTCACCTCCACAGCCGATGGAAAGCAATCCGACGGGACTCTGGCAGAAATTGTGTTAATGAATGAGCTAATGTATTTAAAGTTATATTAATATTACTGTGGTATGGGTCGAGAACCTGGGACATTTTACGTTGCTGTTTTATTATGCTTTATCTGACTAATTAAAATCGTGTGGTAACGCTGCGCTGTTTAACTTGGTCAAAACAATCATACAAAAAATATGTTTGAGTGTGTTGAAATTTTTTTAATGTTACTCTGTGCATTCGCTTGGTGGCTGGTATGAGACACTTGTTGCACATTGCAGTAAGCTAGATCGATATTAGAATATCAGATTAATAAAAGCAGGATGACTTGTGTTGCTAAATGGCATGCAGTTAATTTTAAAATATATTGTATGGTGGAGAAAATGCTGTATTACTGTTATTACAAATAAAGCTCTTTCTGATTATGCTGTTAGCCACTCGACAAAATAGTGTTGTCTCTTGAGGCATGGTAAAAACAAGAGATTAACCCAATAAAGAGATTAATTCAAACAGTTGCTCACCTGCAGCTAATAATAATATATTATTGTGTATATATACAGGCTTGGGAGGGTTACTTTAAAAATGTATTCCGTTACAGTTACAAATGACTTCATAAAAAAAGTATTCAGTAACGTAATCCAAGTACTATAATATGAAAGTAATGTAACTGATTACTTTGGGATTACTTCAAGGTCACGTATATAAATAAAGTCAAGCAAGAAGAAATATTATTTAAAAAAATTGTTTACATTTATTTATTAAGGATTTGGTCCAGTGTACAATTTTTGCAAAATATACACACATGCTTGAATATATATGTATGTAAAGGGCTATACAGACATCTAGTGGCTAATGTATGGTATTACAGATTATTTTGTTTTATTTTTAACTAATTTTTAACAAACAAAATAAAAACACAACATTAAATTTTTTTACACAATCTACATATTAGTTCATTTTAAAATAGGCCTACATGTTGACTAAAGCCGTGATCTTTCTTAATTTGCCTGACTGGACGTGGGGCGTTGGCAGTGGGAGTTCCCCTACGTTACCTAGACAGCGAACATCCCGTTACGTGAGAAAAGATAAGAAAGGACATTTTGGGTATTAAAAAAGCTACTCTCCTAATTTCTACAAAATAGCAGCGGAATTTCCATGAATTAAAAGCGATTTTACCCGCAGGCTGCATCATTTCTACTAGCAGCAGTGATTAACTCTGCGTCTGAGGAGATTGTAGAAAGCTGTTATTTGCGCATGCACCAGCGCGTGGCACACGTGAGTCATTACTGGCAACAGAACCAGGAACTACTGTATAATCAAGCAGCGCTTAATATAGTGTTATTATGCCAAAATACTTATTTATTTAGTTTTAAATGAAACCATTGTAATCCTGAAAGTATTCCCCCTTTTTTCAAAATGTAACTATAATCTGATTACTATGTTTATTGACGTAACTGTAACGGATTACAGTTACTGGATTTTTGTATCCTGATTACATAACGCCGTTACATGTATTCCGTTACTCCCCAACCCTGTATATATATATATATACTGTGTATATATATATATATATATATATATATATATATATATATATATATATATACACTACCGTTCAAAAGTTTGGGGTCAGTAATATTTTTTATGTTTTTAAAAGAAGTATCTTCTGCTCACCAAGGCTGCATTTATTTGATAAAAAAACAATAAAAAAAAACAGTAATATTGTGAAATATTATGACAATTTAAAATAACTGTTTTCTATTTTAATATATTTTAAACTGTAATTTATTCCTGTGATCAAAGCTGAATTTTCAGCATCATTACTCCAGTCTTCAGTGTCACGTGATCCTTCAGAAATCATTCTAATATGATGATTTGATGCTCAAGAAACATTCATTATTATTATCAATGTTGAAAACAGTTGTGTACAATTTTTTTTCCAAAATTCTTTGATGAATAGAAAGTTCAAAAGAACAGCATTTATTTAAAATAGAATATTTTCTAACATTATAAATGTCTTAAATGTAACTTTTGATCAGTTTAACTCATCCTTGATAAATAAAAGTATTGATTTATTATGACCGCCGCTAAGCGGTCATATAGGGATTGTCAAAGTTTTTTTTTTTTTTTTTTTTTGTCATCTACTGAATTTTTCGTCAACGATACCAGGGACACCGAAACACCGGGGCACATGAAATTTGGTGGGCATGTAGCCCCACTAGACTTTTACGGAAAAATTTCGTTTGGTCCCCGGGGGCCACTCCCCCCCCCGCGCTGGGCCCCCCCAAACCCAAAAAATTCAGTTTTTCCTAAATAACTACCTGAACCGTGGCACCGAGGATGAAGACATTTTTATGGTATGTTGGTCTTAAGGGCCCACATCAACCTAGCCCATAATCACTCATTTGTGATTTGCGCCCCTCCCATAAAAAATGAAAATCCAATATTATTCTGCTTTAATCGCCCCTATCTTCAGTTGAGATGTTCAGAACTGCACCATATTTCATGTGTATGATTAACTTGACATCCTCTGGGGGTATGCTAAGTTTCGTAGAATTTCATCCATGGGGGGGTATAAAATAAATTCATTTATGTGCACATTTAGTGACTGTACACTCATCGGCCTGTAGATGGTGGTGTTGAGCGAAGGGTTGCTGGTTTAGGATGATACTGTCACACACACACATGCAGGAATACAAACAAACACACACACAGACAGACATGCACATACTACTACTAGTGTTTAATGTTACAAAAGCTTTAGATTTCAGATAAATGCTGTTCTTTTGAACTTTCTATTCATCATAGCATCATGAAATAAAAATGTAAATAACTGTTTTCAACATTGATAATAATCATAAATGTTTCTTGAGCATCAAATCATATTAAAATGATTTCTGAAGGATCATGTGACACTGAAGACTGGAGTAATGATGCTGAAAATTCAGCTTTGATCACAGGAATAAATTACACTTGACTGTATATTCACATAGAAAACAGCTGTTTTAAATTGGAATAATATTTCACAATATTACTGTTTTTGTTTGTATTTTTAATCAAATAAATGCAGCCTTGGTGAGCAGAAGATACTTCTTTTAAAAACATTAAAAATCTTACTGACCCCAAACTTTTGAACGGTAGTGTATATGACACGGGCCATTACACTGGTTAAAATGACTGATTTCTCTGGTTCTGAACATTGTTGGAAACATTTGGTATATTGTAAGTACACAATTCAACAAAATATATACCACTGTTCTAGTGGTTTTGGGATATTTAAATCTAAAAATCTTACATATTGTGCCTTTAACTGAGGCTGTGTAGAATATTTGCATTTGTAAAAGATTTTTCACACCACAGGGCTGTTTGCATGATATTTCTATGTAATATTGCTTAAGTATGTTGTGTTACTTTTTTATAAAGCAAGAGAGGTATGTTTTCCTGTTCCAGTTTTCTGCTGAATCAATGCATGACGGATTACGTCTGAAATGTCTCATTATCATGCATTTTTGTATAGGAAGTGTCTGACTTGGACACTAAAATCCAGGAGAAAGCCATGACGGTTGATATGGACATCTGCAGACGCATCGACATCACAGCCAAGCTGTGTGACGTGGCACAGCAGAGGAACTCAGAAGACATGAGCATGATATTGCACGGCAGCCCATCCAGAGCTCCTCCCGAGCAGAAAGGGGTACGGAAACTTACTCTCAATAGATTATGATGATACCTTCCGATTTACTGGAACATTGTGCAAATTTGGAGCTCAAATTTGATTTGCAGTACATGGAGTTTATATAACAGCTTATCATGCAATTTGAATCTTTCAGCAATCTGAGAATGTGTGTGTGTGTATTGTAGGGGATGGCGGTATGTAGGAGGAAGGAGTGTAAGGGTGAATCAGAGGAGCAGAGACTGGAGACTGATGTTGATTCTGCTCACTGTGAGGAGGACATGCCTGGTTCTCTCAATATCACTGATGAGATGAAGAGGATGCTCAACCAGCTGTGAGTCTTCATATTCATTAGAGGAGTGCTTCTCAATTGGTGGGTCACAAGACCGTTTTGAGTGGGTGTACCGTCAAAAAAAACATGTTTTTTCTGGATCGAGACTTTAATTTTGAAAGACGTGAACGAAAGCTGCTGACTCTTCTGTCAGACTCAGTTTAAAGGGATAGTTCTCCCAAAAATCAGTATCATTTACTCACCCTCAAGTTGTTCCTAACCTGTATGCATTTCTTTATTCTGCTGAACACAAAATATATTTTTAAGAAAATGGGCAACCAAACAGTTGATAGTCCCCATTGACTTCCATAGTATGGAAAAAAATACCATGGAAGTTAGGAGGCAGGATCTCTTTATTTAACAGTTCAAACTAAATAATAGAAACGCGCTTAACACTCAGTAGCACAGAATAAACATAGGAGAGAAAGACATACACAAGAAATTTACTTTGACTAGAGAACAGACAAAGGATGAACAGAATATGAGGGCTATATATACACAGAGCTAACAAAGGGAACTAAATGAACAACAGGTGAACTTAATTAGTGTTTAACTGGTGCACACAAACACACACACACACACAAGGAAACTAGGGGTGTGTCTCAATCAGCTCCCGAGTTCGTGAATCAGTAAATTTGGTTCAAGAATTCAGGCACTGGTAAGGACAGTAAAGGACGCTGGCTCACCACACATTGGTGCACTGATGACTCTATTTCAGGCGACGTGACTACGTCCTCATTGCACAACATTATTACTGGTATTTACAACAGCAGAGCTGATATCTTTCTGACATTACTTGTAATGATTTTTAAGGACATTATGATAAATACTTTGCTTACATGTGCAACATTTCAGCTGTAAATAAATTATAAATGTTAGCTAGATTGTTCATTACCTATCTAGCAATGTATGTTTATCCAGCTGAAATATAATTAAATAATGGTTTATATTTTAACATCTGTCTTGTGTTATTATGTGTTGTGAGTTAAAATTCGAGCTTCAGAACTTCCATTAAGGGAACATAGTGAGCATTGATGCTCCCTGGTTTTCACTGTGCATTGTGGGACTTTTTAGGTAGTTAACTTTTTAGTGCTTTGGAAGTATTCTGTGATTGAGACAGCCCTTAATATGGCTGACTCCCTGAATACACATGCAGGGAATAGAAACAACATAACCAAACCAAAACAGAATATATAAGTTATATATATAATTTTTCAGGAATTAGAAAAAAAAAATATATATATATATATATATATATATATATATATATATATATATATATATAATATATAATATATATATATGTGTATGTGTGTGTGTGTATATGTATATGTGTATATATGTGTATATATATGTATATATATATATATATATATATATGTGTGTGTGTGTGTGTGTGTGTGTGTGTGTGTGTGTGTGTGTGTGTGTGTGTACTATATCTATATATATATATATATATATATATAATATATATATATATATATATATAGGGTCACGGCCTAATGACCATGAGAAATTGTTGGTCCCATCGTCAAACCAGTTGAGAACCACTGCATTGGAGGGCACCTTCTGATGGTTTTGTGTGTGTGTGAGAGAGAGAGACAGATAATAAAAATGTATTATTATTATTATGTTTATTATTATTGTAGTGTTTAGTTCATTTGTTGTTTGTAAGATCATTAAGGGTTTATAACATGGAAAACAAAATGCTGCAAAAGTATAGAGTATGGACTTTTGAATGATCACTTACTGCCATCTTGTGTACATATGGGGAACATGGTCATTTTGTGAGCTGTGTATTTTCCTATTTGAGACAGATCTCTTTTTATATTATTTTTATATTAAATTACTATTATTACCGTTTTTCTTCTTATTGCTTTAATTAAAATCTGGATATTAACTTGTTTTTCTTATGTTCATTTGTTCTATGTTATGTATTATAGTCTTTTGTTTATCTTTTGTTTGTAATCCTTTAGATTGTGGCTCTGTTGATTTTCCTTTCCTTTTCTTCTCCTTGTGTCTCCTCGTTTCCTTCTCTTTTCTCTTCCACGTCTGTGTCTGCTGCCTGTCTTGTGCGCAGAGGTTGCTCAGCTAATTGGTTTGTTGGCAGGCGGGAAACGTTCGAGTTTGACGATGACTGTGATAGTCTGGCGTGGGAGGAGACGGGGGAGACTCTTTTGCTCTGGGAGGATTTCAGTAACTACAACAGTCTCACCACCTCCGCCGCTTCTGCTACAGGCACAACAGTGTCCTGCGCATCTGACTCTCACGGAGAACCTCAGGAGCAGGTGAGTCAGCAAACATGTTTGGATAAAAGTGCCAAATGATTCAAATGTAATGTAAATGTAATGTCTATATAGGCAACTACAGGAAGCACCCAATTAAATTAAACTAAATACAGTAGGAAACAACTGTGTTAATGCTCACTCACAAGCATAAGAAGCATCACACTCATATTAGCTAAAATACAACCTTTATTTCTGTGAGATATTTTTAGAACTTTTTTTGTAATTATTGAATTATAAATACATTATACGTATACATTTAATATAAACTTAATTGTATTTAAGTATTTAAAATACTCAGTAAATATTTTACTGACCATCAAATGTATACTTTTATTCAGGAAGGATGCATTAAATTAATCAAAAGTGAGATTAAAGACATATATAATGTTACAAAAGCTTTCTATTTCAAATAAATGCTGTTCTTTTAAACGTTCTATTCATCAAAGAATCTTGGGGGGAAAAGCACGTTTTCCACAAAAATATTAAGCAGCACAACTGTTTTCAACATTGATAATAATAAGAAATGTTTCTTGAGCAGCAAATCAGCATATTATAATGATTTAAATTGGACACTAAATACTGGAGTAATGATGCTGAAAATTAAAAATATTATTTTATATATATACTAAAAAAAAAAACGGTTATTTAAAATATTACTGTCTTAATGTTTTTTTGATCAAATAAAATAATAAGTTGTTTGAAACTCATCCGGAAATAACAAACAGACTTTTTATCACTCTTAAAACTAGACTTGATCAAGTGGTCTATACCAGATGTCGTATGCTTTTTTGCTTAAAGGTGAAGACCCAACTTTGTATGTTTTGTAAGATTCCCTTATCTGTCAAACATATTTTATTGGATTGTCCTGGACTTAATACAAGCAGAATGCTCTTTTATGAAGTTACTTCACTGAAGAACATATTTATGCCTGAAAAGGTTTTTCCTTTATGCCTCAAAATCTTGTATAATATGACTTGCTGTTTTTTTTTTTTTTTTTATGATATTTGTATTTTTGTAATTAAATTTTTGACATGAAAATAGCTTTGAATGCTGACATGGCATTAAATAAAATAATCTGAATCTGATCAAATAAATGCAGCCTTGGTAAACAAAAGAGCCCTTTTTGAAAAACGTTTTAAAAAAAAATAATTACAGAACCAAAACTTTTGAATGGTAGTGAATTGCCAAAAAATGCTGTCTATGTATTTTTGGGATGTTTCTTGTGGCTAAATATGCTGTCTTACTAATATTGACCATTACTGGCTGTACAATAGTACAAAATGTATGTTGACTCCTGAGAATATGAATAATACATAATGCATTATCCCGGCAGGATCGAAGTCTAGGTAGCCTCATAAATGAAACAGAATCCATCTTTAAGACCAGAGAGCAGGAGTACCAGGACACCATCGGAGAGATTGAGGTGAGAGAACGTTTGTGAATGATGAAGAACGTTTCAGCTGATATTTACTTGAGTTCAAAAACCGCTATCTTCCTCCCGCAGCTGGAACTGGCCACGGCTAAGAGTGACATGAACAGACACCTGCATGAGTACATGGAGATGTGCAGTATGAAGAGAGGGCTGGACGTACAGATGGAGACCTGCCGGAGGCTCATCCAAAGCACAGCCCCCACCGGCAGGTTGGTTTAATCGTATTTTAGCAAAACTTTAAAGTCAGCATGAAATGGAAGTTGTGGTAGACTTTTCTTCCCTATTGTGACGTATATCCAAGTGAAACGGCTTCTCGAACAGGAAAAAAATGTAGGGCGGTACTTAATTTTGTTCATCGGGAATTGATTGGACACAGCTGTTGCTGTGATGTCATGTGAGTGACAGGTTGTCCCGCCCCTCACGCCAGTAAACGCATCATCAGAGAAGAGAAGTCACTGCAAGAGGGAGGGGAAGTTATTATGATTAAAGATTTTGAATTATCCATTTTGATTTAATGGTGACTTTAAAATGAAACCAAACTGAGAATGCAAAGTAAAACAGTATGAATCTCCACAAAGGCTTTTAATGATTTATGTTCATGTCCTCTGTTTTCCAATGCAGACAGTCGCCCTCCTTCAGCTCTGTGGCCAGCAGCGATTCAGGAAACACCGATGACATCCAGGATGAGCTGGAGCCTGATGTAGAGAAAGAAGGGGCGGTAGAGATGAATGGAGAAGTTAGATGATGATCAGCCCTGTGTCTTTCTGGTTTCTCAGCTTCTTTGTGAACCAGTCACTCTTTTAAGTCTCTGGTCACCTTTTCTTACACAGTATGGATGAGTGTGGAATTTCAGATTCCCAAAGAGTAAGTATTGGTGCTTTATATGCTGTCTTAAAGCAGGACTAGCTGTGCCCTCTTCATCAGCACTGCCAAGGCATGGCTCCATAGTCTTCCTCACTAGCTTTAACTGATGTCACACTCTTTACAGTGTGATGAATACCATATATAATAATGCATATTATTATAAATAATATTATAATACTATATTATCATATAATATTGTAACACTTTACAATAAGGTGTCATTTGTTAACATTAATGTGAACTAACAATGAACAATACTTCTACAGCATTTATTAATCTTAGTTAATGTTAATCTGAGCATTTTTAAGATCAGTCTGTTAAGTAAGGGATAATGTACATCCAAGCTGGTTGTTATGTAAGAATCACCCTGTCCGGGGTTTATTCTGAGATAACAACCGACTGGATGTACATTATCCCGCTTATGACACGGCTACTTGCCACATAAGTAAATAATTAGACACGAAATATTGATCTTCGTTGAAATATTTGATCAGGTCTTTAAAAGCAAAGCTTCCGCGGAGAGAGCAGTTGCGAGCGCTGCAAGTTCAAAACTAGACGGACATTTAAGAGATACGGTATACAGTCATTCATACCACTTATTACACAGCATTTCGCCACATAAATAATTATGGATTATATTGATTTCAGATTAAACCGTTTTAAAATCGTACCTGTTTGTATTTTATAATCCAACATTGTACAAAACAATAGTCACAAAATGGCAGCAGCTGCGTTTGTATGAAATGAGAGAGCGAGTCCACAATACTGGATGGCATAATAAAATAACTGTACACAAAATATTGATTTGACTGAGTTTTAATATTTTATTAGCTAGCCAAATGCAAAACTTCCTGGAAGAAAAACTGTTCCTAGCAAGCATATAGCGCTGCTGACTTCAGTAACCCGGATGAGCCTGTGTTAACTGTTTTCGGTGGTTGTTATCGAGGAATAACATACCGCTGGCTGGCGCGATTGACCAATCAGAATCAAGCATTCCACAGAGCCGTGTAATAACGTTAGTTAAAGCTACACTGTGTGATATTTTCCCCCATCTAGCGGTGAAATTGTTTACGACTACCCAGTGAATATTAGTTTCTGTTCCTTTCAATTTCGAGGGCGTTTTAACTCCTAGGGTGGCCGTATTATTTCAAGATTAACATGGCTTCCAGTTCGACTTCGTCCAATTGCGCCTTTAAAACTATCACCTGTGATCCGTCGCAGCACAGATTTACGTTACAAGGTAAACAATACTTTTTCACCATTGACGCGAGGAAAAGTAACGCAAGTTATACTAGAGGTCGTTCTGGCGTTATGCACAACCATGCTATGGTTAGACAAGCAACTATAAAACTTAGAATTTACACAAATAGGCTGGATTACCTGTCGAGAAGAAAGCAGGCAACTTCGGCGTCCGTTTTAAAATCTTTGTTCCTCATGAGCTCTTTCCATCTGGGAAAAGTTACTCCAGTATTGACTTTGGTCTTGCTGATTTGCCTGTCGCGTTGACGTTTTAATTCTCTCTTTCGCTTCCTTGGCGACTCTGCTACATGTCCTCGAAAATAGGCGTGATCCTCCATCAGCAATCTTTTAAATCTGCCGGCAGTCGCGAGTAATCTCCCCCTCGCATTCGTCTCTGTGTCACTGAGTGTAAAGCGCGAAAGGCGAAGCTTGAATTTACAGGTATGTCCCTCTTTGGCTAATGTAGTTTCAAGATGGAGGGGCAACATGGCGACCGGCATTCGAACCCCTCACCCGTATGTACTTTCAATGGCAGATTATAAACTTACGAGAATACTTTATTAGTTGAAAGAAGTAAATATACATTAATGAGCACATATATTTTTGAAAGAACTAAGTGTTTTTTGCTAAGAATCAACTAAAAAAATGACACAGTGTAGCTTTAATGCACTGTGAACGAACATTAACATGGACATTTTTGTTAACATCAACAAAGTTATATTAATAAATGCTTTAAAAATGCATATTGCTCATTGTTAACTGATGTTGTAAATTGTAAAGTGTTACCTATAATATAAATATGATAATATATTAAATATAAATGTTATTTATTAAATGCATAATTTCTGCTATCTTGCTCCTTTGTTTACATGAATCTAAACGGCAAGTTACACACCCATCAGTTTAAATATCACACATATTAAAACACATTATAGAGGAAAGTATTCTTCTACATCGAGCTCTGGAATACATTCAGGCTTTTAACGTCACAATAGTCAGTAGATCAGCCATGCAGTATCCTTCACAAAAATATCTGAGCAATTATCATGAAATATCTCACCAGTTCAGATGTTTTCACCATATAAAACTGTTGCTCAACTAGACCACCGTGCACTAAGATCTATGCAATAATCTGGACTGATGTTACATTCTGTGATTCTTTTAGCTGGAACCAGATTCAGTATGTGTGAGTTGATGATTGTCCTGAAGTGCAGTTTTGCCTTTGTTTCTTTGGATTGGCTCAGTGTTGGAGAGTAGCAGTAAAACCCAAACTCATGTGCCTACAAATATGCTGTATACACTGTCTTAGTTGCCTTATATTTTTCTCTGAATATATTAAGGACACGCTTTGCTCTGCTATAGACCATTAAATCCTGAATCATATCTTTAGTACAGATGATGACATATAATTAATGTCTAAGATGTTAAATGGTGTGACATGAGATTTTTGGATGATCTCAAGCCATACTATATCTGTCCTCAGGTGTTGAAAGGTTTGGTCAAGCTGCAAAATAGATACTGAAAACTTTGCTATTACGTTTAGTTCTGTGTGTGGGTCATTCTCATGAAAATGTGCTATTTGTGCACTTGTTCCGTTTGAAAAAAATATTTAAAGATTAGATTTAAAATGCATAATGCTAACCCAAAAGCACTACATTATTTCGACCACATTACAGCAAACTGATGTACTTATAATAGAGAGTAGATTCTGTATGTTTAGTATAACTCTGTGTCATTGTGACTTGAAATACATTTATAACATTTAAAAACATAACTATTATAATAATGTTTTGTCAGAAAGAGAAAATGTCACAAGATGCAGAGACAAATTCTACATTTCTCAGAAAATTATAATTACATTTCAATAAAATAAAGGTCTTTTTTACAGTATAATGTAAATGTCAAACAAGCATTAAGAATTCAAATTGTTTTATTTAAAATAAAAAATTATATATTTGCATTACAAACAGTCAAATTAGTTGTTTAATGGGACTAAGTCATGGGGAAGCATACTAATGACATCACTTCACAAGAACGACCCACACACTATCCCCTCCCATCCCACAAAATGTGTTTTTGGCCTATTATTCGAGAGGTGGTTTATAAAATAGAAATGATTATTCATTATTTATTTATTTTATTGTACAATGAATGAATAATTAGCTTTATAAACTAAAATTATGTTCATATTAGCATATTACTTGCATTGCTTTTATTATGTTTGTTAATTTTTTTTTTTTTATTGTTTCTGTTTTATTATTACATGAACATTAATGATTAATTGCTTTTAAACAGTATCTGGGTGATGGAGGTTAAGTTTTGCTATTATTGCCTTTTTTAATTATTGGAAATGAATCATTCCGTATTTTATAGTATCCTCTATATGGTCATTCAGATGTTGTATGTTGATACAATTTATGATTTAATATTTGCCTTAAATATGGGCCATTCTAATAAAATGTATTAGTTTGTGCTGTATACTAAATAACTGATTGATATTGAGCTGAAAACAGCATGTCTGGAAATGAGAGTTTGTTTTTGGAAATCTGGAGGACTATGCAAGTCTTATGTAGTTGTACTCTGATTTTATGCTGGTTTTAAATAAATAAATAAAAAACTATTTGCCTTTTCAGTCTTTTATGACACTATTTTTCATCCAAAATCTACTTTTTAAACGTTCGATTCATCTTTGCAGCATGCAATGTTTATCATATCATTATTTGGGACAATGAATGTTCTTTGAGCTTCCCAACAGATTTCACATGGAAATTTTTGTTTTGCATGATTGAGCAATTCTCACTTATTTTACATGAATTTGCCTGTCGCTTGGATGTTGAGGTTGTGTTTTAACACATCTCTAGAAGAGAAATGAAAACTGTGGTCTATTTTATAGGTCAAAGTTCTGGGAAAAAGATATTGAGACAGGCAAATTCATTCCAACTGGTTCAGGCGGTGATACACAAATCACACTTCTTCAGAAATACAGCTTTGTTTTGCCATCATTATAGTGTCACATTCTCTTAAAGGGATAGTTCGCCTACAAATTCTGTCAACATTTTTGGGTGAACTATCCTTTAACAGCATAAGACTATAATGTTTAAAGATAACTGTTTTGAGCCAGTTTTTATCCATGATGTTAGATGTTTTATCAACATACTGTATTCATATTACAGCAAAAGTGTAATTTTCTCCTGTCAAACTATAATAACATTTTTGGATATGTAATAACATCATAGTTAGTGCCCTAATCTGATTCTTTTTCGCTTAAACTAATTATTTAAAAACACATATTCAGGAACTAGAACATCACTGTTCTGCTATTGCTGCTTTATTTGAAGCTATTATGAATACACAAAAAAATAAGTTAACTCCAGTATCACATTTGCCTATGTGTGCTTTTACTTACAATCGCAATACAAACATTTACACAGTTTGGTGACATATTTCCCCAGGCAAATGCATTCTCCTTGGAAATTACATATAGCATGCAAATCCTTGCCACCAACAGAGTATGGAGAAACAGTGGGCTGATGTGAAAAGAGTGTTTATAAGCACAAATGTGTCTGAAGAGCTCATATCAGATGTAAAATGGGTAAGATGTTGGTCTGGTTTGTGTTTCTCTCTCTCTTGAGCTTTAGTGACAGTGGAGGTCTTCACCTTCAAGGGGATTATATCATCTCTGGCTGGTTCCCCCTTCATAATTCAGATTCCACCATCCCATCGACACCTTACCTGACTGACTGCACACAGTAAGAATGAGCCTATTAGAACAATCTGATAATGTCATTTTATTGTACTTTGCATATTCCATTTGTATCATACCAAAGATAACGTCAGCGTTTTCTATAGGCATGTAAGCTATTTTATTCTCTCGATCCATGAAATTGTATTCACTTTTTCACAAAATTGTTGTGCCGATAATATAATTTGCCATTTAAACCACATTTTACCACACTGTACAGAATGTAAACAACTCTTATCTGCAATTTTTATTCCTAGAGGCTTGATCAACAGGCATGGCTATTATCTGGTGCAGGCCTTCAGATATGCAGTGGACGAAATTAACAACGGCACTCAGGATAAGCAACTCCTTCCAGGGGTCACGCTGGGCTACCGGACATATGACTTGTGCTCCCTCCCAGCCAGCAATCTGGCCACCCTGGATCTGCTGACCCAGCAGCGCCACAGTTCAGTTGTCAACAGCCGCTCTGTGGCCATCATCGGTCCTGACAGTAGTTCCTACTCTTTTACACCAGCCGCTGCTCTTGGTACATTCCTGGTGCCTCAGGTAGGCCTACAGGGTCACTAGATCAAGGTTTTTATTATGTCAAAATCACCATGTAACGGGGTTCAATGTTGTATTGCAAGGAAGGAAGAAGACAGGGGTCGGCGTGACTGAAACACTCACTTTAATTGCAAAATAAAAAGAAACAAATAAACAAAAGAGGCGCACGTAGCGCATTCACCGTGCCACGCACAGTAATAACAAAGAGGACAAATAACAATCACAACTTTCATTCAAACACAGCGTACAGGTGAGGTTCCAGTCCAACTCTCTCTCCCATCTCCTCCCGCATGCTGGCTTATAACCGGTCTCTCCATGCCAATCACTGCAATCAGACACAGGTGTTCCTCATTTTGCACTTGACCTACTTACTCACCGATCAGCCCCCTCCTTTCTCTCCTGCTACAGACTTCGCAAAACCACGCCCCCCTCGCCACATACCCCCACCGCCCGACTCAGGCCGGGGAGCCATCCGGCCTGCAGCCTCCCCCCCCCTCCTCCTGGAGAGGAAGTCAGCCACAGCCATCTGTACACCCGGCCTGTGGATCACCTGGAACTTAAACGGCTGTAAAGCGAGATACCAACGAGTGATCCGCGCGTTGGTATCCTTCATGCGGTGGAGCCACTGCAGGGGAGCGTGGTCCGAACAGAGGGTGAACTCCCGTCCCAGGAGGTAATAGCGGAGGGTGAGAACGGCCCATCTGATGGCCAAACACTCCTTCTCTATGGTGCTGTACACCGTCTCTCTCTTAGAGAGCTTTCGACTGATGTACAGCACCGGCCGCTCCTCACCCTCCACCTCCTGGGACAGGACCGCGCCCATCCCCCTGTCCGACGCGTCGGTCTGTAGGATGAAAGGGAGAGAAAAGTCAGGGGCATGTAAGAGCGGTCCACCACATAAAGCAGCCTTTATCTGGGTAAAAGCCCGCTGACACTGCTCCGTCCATTGAACCGTATCTGGTACCTCCTTTTTAGTTAGATCAGTCAGCGGGCTGGCGAGGTCCGAATAATTAGGCACAAACCTTCTGTAATAACCCGCCAGCCCCAGGAACTGTCTAACCTCCTTTTTGGTCTTAGGTCTCGGACAAGTCGCAACCGCTGCCGTCTTATCAATTTGGGGACGCACTTGTCCATGACCCAAGTGGAAGCCCAGATACCTTACTTCCACCCGCCCAATTGCACACTTCTTCGGGTTGGCCGTGAGCCCCGCCCGTCTCAACGTCTTCAGGACAGCCCGCACCTGCTGCATATGACGCTGCCAGTCACCACTATAGATGATGATATCATCCAAGTAGGCAGCGGCATATGCAGCGTGCGGTCGGAGAATCCTGTCCATCAGACGCTGAAACGTTGCCGGAGCCCCGAACAACCCGAAAGGAAGAGTGACAAATTGGTGTAACCCGAACGGCGTGGTGAAAGCTGTTTTTTCTTTGGATAAGGGAGATAAGGGGATCTGCCAATATCCCTTGGTTAAGTCCAATGTCGAATAAAAACGAGCAGTACCCAGCCGATCAAGCAATTCGTCAACCCTTGGCATTGGATAAGCGTCGAACTTCGACACAGCATTCACCTTCCTGTAATCTACACAGAACCGGATCGAGCCGTCCGTTTTAGGAACTAAAACTATCGGGCTCGCCCAGTCACTGCTAGATTCTTCTATTACTCCCAACTCTAGCATCGCCTCTAATTCGCTTTGCACAACTTTCTTTTTGTGCTCTGGCAGTCGATACGGCCGGCTGCGAACCACCACGCCCGGCTCTGTCTCAACGTGGTGTTGAATGAGGTCCGTCCGACCAGGCAGGGGCGAGAACACATCAGCAAAATCTGCTTGTAAATTACGCACATCAGTGAGTTGGGATGGTGAGAGGTGGTCTCCCCCAGCGGCCAGGGCGAGAGATTTTGTTTTGACATTCGCCTCTGGACCGAGATCCTCCTCTCCACTCACTACCATCGCCAGCATCACTGATTCCACCTCAGACCATTTTTTAAGCAGGTTGAGGTGGTAAATTTGATGTGCCCCGCCCCTATCTGTTCGTATTACCTCATAGTCAAGATCTCCAATTCGCCGTGTAACCTCAAAAGGTCCTTGCCACTTTGCGAGTAATTTTGAGCTAGAGGTAGGAAGTAATACAAGCACTTTCTCTCCCGGTGTAAATTGACGCAGTCTAGCCCCCCTGTTGTACAGCCGACTTTGCTTGTCCTGAGCCTGTAACAAATTCTCCCGTGACAGCCGCCCCAAAGTGTGGAGTTTTGTTCTCAGGTCCAGGACATACTGAATTTCATTTTTACTAGCTGAAGGTCCGTCCTCCCAAGTTTCCCTAAGGACATCTAACACCCCGCGGGGCTGACGCCCATAGAGAAGCTCGAAGGGGGAAAACCCCGTGGAGGCTTGAGGGACCTCCCGTACAGCGAACAAGAGGGGTTCTAACCACCGATCCCAATTTTTGGCGTCTTCTTGTACAAACTTTCGAATCATGGATTTCAAAGTGCGGTTAAATCGTTCGACCAGCCCGTCTGTTTGTGGGTGATAGACACTGGTCCGGATCGATTTAATGCCCAATAATTCGTAAAGTTCGCGTATCGTTCGTGACATAAACGCCGTGCCTTGATCGGTGAGAATCTCTTTCGGGATTCCCACCCGGGAGATTAGTTGAAACAGAGCGCTCGCCACGCTATTTGCGGAAATATTGCGAAGCGGGACTGCTTCAGGATATCGCGTTGCGTAGTCCACCAGGACTAAAGCAAAGCGATGTCCCCGTGCTGACCGTTCTAATGGCCCGATGAGGTCCATACCAATTCGTTCGAAGGGGACCTGCATCAACGGAATAGGGCACAATGGTGCTTTTGGGTTGGCCGGTGGATTCACCAGCTGACATTCCCGACAAGACGCACACCACTTGCGTACATTCTCGTGAATGCCCGGCCAAAAGAATCGGGCCATGAGACGGTTTAGTGTCGTTGTTTGTCCTAAATGCCCGGCCATTGGATTAGAATGAGCCGCCTGGAAAAGCATTTCCCGACGGCTTTTGGGTACCAACAACTGAGTTGTATCCTGCTTTGATTGGGCATCTTGGGTCACCCGATACAACTTATCTTTTATAATTGTAAAATACGGATAGGTGAGCGGTTGGTCTGGGTGGAGAAGCTGGCCGTCGATAGAGCGAACCTGATCAAAGGCATGTTTCAGCGTGTCATCCTGGGACTGTTCCAGGGGAAAATCATCGCGCTCTGAGAGAATGGTTCTCTCCAGTGCGCTCTGTTCCCCTGAACCAGTACCCAGAGGTTCCGGATCAGCTTCTCCCAACTGAGCAGTCGCCACCTTCCTTTTATCTTTTTCTACCCAAGAAGCATCCGCACATAAATGACCCAATAATTCATTAAACGCTGGCCAATCCGTCCCCAAAATCAGCGGATGCCGGAGATGCGGGTTAATCGCCACCTCCACACTATGCTTTTGTCCCCTAAATTGAATATCCACAGGCATTAACGGATAATTCACCACTTCCCCGTGCACACACCGTACCTTAACCATGCGGCCATTATCCAATGCCTTAGGTTGAATCAGGCTTTGGTGTATAGAGGTTTGGTTACAGCCTGAATCCACCAGAGCCTGAAAAGTACCCCCCTTTATACTCACGGGTATTTGGTACAGGCCAGCTTGATCGGGGGCAGCTTGCGGCGCATCGGGGACCCGGATCAGCGTCCCCACCTCCATCACCGGACACCGATCGATAAAATGACTCGGGTCCCCGCAGCGCCAACAAGCCGGCCCGGACCTCCCCGCCGCTCCAGTGGCAGGAAGCGGGTCAAGGGATTGGCGTGGAGAGAGAGGTAGCGCAGCCTGGGGAGAGAATCCCCCCCTCGATGGGCCCCCTCCCCGGGGAAGAGGCCTGGGGGCAGATACCGGCTCCGCAGCACCCCCTGTCCTCCACCTTGGAGCCGGCCGCGGCGGCAGATTCACCCGGTACCTGGGAAGGGGAGAGGGCTTAGGGGGGGGGGTAGAGAGAGAAAGAGAGAGAGAAGCAGATGGCAGGGGTTCGCCGACCCCCGGGCACGCCACCATTTGGTCCTCCGCCAGCTGGATGGCCTGGTTCAGCGACGTCGGGCGGTGGCACTGGACCCACTGCGCGGTCTTTGTTGGCAACCGCGCCACGAACTGCTCCAGCACCACACGATCGATGACTTCCTCGACGTCGCTTCCGTCGGCCATCAGCCACTTGCGGCACGAGTCCCGGAGCTGTTGGGCCATGATGAAGGGTCGGCCAGACTCCTCGAGGTTCAACGTCCTGAACCTCTGGCGGTGTTGTTCCGGAGTCCGGCCAACCCGCTGGAGAATGGCCCGCTTTAAATCCTGATAGACCAGGAGATTCTGGACTGGCAGTTGGTGTGCGGCCACCTGCGCCTCTCCGGACAGCAGGGGTATCAGCCGCATTGGCCAGTCCGTCGAGGGCCATCCCCGGTCCTCAGCCGACCTCTCAAACAGTTCCAGAAATGCCTCCGGATCATCCTCGGGGCCCATCTTGTTGAGAGGTATCGGCGAGGACGAGTCTTTGTCCGATGGGGGGACGGCCCTAACCTCCCGGTCTATCCAGCTCCGGAACAGCTCGCGGTCTTCATGCTGGCCTCGGAGGAGCGCCTCGAACCGTTTGTCCTGCTCCTCCTTTATGGCCAGCAGATGTTGATGTTGTTCCTGGTGAAGACCAGCGAGCGATTGGATGATGTCCGCAAATGGTGTACCTGGCGGAGTCTGCATGGCGGCGATCTTCTTCCTTCCCGGGTTTCGGCACCAGTGTAACGGGGTTCAATGTTGTATTGCAAGGAAGGAAGAAGACAGGGGTCGGCGTGACTGAAACACTCACTTTAATTGCAAAATAAAAAGAAACAAATAAACAAAAGAGGCGCACGTAGCGCATTCACCGTGCCACGCACAGTAATAACAAAGAGGACAAATAACAATCACAACTTTCATTCAAACACAGCGTACAGGTGAGGTTCCAGTCCAACTCTCTCTCCCATCTCCTCCCGCATGCTGGCTTATAACCGGTCTCTCCATGCCAATCACTGCAATCAGACACAGGTGTTCCTCATTTTGCACTTGACCTACTTACTCACCGATCAGCCCCCTCCTTTCTCTCCTGCTACAGACTTCGCAAAACCACGCCCCCCTCGCCACACACCACTTTTGAATAAGAAACAATATCAAGACTATAAAACTCCTCAAAAAACGCGCACACTCTCAAACCTGACTGCACATCACATTTTTGACTTTATTGATTCTGCTTTTATTCCGGAGTCCCTTTTATTTTATTGCTCCAGAGTCGCATATCAGTCACAAAATGCGCCGAGGAAGAAAAAAAACATATATGGCCTAAGTCGCACTGGACTAAGTCGCATTTTTTTTTAGAAATGTATTTCTCTAAAGCGGCACTAAAAGAATGTTTTAAAACTTTCACAGAGACCTCAAACTGAAAGCACAAAGCCTGTCTTTAAATTTAATTTCGTTTTGTATTAATTGAATCTTAATTTTAATCGATGTTTCATCAACCAATTGTCTGTATTCAATAAATAAGAAGAATATATAAGCTATTAGAAAATAGATAATCAGGACACGGAGGCGCTGGCGAACCTGGAGCTCGTCTCATAAATGAACCGAAACTCAGCGTGGGCCTATAAGGTAGCCTATTGCCTCACAGACCTGAGACATATAGATAGCTTTAAATGTCTACTTTTAAGCAGAACAATTCAAAACGAAAGTAAACAGACTGCGCTGCTTATGTAATTCGTATGAAATGTGCATTTCTCTGGCGCTGCGAAGATCGCGAGTCGTCAACTTCATCTGTCTAGCCGACACTGACATAAAAAATAACTGTTTTATTAGTAAACAATTAAAATGTCTCCTGCTATATTTTACATATTTGCCTGTTCCTTACAAAACACTGACAGTGGGGTTTTTGACGTTTTTTTTTTTTTTTTTTTTTTTTGGGAGCAGCTGCGGACAAATTCTTTCGACACACACACACACACACACACACACACACACACAATATTACGTAACACTCTGCGCTTATGTTTTAAAAAGATAATTTAACATATGAATAAAAAAATTTAAATAGCCCACTTAAAGTGTTTATTACAAATAAATGACTAAATGCTAAAAATTAATACATTTTAATGAACAAACATATGCGTTGCATTTACAATTCTGTGAAAACAGGGGGTGCTGCAGCACCCCCAGCACCCCCACTTCCCGCGGCCCTGCGATTGACAGCTCTTTATATAGGCTATATATATCCATTGTATAATAAATGCTGTATAAACGAAACATATAAATTATGTATAATTTTATACATTCACTTTTTTTTTTTTTTTTTTTTTTTTGTTGTAGATCTCCTACGAGGCCACAAACGAATTGCTGAGCAACAAAATTCTCTATCCGGCTTTCTTCCGCACCATTCCCAGTGACAAGAACCAAGTCAGTGCAATGATACAGATTCTGGTCAGATTTAACTGGACCTGGATCGCCCTTCTCGGTAGTGACAACTCATACGGTATTCAAGGAATGCAAAGCCTTACCCAGCTAGCTTCACTTCACAATTTATGTATTGCATACCAAGCCGTGATACCCGCTTTAACTGACAAGACGAAACAATACATGCAAGACATGGTCAAAAACATCATCAAAACCAAAGTCAACACTATAGTTGTCTTTTCCAATAAGAGGCGGGCCGCTGGCTTCTTTCCTTTTGTTATCGACCAAAACGTGACGGGTAAAGTGTGGATTGGGACAGAGGACTGGTCGGTGGCGCCAATAGTGAGTAACATCCCAGGGATCAGTACGATAGGGACTGTCATTGGTGTCGCAGTCAAATATACTGAATTCAGTGGGTATAAAGATTTTGAAAGGCTTTCTGTGCCTGGACTTAAAGACATTGGTCTAAACAGTTCATTCAACCTCAACGTCCCATGTATGCAAAATACAGACCTTTATGAATTAGCGATAAAAGGCTTTTCTTTGTCGCAGTATGACATTGTTTCCTCCTTTAACGTGTATAAGGCCGTGTACGCAGTGGCTCATGCGCTGCACAACATCCTGGATTGTGACTCTGGACTATGTCAGAAATATGAGGTGCAGCCATGGGAGGTGATTGCTTTTAGATTTAAATCACTGAAATAATAATATAGTGTGTGTTGTGAATAGTGTTGAACATCATTACACATGATTTTCTTTAAATCCCACAGGTATTTCACCAGCTGAAACAAGTTCAGTTTTCAATTCGAAACACATCATTTTATTTTGATAAGAATGGAGACCCTCCTACTGGTTATGATATTGTGACATGGCTATGGATGAATGGCCAGTGGTCATTTAAAGTGGTGGGAAGTTACAGTCCCGGTCCGAATGATCTTCAGTTAGACGCGTCTCAGATTCAATGGACAGGCCAGGTGTCTCCTGTAACCAAGGTAAGTCTGTATCATTCCTTATATGCATTATGCCATTTCTTGGCCCTGTATAACATATGACTGTTCAAAAGATTGGGTCAGTATGTTTTATTTGTTTTTGTTTTTCTGTTTGAAAGAAAGAATTTAATACTTTTATTCAGCAAGGATGCATAAATTGGTCAAATGTGAAATTAAAGACATTCATGTTACAAAAGACTTCTATTTCAAATGCTGTTTATTTGAATTTTTTATTCATCCTGGAATTTTTTTTTTATCATGCTATCACAAAAATATTAAGCAGCACAACTGTTTTCAACATTGATAATAATCAGAAATGTTTCTTGAGCATCAAATCATCATATTAGAATGATTTCTGAAGGATCACTAAAGACTTTAGTAATGATGCTGAAAATTCAGCTTTACCATCACATTACATTTTAAAATATATTAAAATAGAAAACAGCTGTTTTAAATTGTAATAATATTTCACTTTATTACTGTTTTTACTATATTTTTGATCAAATAACCCAAACTTTTGAACAGTAGTATACATGCTTCCCAACTGTTTTCATCTCTATCAGCTTCTATACACAAACAAAAGCAGTGGCAAATAAATACATAAATAATCATGATAATTGAAAATGAAATGATCGTATTAATGAAGAAAATATAATTAAAATAAGGTACCAGATAAAGTGGTAATAATAATAATGATACACTGTAAAAAATTAGATCATCAATAAGTTATGACATGTGTTTTACATTGCTTTAAAGGTCCCATGACATGAAATTTTCACTTTCTGAGGTTTTTTAACATTAATATGAGTTCCCCTAGCCTGTATATGGTCCCCAAGTTTCTAAAAATTTCAATCGGTGTAAATCGAGCTTTTGCTATCTTTCTCTGCCTTTGAGAAAATGGAGGCTCATACGCGCTGATCTTGAATCTCCTCCTTATGACGTCATAAGGAGGAAATGTTACCTCCCCTTTCTCTGCTTTGCCCGCCCAGAGAATATTTTCCGCCCATGAGAAAATGCGCTAGGAAGTAAGAACGCGCGCGCGCGATTTTAGTTTGTCCACGAGAGATATCATGGCTTTTGAGCGAGCGAAGCATAACAATTGCTCAATAATTGGATGTACAAATGAACACCGAAGGGTCAATACAGAGCTGGGCTTGCTGAACATCTGAAACTAAAGTCTGGATCACTCTCTTTGACTCAGCTACACACCTCGGACAAGTAACGTTAAGTCAACTAATGATATATAAGTGTGTTGCTTTACTGTTTATGGTTACCTAGATTTTACACGTAGAATGTGGCTGTAACATTAGCTATGCAGTTTATGTGTGTGAATACACACACTGTAACGCGAGTGTTGTACACGTCTTTGTTATTTGGATAACCGTTTTCCTGTTGGTTATATGGCGTGCGCGATATCCGCATTTCAAGATCGCAGAGCTTGATGTAATTGTAATAAGATAAATACAGACGTTACAGATCTCTCATGAAAAGGCAACAGTAGGTTAGCGTTAGCTACATGATGATAACTGTAAACCATCCGAATAAAGTACCGTATCCAGACATAATATTTTAAACTAACCATTCGGAAACGTCCTGCTGGAGCCGCTGAGTTGCAACTTCTTCATCCGTTGCTTCTCCATCTGGATCAGATTCTGGGTCAAACTGAAATGCTTGAAAGACTGCGTGTCTTCGTGCCATTGCAATATCCAACGTAAACATGCACGTCACGTTACCGTTGCGCAAGATGGTCAAGGCCACACCCACCCTCCACCTTGCGCCGCCTTTCTCCTCCTCATTAGTATTTAAAGCTACAAACACCGAAACGGCCCGTCTGAAGGAAGCTCATTCTGGGACTGGCTTGTAGTGGCTATAATTCTGCACCGAGGCTGAATTTTTGGAAAGAGATTTCAGATACAGTACTAGGGACCACTAAGGCCTATATTAAAGCCTACAAAAAGTAGCATGTCATGGGACCTTTAACAATTTTCAACTTTTTAATATACATTTTACAAGTTCAACTAATTTTAAAAGTCAGCTTGATGAAATGACTTCAACATCAAAGTTGATTGTAAAAAAAAAAAATAATAGTGTAATAATAATCATATTTTTGCTCTCTCCAGGTTCCCGAGTCAATTTGTTCCCCAGAATGTCCCTACGGAAACAGAAAGCTCATGACCGGACAGCATAAGTGTTGTTTTGACTGCATGGTATGCCCTGCTGGCACCTTCCTCAACAAAACTGGTACAAAAACACCCCAAATATCATAGAATTATCAAGTACAAGTATATACAGTACAGTAGTTAATGGAGGAAACTAGATCAGAATGACCAGACACAGGATGTCATTCACAGTATGTCCAGCAGATGGCACATTTTCTTCAGTTATGATGACTGCCATGTTTGCTTTTAATCCCCTTAAAGCTAAAATACTTTCTCAAATCACAGCTTTTGCATAGATTAGTATTCCATTTGTAATTGGGTTTCCTCCAATAGTGTAAACACTGTAGCCCTGGGACACTAGCAAAACATTGCGAAATATACGTCCACTTCACATTATTAATCTGTATGGAGCCTTGTTATGAAACATTTAAAAAAGCTTCTTACACTAAGTTAACTTGTATCCTCATAGGTTACACTAGCTGCCAAGCGTGTGCCAAAGATGACTGGTCTAAAGCAGAGAGTGAGACATGTGAGAAGAGGACAGAGCTGTACCTGTCGTGGGGCACTCCGCTCACTACTGCCCTGCTCATATACCTGGGTGTGACCCTGTTCCTCACCCTGGGCACAGCTCTCATCTTCCTGTTTAACCTCAGTACCCCTGTGGTGAAGTCGGCCGGGGGGAAGACCTGTCTGCTGATGTTGGCGTCTCTGACCGTGGCCACCTCCAGCACACTGTGCCACTTCAGCAGACCGTCCCGCACCGGCTGCCTCCTCAAACAGCCGCTCTTCATCATCAGCTTCACCGTGTGCCTGGCGTGTGTGACTGTGCGCTCTTTTCAGGTATGTTTGGCCATGTTGTTGAGGTTGTGAAGAGGTTAATGGCTTTAGCTGATTTACCCTTTAACATTTAATTTCTGTCTGGCGGCTTCTAAATGTATTTGGACACTTAAAGGAACACTCCACTGTTTTTTGAAATAGGGCTTATTCACCTTCTTTCCTACATTTAGATAGGTGGGCAAATGCATTTTTGTCTCAGTGCATGCATTGTTTTAGTTTGACAGGGTCGGCGCTAGCTTAGCTTAGCATAATGAATGGAATCCTTTGTTGCCAGCTAGCATGTCCTGAGTAAAAGTGATATAAAAAATTTTAAAAACCCACCTAATTACTTCTTGTGGCCTGCGTATTCACAACAAGTACAAATAGCGATGCAGATTAACACTAGACGATTTCCAATGCAGATATTGACTTGGGACTATATTAGGGGGAAGCACAGGTGAAGCACTGCTACTTGGGCGCAGAGATATCACGCCCAAGTAGCAGTGCTTCGCCTGTGCTTCCCCCTAATATAGTCCTTAATATATAAGTCAATATCTGCCTAGGAAATCGCCTAGTGTTAATCTGCATCACTATTTGTACTTGTTGTGAATACGCAGGCCACAAGAAGTAATTAGGTGGGTTTTTAAATTTTTTTATATCACTTTTACTCAGGACATGCTAGCTGGCAACAAAGGATTCCATTCATTGTGCTAAGCTAAGCTAGCGCCGACCCTGTCAAACTAAAACAATGCATGCACTGAGACAAAAATGCATTTGCCCACCTATCTAAATGTAGGAAAGAAAGTGAATAAGCCCTATTTCAAAAAACGGTGGAGTGTTCCTTTAAGTTACCTTGTTGAATGTATATGCATTAGATAACTAAACCAGTGTTTATTTTAATGAAAGAGAGCACAAAAACATTTAGCAAAAAGATGTTGGTGAAATCAGTGTTGTGTCTAAGTCAAAATATTAACAAATTCTGGGGGAAACGGTTGATATACTGTTCAAATTGATCTACTATTAAATATGAGGCATGCACAATAATACAATTCTGGCCTACACAATAATATTTGTCCAAGTTAAATACGATAAATAGCAGTTATTAAAATTATATACTTTATATTTTGTGTAAATATAAAAAAAAAAATATATATAGGCTATATATAGAGGCTGACACAATGTTTGGATGCCTTGATTCACTTGTAGCATTTAAAACCAAAATATACAACATTAAAATGTCCAGTTTGAAACATTAATATTTGTTTTGAGATTTGCCAAAAATTACATTAAACAGCGAGTAACACTTTACAATAAGGTCTAATGCATTAACTAGTGTGAACTAACAGTGAGCAATATATTTGTACAACTTTCATTAATCTGAAATGTTAGTTGATAAAAATACTGTCGTTCATTGTTAGTTCATGTTAGCTCACAGTGCATTTACTAAAATTAGCAATTACAATTTTTGTAGTTAACTAGTTGACTAATGTTAACAAAATGAAAGCTTATTGTATGTGTTACCAAACAGGGTTATTAAATCATTATTAAAGGAGACCTTTTATGCAAAATTCAGTGTGTGTTGGCAGTGTCTGTACACAACCACCCTATAATGATTCAAATCTGCCCACTCTTCATTTTTTAATCCCATAAATCATAAGCAGTGTCTCAGAACAAGATTCTAGCATGTGAGCAGCAACTCATTTGCATTTAAAGATACATGCACGAAAACAGCATGTTTTTCCTTCCACTCAAAAAGGCATTTAGAAGGTTTAGAAGATTTAGATGGAATAATAAGTGATCTGTGGGTTATTTTGAGCTGAAACTTCACAGAAACGTTCTGGGGACACCTGAGACTTATATTACATATTGTAAAACGGGAATATACGGGAAAAATACGGGAAATGAGCATGAACAAATAAATATCCAATCTTCACCATATGGTATTACTACATTGTGCATTCGTGATAAATCACATTCCTATTTGTCAGTTCTCATAATACAACCTGAATCTCTCTCTTGGAAGGTGGTTTGTATATTTAAATGGTCCTCCAAGCTGCCAAGATTCTATGAGACGTGGGCTAGGAAGCGAGGCCCTGAGATGTTCATCCTCATCATGACAGTGGTGCAGGTCTTCATCTCGGTTCTTCGCATGCTCCTCGACCCTCCCTTTCCATCTCAGGACTATGACTTCTACCATGACAGCATTGTTCTGGAGTGCAGCAAGACTCTGTCTCTCGGGGCCTTCGCCGAGCTCCTTTCTGTGTGTGTGTTGAGCTTAATTTGTTTCTGCTTGAGCTACATTGGAAAAGATCTGCCTGCCAATTACAATGAGGCTAAATGCATTACATTCAGTCTCATGATATACATGATTTCTTGGATCACTTTCTTTACAGCTTACTGCATTTCCAGAGGGAGCTTCGCCATGGCCCTAAATGTAGGCGCCATCCTCTTAAGTGTGTTAGGGATACTCGGCGGCTACTTTTTGCCGAAGGTGTACATAATCTTGATAAAACCCCAAATGAATACAACAGCTCACTTCCAAAATTGCATTCAAATGTACACCATGTCCAAGCAGTGAAAGCGAATAAGACTTTCTACTATGTCTCTCAACATTAGGATAATCCAATAGTGCCTTCTAACAATACAGAGCAACATAATCCAAGTTTCAGTCTTAGAAGGAGCCGATACTCTGATTGTTTTGGGACTGTGACTGCTTGGCATATGCGTAGCCAGTGGGCAGATCGTCAGAGAAAGCCTAATTGTGTTGGCTACCAAAAGGGCAGAGCAACCGGTTCGGCTGCCCTGCGTGAACATCTGTCATGTGCTCCGCTCTCATGGGTGCCCAGTTTCACTCCAAACAACTCGGAGAAAAGATTTAATTGGGCAGCTAATTTTGCAGATACTAGGACAGATGGTGTCACTTGTCCTGTTTGTCTTTAGTAAAGCGCATTGCCCAAAGTTATCAGTAAATACAGTAAAAAAAATAGGATAAATATGGGAACACTTTACAATAAGGTCCCATCAGTTAACGTTAGTTAATTCATTAACCAACAATGATACTTTTGTTAGAGTATTTATTCATCTTTGTTAACGTTAGTTTATAAAAATGCAACTGTTTATTATTCATTCATGTAAGCTCAGGTCTATTAAATATGATTAAAGTCAGCACGTAATGGAAGTTGCAATAGTCTTTTACGTATCTGAATAAAACAGCTTCATGAACAAGAAAAAGTGTAGGGTGAGACTTGATTTTGTCCATCAGGAATTGATTGGATCATTGGATTGTAAAGGTTTGCTATTGCTGTGATCTCATGAGAGTGACAATATGTCCCACCCTCACGTCAGTACACACATCATTAGAAAAGAGAAGAGATGCCATTGCAAGAGGAGGGGAAGTTATTTTGCTTAACGATTATGAGGGCACAATGATGTGCATGGATAAATAATTTATAATAGAGCAATATTCCATAAAAAGAACAGGAATTGTATATTGTATATTTTGATTTCGTTCTTTGATTTTAACAATGTATCTGTTAAATTTCAGTCTTGATCCCCAGTTTTGTGTTATAGGACTTTTATTTTGAAGTTTATTCTCTGCACCCCGTGATTTGTTCCTGTTTCCATTGTTTTCATTGCTGCCTTGCTTGTTATCATAGTTACTATGGCAAAAATTCATTTGTAGAGCTCTCTAATTGGAATTGTTACTAGTAAGAATTGAATTAGAGAGCTTTGTAATTGTAATTCTTACTAGTAATAACTGAATTAGAGAGCTCTCTAATTGAATTCTTACTAGTAAAAATGCAATTACGACGAGTAACGCTGGGTACAATTTAAGCTAAAACGGCTTGCCATAAGTTACCCTTGTTTGTTTCCATGTCAATTAATCACCTTCTCCTGTCCCCTGTTAGCCCCCTTGTTATCTTGAATATATACACCATATACTCCTGTGTTTGTTGGTCATTGTCTTTACACCCTCTTTTGTAAAACTGTTGTGTTTGTTTCTGCCTCGTTTGGATTAGTGTTTTACCTGGATTTCCTCGGCCTTGTTTTGATTTGTTATATTCCTTGTTTGGACTTCCTGTATTTGCACTTATGCTTGGATTTACTTGTTAATGTGTTTTCTAAAATAAAATTGGATCCTCATCCCTTCTCTTCCCTGCCGAAGTAGGCTATTATTTTTTTTTTTATTATTGTTAGTCCTGTAAACTAATGTAGTAAACTTATTGTAAAGTGTTACCGGAAAACTCAGTTATGTGTGTAGGTTACTGTGAGAGGTCCAAAAGTCTGAGACCGGATTTTTATTTATTTAACTTTTTTCCCCTTACAAATTATAATCTGGGGGGGGAGAAGCTTCCATAGAAAACATCGCCATCTGGTGGTTAGTAAAATGCAGCCAAAAGCCTGTGAAAGAAGCTCCGTCGGCGTCGACGAAGCAGCCTCCACACACAGCATTTCAATATTATGTGCGTGTGTTAAATCACTCTCTCTGGTCAATTAATTTACCCATTAAAGTGTGGCAGTAAATACCAGTAGGCTATTAATATCAATATGATGGCTAATACAATAGAATAATGTAGGCTGCACATATGCCTAAGACACAGTTGCATGGCAAGTAGGCCTGTTTTATTTTCCTCAAATAATTTGTGTAAGTAATATTCATATGACTTGTATGACATTTAAAGGTGTAATTGAATAGGTTTTACTTGTAGAATAAGATCTGGGGTTCGAACATTCCGATACGCACAGCGAATATAGCGCAGGGGAATAGACAGAAAGTGAGGCAAATTCGATTGTTCTCGATCACGTGAGCTTCACATTTTGCTGCGTGCTCGATACGTGCCTCGAAGCTTCAGTGCCATACGTAAAATCACTAGTGTTTTTGTTTTGTCCTTCTTTTGCTTTAAAGACTGCAGCACTCGAGATGCAAACCCTAAAAGTTTGTGTAAAATCTGATGACCATGTTGGCCAGCATGATTTGAAATGATCCAAAGCGCATCTTGAGTTTTAATGGAAGAAAGATCAGACTGCCAAAGAGTCACGAACAATTTTACTTTGAATAGCGACTTAGAAATAGTATAGAATCTGAAATATGTTTTCGTTTATTTGTCGTAAGGTTTCTTTTATTTACATTTTTCAAAATCCTAAAACTTTTTGTTTATTACCAGGTTTAAATTTTCCATGTAGACTTTTAAACTCTTCTGTAGCTCTCCTAATTTTTCACTAATGTTCAGTCACACACACACACACACACACACACACACACACACACACACACACACACTTGCATGAGCCCCTGGGAAAAGATAGTAGCCTATGAAAGGCTTGCTGTTGTTAGGGAGGTCATCTCCATTGACACAGGAACGTGTGAGTTGGGAGCAGGGAGTGTTTCCCACACTACTTTTCCATTGTGAGCGTGATATTCTCAGGAGGGGAGAACAATAGACGTGTGCCTGTAGAAGTAGGCTGTGTAATTGTACTTACTTCACATTACCCATCTGTGTATAGAAACCTAATATAGACAGTTTTGAGAGTTTAAAATAATGCAAATGCATAACGCATAATTAATGCATATCATATGAAATTTGACTATTCCAGCAAAATAATAAAACATTATTTCTGTATGCCTCACACGCACACACACACTCACACAAATCTGGTCAAATTGGCCCTCCAGTCAAACTCTGTAAGTTTTAAAGGTTGTGATATTTTAATATTTTATTATATATAATTCCGGAACACCTTATTTGACAGAACTACATACATTTACAGAAAATCAATGGTTCACACAAGTTGAGAGATAGTCAATTAGCTCAGTTTACCTACAGTTAGTAGATCAGCCCATTGCTACAAGTGACGTTTTTTGTAATCCCTAACTTGTTAACATAATTAACTTGTTAATTTATAGTCTCAACTCTGTCTTTTCAATATTGTTCCAGTTGCTTAAGCAACAAACAGGATCTAAATACAGTCTGACTTTGAACAGATCACATCAGGGGTCTGTAGCATACAAACATTGATTCAATCTTCTCCCAAAACCATTTATTGAAAATGTAGAATTTTATTAACAGAAAATATTTGATGTAAGAGCTCATTTGCTAAGAATAATAATAAAAAAATTGGTCAAGACAACGAACAGGATCCTTTATCAAAGGTACAACATGCATGCCTTACCTAAACAATAATACAGATATCTCAGTGCAAACAGAAATATACTCTGAAAAAACTTTTAAGTACAATATCATTTCAAAGGTCTGATACATAAAACTCCACTGGAGTCAACCTCAATTAAATGTGCATACAAAAACAAAACAAGTTAAGTAATAATGTGGTAAAAATCACCCTAAGAGCTATAAATAATCCACCTCCTTCCACTGACAAACACATGTTTATCTAAAGTTTTTGTCAATCAATATGATGACAACACAAACATACACTTTGGAAATGCATATCTCCTACTTTGATGAGAGACGTTAATATTACTGTCCCTCAGGGTTTACAGTTTCACAGCATGTCTACCAGGGTCTCCAGACTCTCAGTTTGGACGAGGGTGCTGCTGGAGCAGAGCTCGCTCGCTGGGCGCTGTGGAGGTGCTGGAGCTCCCGGCCAGATCCTCCTCCGGTGGAGTGAAGAGTGAGGAAGTGGACAGACTCCCTCCAGCATTGAGAGTAGCCTTCATTATAGTCCCTCTGAGGAAGCTGCTGCCACTGCTGTTTGAGAAAGCTGACCGTCATTTCCAGGATATCGGCCTTCTCCAGTTTGGTGCTGGGGTCATGGCTCTGGAACTCCTTCTCCAGGAGACTTTTGAGCTGGTCGATGCTGCTGTTGATGCGGTCCCTGCGCATCTTTTCAACAATTGGCTTCCTCGGCTGAAGGCAAACGAAAACACTTGTTAGAACATTTTTCAAACATAGATTCAAATTTTGGGTGAAACGCTTTGGAAGAAGAACTGCATTTAAATTGAACATACCTTTATTTTGTCCTTATCACTGAAGCGAAGATGGTCAAAAGAGGAGAGTGTAGCTGAATGTGGTGCCATGTCCGTGCTGAAACAGCTTGCTTTTCTGTGGCAAAACGATTTGTGAGCCTCTTTGAGGAGAACCCCTTGTATTTATAGAGCAGCATTACCATCACAAAGCCATGTGGCCTGTGCTGTGTTACTGTTCCCACACTCTGAGACCAGAGGGCCGGCTCATCACAACAATAGAGGACATTAATTTTATGGTTAAATGCCTGCTCGCTTCCACTGGAGGAATGTTTCCCAAGGTATCAGAGAGGCGCCGTTCTTGAAGGTTCAGTGAAGGAATTTGGTCCTTCAGCCAATTAGAAAAATAGAATAAAAAAATTATGAATGTAGGTTTTCAAATGCACTTTGCTTTCACAAAATCACATATAAAAAAGATTAAAATAAAATATATCAGATGAACCATGACTGATGCTTGCGCATGTATCCAATTTAGAGGTTTGTGTAACCAAAATATATTGCAAGGGAAACTCTAGCAGAAACTTGTCTTTTACACATAGGCTACATTTTAATGCAATAAAGTAAACCATGACAACTCTTATTTGATATGTTTGTGCCTCTAATTCATACTTTGTGTAATCAATGCAAAAATTGACCATGCAGTGTTGAAAAACAAAGAAATCTTGATACAATTATTTGATAAGTTATTTTTGTAACCTAAATATATTGTACAAAGTGCGTTCATTATTGTAGGCTACTATTTTTGTAGGATAGGCAAACTTTAGCAAATTTTCCAGGGGCAGCGTTTCTCAAAAGCATCGTGAGGTAAGTTTAATGATGGCAATAGGCTTACGATGCTCTGGGAAACGCAGCTCAGGTCTGGAGCGTGACCAACACCTACTTGCGACAATGGCACGTGGTTAAAACTGTCTGTGACATATCATCAAAGCTACGAGAAACACAGCTGGAAACACAGATTTGAGCCCGTTCCCATGAATTTCCCTTTGATAACTGTTAACAACATGACTGTCAGCTCCACAAGTTAGGTGACAGAACAGTCGCGTCCACGTGCCAAATTACGGAAGTCCTCATGAGCTGTGAAGGCACGCGTGAGAAAATCTGAATAATATCCTTTTAAAAAACATTCTCAGTCCTCACCTGCTATTTGTGTGAATCGAAATAATGCTAGTTCGTTTTGTTTCGTGATTAAAAGTGTTTTTTGCTTCATCTCATTTTATGTCTACGTGTCTGTCGTCACTCCATGGCCAGCACGCGCAGGAGCTCGTGCTGAGATCAGTGAGGTTCATTGTGCTGTTCCTGCTGCTGCTTCTTAACTGCTCCGATCACACGACCAGCAGACGCCAAAAGGGTCAGGACAGAGACTCCTGCCATTGTCATGACTGTGGGAAAGACACAGCACGTAAGTGAAGTGTTTTACTGTGGTAACAAAGTGCAATCAGAACGAGCAGGTGAATATAGATTATTAATGGTGCTTTGATTTCTATTTGAATAAACGGAGATGGAGAGAAAATGATGGAGAGCAAAGACTAGTGTTTATTCTACATAAGTATATATATATATATATATATATAGTGTGTTGTGTGTTTGCTTGTATTTTTCACATATACTATTGAAATACTTTGAGTTTGTGTTTGAGGACATTCCCACTAACCTGGGTGCTCTAATCTGAGGAGTGCAAACAATTCACTAATGGCTCCATTGAAAATGTTAATTGCATCTTTGTTGTAAAACAAACAGTCAGTCTTTTAGTGTCACAAACAAACTTGGGAAATCAAACTTGTTGGTTGAGCAAAAAAGTCTTAATATACCCACCTGAAGTACTTTTTCTGAAGTATTCTTTACTATATCAGATGTATAACTTAAGTTGAATTGGATATTAAGTGCTTTTGATACTATGATTCCTCTGTTTTAAACCACCTGTAGCAGCAGGCCTGAAGACAGAAGGCACTGGGTTTTCACTGAGGTTCCCATGAGTTGTGTGTGAGAGGCCTGTCTTCCTTTCCCACAGTCTGTTCATTGACTGCCCACAGTAAGGGAACAAAAGAAGTGTGTCTTGTTGCACATAACATTAGTTACGGTGTTTGAACTCTCTTTATTAGAGGGGGGACCTAAGACGTAGAAAGACCATCTGGACTTTAGACACTGTTCAAACACTTTTAGGATTTTCCCAGGATTCAGCAACAATTTTCAAACCATTTCAAACCTAGAAATTCTTACTAACTTACTAAATTTTTTCAGGTTATTTATTTATTTAAATGCATAAATAATGTAAGCATACATTTTTATCCATAGAACACACAAAAACTATTGTAAATATTTTACTTTAGCTTGGCGGGTGTCATTGGTTGAGGCAGTCAACATGCTCCAATCACTGATGTCATGTTAAATGAAATTAAAAGTCTATTTAACTGTCTACTCCCCTTGTTCAGCGAGAAGCATCTGAGAAGTGTAATGTTTCTTAAAAATTTATTATAAATTATCGTCCAGTTTACTTGTTAAATTTACCGGTATGGATTTGTGAATCTCTACGGAATCCGCCCCTTTGAGGCAAATTTTGGGTCTAAGTTGAACATCACTTTTTGGTGACATGGGATACCACTTATCTAATTGATTTTAAGGTTAAGAGATAATAGTTGCTTGAGTGGATAACAAAGCAAACAAGCAAAGTGCTTGTTTGTAATTCCATAATTATCAAATAAACAATTAAAACCAACTGATGCAATTAAAAAGATATTGGAATGCATTAAAAGTTGTCTAAACTCAGAAAGTACCTGATGTTTCTGGTTACTCTTTATTTTAAGGTACCCTTGTTACAGTGTAATAATGCAAATAAGTACTAAGTAATATTGCATACATAGTAATAATATGTAATATGTTCTTACGATAGGGTTTGGTTTAGGGCTTGGAATTGTGCATAATTGACTGTTATTACTAGTAGATACATGTGAGATGCATAACAGGGGCATGAAATAAAGTTAACAATTTATTTAAAAGAATGAACACATTGCCACAGAACATTTGATGTAAAACACATTTTTATTGTTTTTATAAAACATATTGTAGATTATGTCCAGCATATTCATGTAGTGATTTTTTTTTTAAGTACAGTGTTTTTACTACCACTGTGCTTGATTGTTAGACTCTTGTTTAAAACACAATTATCTAAATAATCTTTATAAAAGAATTTGTCAGTTATAGTTGATTATATAAAATCTACAACACCAACAATACAATGTTCCAAAAAAAAAGAACAAGAAATGAATATAAATCACAAGATCAATTAGATCTATTCAGAAACATGGAACATTCATAGAATGCAAATATTGCACCTCAGTGTGAGATATATAGTTGCTAACATAGCAGATTCAATTAGCTTGAAGCATGATTTGCCAATGGCAAAAATACAGTGAATTCTAGACGTAGGAATACAAGCAATTAATACCTCTTGAAAGAGGTTGACATAGAATAACATTTTCTCTTATAACAGAGTTAATCGTGGTAGTTCACATTGTTGTCTTTTAAAAACATAAGAATGGCTTCTACCAGGGTCTCCAGAGCGCCAGAGTTTCCTCTTTGCTGCTGCTCTTTGCGTCTGGTGAATGGAGCTGATGAGTGTTGTTCTCTGTGGACGGCTGCATGTGCAGGAAGTGCTTCAGAAGTCTTCTGTGGGACTGAGTCTGCACTGGACACTGAGACAGGAAGTTGACGGCCTCCTGCACACATCTGGAGTGTCCGTCATGAGCTGCAGTAGAGCAGCCTGAGGGATTCTGGGAGCGTCTCAAGAAATCAAGCGTCATCTCCAGGATATCGGCTTTCTCCTGTCTGGAGTCAGGCTGTTGCTTTAGGAACTCTTGACCCAGAAGAGACTTGAGCTTCTCAATGCTGCTGTTGATACGTTCTCTGCGGATCTTCTCCACTATTGGCTTTCTCAGCTGAGGAAACATTAAGAACGTGCATTTAGAAACACTCATCCATCAGTCATATAGTTCACATTTCATAAGAATACATGATTTAGTAGAGTCAGGTGTGAAATGTTGAATGTTTACCTTGTTTGTGAGTGGAAGTTGTTCTCTGCTGATGATTGATCCAGTGATTGTAGGAGCCATGGCTGTGTGTCTTGTGTTCAGTTCTCTGTTAGGATCAGATCTGAGCTGTGCTGAACTCCCTCTCCTCGCTCCTCCATTTATACTCCCAAATCTCCATATGAATGTGTGAGTCTGGAGTTTGCTGGAGGTTCTCACAGTCTGCAGCCAATGGGAGCGTTCGAAAGGCTCAATGGGGCATAGGGCCGCCACATGCTCAGTGAGGCATTTATTGTACAGGAAACAATGAACTTCTCTGACAGGCAGGTGGAGAGGTATGTATTACAGGGAGGAAGTTTGTGAGAAAGTGGAAACCCCTTTTGAAGCCTAATCTGATGCTTAGAAACCTGTAAAAGAGCATGCGCCATTCTTAATAAACACACGTCTGAGACCACTAGAAAATGCTTTTATTTAGCTTTTTAATTAAACAGATTTGTATTAATTCCAAATTATTTAAATGAGCAACGTCATCAGGCAATTTGTTTATTTGATTAGTGATCTATTAAGTGCAGAATCAATATTTTTTAACACTTTTGGTTCATCTTTTTTTTAAACGATGTTTTGTTTGTTTGTAAGTATATAGTTGAAAAATATCCAAGAGACCCCATTGTGTGGTTTCCAGATGCCATAATTATCCTATAATATCTGACGAATAAAGTTCAAGTATTCAGAAAGCATGTCGAATGTTTTGCTCAATAGCTTCTGGTTTAATCAACCATATTAAAATTTTGTAATATGACAGTTAATCAGTCTTTAAAAAAAATCCTTCAGATGTCCAAAAAAAAAAAAAAAAAGGACAGCAATTTGGTTTAAAGTGCCACAGGTTGGCAGTTCAGATGTCCTCTATCACAATGAAGTCTTGAAGGTGATGTAGTGCAGGACTGGGACTGTGCTTTCCACAACTTTCCCACACTCTGTCCATTCATCAGAGATGAATAGAAGTGTGCCTTACTGCAGGCAATTAGGCATGTTGTCAAGGGGCTCCATAGAAACCTCACAGGGGTGTTTATGACACCGTCCCTAATTGAGACGGGCATTTGTTTGCTTGTTTGTCCTACTAAAGAATTAAAGTGTAAAACTATAATTTTCCAGATATATTTGTCATTGTATAATTAAAGAAAACACTATTTTATTTAATAGTTTATGTATTGGCTGGAGTGTGAATTTCATACCCTTTATATTGGACATTTTTAATCTCTATTATGAGTTATGTTTGATATTTCTCTAAATTATTCTAAAATAAGGTAGAAATGTATTAGAGTGTGAGATTGTTTTGAGCTCATTTTTTTTTTTATGTAGGTCTTTTATATAAACAGCACGTGCTTTTGTGAGCAATTAATCCTAATGTGAGCAACAGGGCTGCACTTTCTCACACACTGTCCCACCCCTCCACCTGCTCCCCAGAGATGTGCTCATTGTGTTGGAGCAATAAGGGCTTCAGCCGCCATGTGTCAGCCTGAACGCTCCCATTGGCTGCAGACTGTGAGAACCTCCAGCAAACTCCAGACTCACACATTCATATGGAGATTTGGGAGTATAAATGGAGGAGCGAGGAGAGGGAGTTCAGCACAGCTCAGATCTGATCCTAACAGAGAACTGAACACAAGACACACAGCCATGGCTCCTACAATCACTGGATCAATCATCAGCAGAGAACAACTTCCACTCACAAACAAGGTAAACATTCAACATTTCACACCTGACTCTACTAAATCATGTATTCTTATGAAATGTGAACTATATGACTGATGGATGAGTGTTTCTAAATGCACGTTCTTAATGTTTCCTCAGCTGAGAAAGCCAATAGTGGAGAAGATCCGCAGAGGACGGATCAACAGCAGCATTGAGAAGCTCAAGTCTTTTCTGGGTCAAGAGTTCCTAAAGCAACAGCCCGACTCCAGACAGGAGAAAGCCGATATCCTGGAGATGACGCTTGATTTCTTGAGATGCTCCCAGAATCCCTCAGGCTGCTCTACTGCAGCTCATGACGGACACTCCAGATGTGTGCAGGAGGCCGTCAACTTCCTGTCTCAGTGTCCAGTGCAGACTCAGTCCCACAGAAGACTTCTGAAGCACTTCCTGCACATGCAGCCGTCCACAGAGAACAACACTCATCAGCTCCATTCACCAGACGCAAAGAGCAGCAGCAAAGAGGAAACTCTGGCGCTCTGGAGACCCTGGTAGAGCCACCAGGACCGTATGATTTATCAGACAGAATTCAGAATGCCAGTCTGAGATTTGGCATGGACTGTAATTCTAATGTAGGAATCGATTTCCGCCTCTGCAGATTCTGCAGGATCTTTAATCTGCTTTCAGAGAAAGTTGCTGTTTTATTGAAACTGTGTGACCAGCAATATCTGATCAGAATGTACAGAATCATTTGCTGTGTAAAATGATTATTACATTCGTGAAAAATGAGATTCAAAGTATTTGGTCACAGAAATGTTAAAGTCTGATTCAGACGTTTGAACTCTTGTAGGTCTTTCACCCATATTGGGTTTATTCTCTCTTGCATCTAAAGGATGACGACTCTGCTTTCATTGACTGAAAGCTTTTTATTTATATTTCTATTGACTGAAATACATCTAATGCTTCTCTTGTTATAAGAGTAGTATTTCTTCATTTGAAAGATTTAATTGTGTGTTGTAAGCACAAATGATTGTTTTTTAATGTTTGCATGTGTTTACATGAATGACACATTTCCCCTGTAAAGGGCAGTTGAATATTGTCACTGTTAGTGATTGACTTCTATTATTTACTTTCAAAGTCAAGTTCTTTCCTTCTCTGAAGGTATCTTGCATTGCACATTGCACTGTCTTTGATTACTAATTGAATTTTAAATGTCTGTGACATTGTTAATTTCTTCCTCGTTCAAGGGAAGTACAAACATTCTACCATGAGTTCTTCACAATTGTGAAAAGATGCATGGACCTAATATGTTACTGCTTTATTACTTTAAGGCATGAATGTCCTTCAAAGCTGAAGCAAATGTTCATTGTCAGATTTTCTCGCATCAAGAACAGTAATCATATTGCTTTTGACCAAATAAATTGTACAATCAATGTTCTTGTCCAGTGTTCTGTTTAATTTAACTCTATACATCATACATATTTTTAATATAGTTAAGTATCTATGAATAGTTTTGTCAAAAACTCAAAATGCATTATTTTATTTTTTGTATCAAATTCTCCAAAAGCTTACTGATCAGTATTTCACTGTTGGGAGTGTTTAAATAACTTTATACTCCTAAACTTGAGCCATAAACCTTGACCTGAAATCAGCATTTTGGACGTGGAAGATGATGTGTTGTTAAAATATTATCATAATCTGAAAAATCTGACATTTTTTTCCATGCAGGTACAGCTCATACTGTAGAGTCTTACACAAAAATTGGTTTTTGTTTGATTAGTAACACAAAATCCATCACAAATCAATATCCACTGATGAGGAGTGTCTCTGAAAGAAGCCCTGACTGATGGGGGTGAAGCTGTAATGAGACCTCATTTTTTAGTTTTCCCATTCATACAACTCAACAAAAGTATTTCATTGAGAACAATTCAGCATATGAACTTCAAAAGCGGGTCTTAAAATTAGGTATAAAACCTCAGATTAACAACAACACAACATATTACACAGTGATATTATTTATTTAACAAAACTAGGCCAAAATGGAAAAGCCATGTGTGACAAACTAAGTACACCCTTACTGCTTCCATAGGAATTAAGAGGGTAAGTAGCAGTCGGACGGTGCTAGTCAAATGCCTTTGATTAACTGATCATCAGGAAGTGTGACCAACTCGATAAAAGCAGAAGTTTTGGCAGTTTGTTGGTCAGGAGCATTCAGGTGTGTGTTAACACAATGACAAGGAGGAAAGACATCAACAATCTTATAGAAGCAAGTGTTGCTGCCATCAATCTGAGAAGGGTTATACAGCCATTTCCAAACAATTTGAAGTCCATCATTCTACAGTGAAGAAGATTATACACAAGTGAAAAAAATTCAAGACAACTGCCAATCTTCCCAGGAGTCGACGTCCCAGCAAATTCACCCCAAGGTTAGACTGTGCACTGCTCAGAGAAATCCCACAACACCCAATAACTTCATCGACTCTACAGGCCTCAATAAACATGTTAAATGTTAAAGTTCATGACAGTACAATTAAAAAAGGACGGGACAAGTATGGGATGTTGGGAAGGGTTGCAAGAGAAAGCTTCTTCTCTCTAAAAAGAACATGGCAGAACAGCTTAGGTTTGCAAAGTTGCATCTGAACAAACCTCAAGACTTCTGAAAGAATGTCCTTTTGACAGACGAGACCAAAGTGGAGATGTTTGGCCATAATGCACAGCGCCACGTTTGGCGAAAAGCGACCTCAGCATATCAGCACAAACACCTCATGCAAACTGTCCATCACACTGGATTTGGGATTTGGGCTTGTTTTGCAGCACAGGACCTGGACATCTTGCAGTCTTTGAGTTGACCATGAACTCCTCTGTATACCAAAGTATTCTAGAGTCAAATGTGAGGCCATCTGTCCGACAGCTAAAGCTTGGCCGAAACTGAGCCATTCAACAGGATAATGATCCCAAGCACACCAGCAAATCTACAGCAGAAAGTCTGAAAAAGAAAAGAATCAAGGTGTTGCACTGGCCCAGTCAAAGTCCAGACCTCAACTCAACTGAAATATTTTAGCAGGACCTTAAAAGAGCTGTGCATAAACAGATGCCCACAAACCTCAATGAACTGAAGCAACGTTGTAGAGAAAAGCGGGCCAAAATTCCTCCTGAATGATGCGAGAGAATGAAACTGTCATACAGAAAACAATTCCTTCAATTTGTTGCTGCTAAAAGTGGCAATACAAGCAATTGAATCATAAGGTGTACTTAGTTTGTCACCCATGGCCTTTACATTTTGCCTTTATTTTTTTTCAATAGATGATACAGTGTAATATATCATGTGTTGTTGTTCATCTGAGATTGTATTTACAGAATTTTAAAACCTGATAATGACCAGATGGTTTTTATTATGTTCTGATATGTAAAACTATAAAATTCTAAAGGGTGTCCTTTCTTTTTCACATGACTGTATATAAAACATAGAAAAAGACTGATCTAGATAATGTTTTGTTACATTGAAACTGCCATTTCAAATTATGGTTATCCTATGTAAATTTCGGTCACCGTGATTTTGCAAAGTAAGACATGTTCCTGGATCAACATATTTTGTTGATTCTGGAATAACATTCCTGTCCCAACATTTAGTCCTACCCTATCCCTACCCCTAAACCTAACCCTAAAATCAGAAGGAAATGGTAGGTGAATAACACTGATGTTGAAGCACCTCACCCTGGTTCTAAGCCTAAACTTGACATAAACTGTAAACTTGTCCCTCAGATCTGATTGGTTGATTGGAAAGTTGTTCCAGGATTAACAAAGATGTTGATCCAGGAACATTTGGTACTTGGTGACATCACGTTCACCGTAAATTTCCAGCAGATCCAACAGAATGGCAAACGGAGAGCAACACACACACTTAACATAGACGACACTGAACTGAACATGTATACAAGTGTTGATGATGGTGACTAATGAGTGCACAGCTGAAAGAAATTAGTGTCCGTGACAACAAATAGAAAGTTCAAAAGAACAGCATTTATTTGAAAGAAATGTTTTGTAACAATATAAATGTCTTTACTATCTCTTTTGACCAATTTATTGCATCTTTGCTGATTAAGAGTATTAATTCTTTCAAAAAAAATCTTACTGATCACAAACTTTTGAATGGTAATGTACCCTTAAAGCCCCATCAGTAAGGCTCAATTATTACTTTATCAACACAAAACAGAAATGTTCCTATATTAATTCATAATGGTTGATATTATTTATCATTATTGTTAATAATATTAAAGTCACTAATATTATTAAAGTTAATATATATATATATATATATATATATATATATATATATATATATGTATTAGAAATTATGAGTTATGTTATATTGTATTAATTATTTAGCAAGGAAAAAACAAAAAAAATTCAAGTACCCCCACATGCCCCCAGGTATCGACATACATCTGGTTTATATTGAAAATTGACATCTAAATTACACTAAAAAGATACTCATGGCACGTGCTTTGTCAATAAATGACCCCAATGTCAGACAACAAGCAAAGCTTTAAACGAGGGGTCTCCACTTTCTCACACACTCTCCATCCTCAACACCCACCCCTCCACCTGCTCCCTTGAGATGTGCTCATTGTTTCCTGAGCAATATGCATGTCATTTAGCATGTGGCGGCCCTCGGCCCCATTGAGCCTTTCGAACGCTCCCATTGGCTGCAGACTGTGAGAACCTCTAGCAAACTCCAGACTCACACATTCATATGGAGATTTGGGAGTATAAATGGAGGAGCGAGGAGAGGGAGTTCAGCACAGCTCAGATCTGATCCTAACAGAGAACTGAACACAAGACACACAGCCATGGCTCCTACAATCACTGGATCAATCATCAGCAGAGAACAACTTCCACTCACAAACAAGGTAAGCATTCAACATTTCACACCTGACTCTACTAAATCATGTATTCTTATGAAATGTGAACTATATGACTGATGGATGAGTGTTTCTAAATGCACGTTCTTAATGTTTCCTCAGCTGAGAAAGCCAATAGTGGAGAAGATCCGCAGAGAACGGATCAACAGCAGCATTGAGAAGCTCAAGTCTTTTCTGGGTCAAGAGTTCCTAAAGCAACAGCCCGACTCCAGACAGGAGAAAGCCGATATCCTGGAGATGACGCTTGATTTCTTGAGACGCTCCCAGAATCCCTCAGGCTGCTCTACTGCAGCTCGTGACGGACACTCCAGATGTGTGCAGGAGGCCGTCAACTTCCTGTCTCAGTGTCCAGTGCAGACTCAGTCCCACAGAAGACTTCTGAAGCACTTCCTGCACATGCAGCCGTCCACAGAGAACAACACTCATCAGCTCCATTCACCAGACGCAAAGAGCAGCAGCAAAGAGGAAACTCTGGCGCTCTGGAGACCCTGGTAGAGCCACCAGGACCGTATGATTTATCAGACAGAATTCAGAATGCCAGTCTGAGATTTGGCATGGACTGTAATTCTAATGTAGGAATTGATTTCCGCCTCTGCAGATTCTGCAGGATCTTTAATCTGCTTTCAGAGAAAGTTGCTGTTTTATTGAAACTGTGTGACCAGCAATATCTGATCAGAATGTACAGAATCATTTGCTGTGTAAAATGATTATTACATTCGTGAAAAATGAGATTCAAAGTATTTGGTCACAGAAATGTTAAAGTCTGATTCAGACGTTTGAACTCTTGTAGGTCTTTCACCCATATTGGGTTTATTCTCTCTTGCATCTAAAGGATGACGACTCTGCTTTCATTGACTGAAAGCTTTTTATTTATATTTCTATTGACTGAAATACATCTAATGCTTCTCTTGTTATAAGAGTAGTATTTCTTCATTTGAAAGATTTAATTGTGTGTTGTAAGCACAAATGATTGTTTTTTAATGTTTGCATGTGTTTACATGAATGACACATTTCCCCTGTAAAGGGCAGTTGAATATTGTCACTGTTAGTGATTGACTTCTATTCTTTACTTTCAAAGTCAAGTTCTTTCCTTCTCTGAAGGTATCTCGCATTGCACATTGCACTGTCTTTGATTACTAATTGAATTTTAAATGTCTGTGACATTGTTCATTTCTTCCTCGTTCAAGGGAAGTACAAACATTCTACCATGAGTTCTTCACAATTGTGAAAAGATGCATGGACCTAATATGTTACTGCTTTATTACTTTAAGGCATGAATGTCCTTCAAAGCTGAAGCAAATGTTCATTGTCAGATTTTCTCGCATCAAGAACAGTAATCATATTGCTTTTGACAAAATAAATTGTACAATCAATGTTCTTGTCCAGTGTTCTGTTTAATTTAACTCTATACATCATACATATTTTTAATATAGTTAAGTATCTATGAATAGTTTTGTCAAAAACTCAAAATGCATTATTTTATATTTTGTATCAAATTCTCCAAAAGCTTACTGATCAGTATTTCACTGTTGGGAGTGTTTAAATAACTTTATACTCCTAAACTTGAGCCATAAAACTTGACCTGAAATCAGCATTTTGGACGTGGAAGATGATGTGTTGTTAAAATATTATCATAATCTGAAAAATCTGACATTTTTTTCCATGCAGGTACAGCTCATACTGTAGAGTCTTACACAAAAATTGGTTTTTGTTTGATTAGTAACACAAAATCCATCACAAATCAATATCCACTGATAAGGAGACAGAAGAGGAGTGTCTCTGAAAGAAGCTCTGACTGATGGGGGTGAAGCTGTAATGAGACCTCATTTTTTAGTTTTCCCATTCATACAACTCAACAAAAGTATTTCATTGAGAACAATTCAGCATATGAACTTCAAAAGCGGGTCTTAAAATTAGGTATAAAACCTCAGATTAACAACAACACAACATATTACACAGTGATATTATTTATTTAACAAAACTAGGCCAAAATTGAAAAGCCATGTGTGACAAACTAAGTACACCCTTACGGCTTCCATAGGAATTAAGAGGGTAAGTAGCAGTCGGACGCTGCTAATCAAATGCCTTTGATTAACTGATCATCAGGAAGTGTGACCAACTCGATAAAAGCAGAAGTTTTGGCAGTTTGTTGGTCAGGAGCATTCAGGTGTGTGTTAACACAATGACAAGGAGGAAAGACATCAACAATCTTATAGAAGCAAGTGTTGCCGCCATCAATCTGAGAAGGGTTATACAGCCATTTCCAAACAATTTGAAGTCCATCATTCTACAGTGAAGAAGATTATACACAAGTGAAAAAAATTCAAGACAACTGCCAATCTTCCCAGGAGTGAACGTCCCAGCAAATTCACCCCAAGGTTAGACTGTGCACTGCTCAGAGAAATCCCACAACACCCAAGAACTTCATCGACTCTACAGGCCTCAATAAACATGTTAAATGTTAAAGTTCATGACAGTACAATTAAAAAAGGACGGGACAAGTATGGCATGTTGGGAAGGGTTGCAAGAGAAAGCTTCTTCTCTCTAAAAGGAACATGGCAGAACAGCTTAGGTTTGCAAAGTTGCATCTGAACAAACCTCAAGACTTCTGGATCAATGTCCTTTGGACAGACGAGACCAAAGTGGAGATGTTTGGCCATAATGCACAGCGCCACGTTTGGCGAAAAGCGACCTCAGCATATCAGCACAAACACCTCATGCAAACTGTCCATCACACTGGATTTGGGATTTGGGCTTGTTTTGCAGCACAGGACCTGGACATCTTGCAGTCTTTGAGTTGACCATGAACTCCTCTGTATACCAAAGTATGCTAGAGTCAAATGTGAGGCCATCTGTCCGACAGCTAAAGCTTGGCCGAAACTAAAGCACACCAGCAAATCTACAGCAGAAAGTCTGAAAAAGAAAAGAATCAAGGTGTTGCACTGGCCCAGTCAAAGTCCAGACCTCAACTCAACTGAAATATTTTAGCAGGACCTTAAAAGAGCTGTGCATAAACAGATGCCCACAAACCTCAATGAACTGAAGCAACGTTGTAGAGAAAAGCGGGCCAAAATTCCTCCTGAATGATGCGAGAGAATGAAACTGTCATACAGAAAACAATTCCTTCAATTTGTTGCTGCTAAAAGTGGCAATACAAGCAATTGAATCATAAGGTGTACTTAGTTTGTAACCCATGGCCTTTACATTTTGCCTTTATTTTTTTTCAATAGATGACACAGTGTAATATATCATGTGTTGTTGTTCATCTGAGATTGTATTTACAGAATTTTAAAACCTGATAATGACCAGATGGTTTTTATTATGTTCTGATATGTAAAACTATAAAATTCTAAAGGGTGTCCTTTCTTTTTCACATGACTGTATATAAAACATAGAAAAAGACTGAACTAGATAATGTTTTGTTACATTGAAACTGCCATTTCAAATTATGGTTATCCTATGTAAATTCCGGTCACCGTGATTTTGCAAAGTAAGACATGTTCCTGGATCAACATATTTTGTTGATTCTGGAATAACATTCCTGTCCCAACATTTAGTCCTACCCTATCCCTACCCCTAAACCTAACCCTAAAATCAGAGGGAAATGGTAGGTGAATAACACTGATGTTGAAGCACCTCACCCTGGTTCTAAGCCTAAACTTGACATAAACTGTAAACTTGTCCCTCAGATCTGATTGGTTGATTGGAAAGTTGTTCCAGGATTAACAAAGATGTTGATCCAGGAACATTTGGTACTTGGTGACATCACGTTCACCGTAAATTTCCAGCAGATCCAACAGAATGGCAAACGGAGAGCAACACACACACTTAACATAGACGACACTGAACTGAACATGTATACAAGTGTTGATGATGGTGACTAATGAGTGCACAGCTGAAAGAAATTAGTGTCCGTGACAACAAATAGAAAGTTCAAAAGAACAGCATTTATTTGAAAGAATTGTTTTGTAACAATATAAATGTCTTTACTATCTCTTTTGACCAAAAATCTTACTGATCACAAACTTTTGAATGGTTATGTACCCTTAAAGCCCCATCAGTAAGGCTCAATTATCACTTTATCAACACAAAACAGAAATGTGTTCCTATATTAATTCATAATGGTTGATATTATTTATCATTATTGTTAATAATATTAAAGTCACTAATATTATTAAAGTTTATATATATATATATATATATATATATGTATTAGAAATTATGAGTTATGTTATATTGTATATTGTATTAATTATTTAGCAAGGAAAAAACAAAAAAAATTCAAGTACCCCCACATGCCCACAGGTATCGACATACATCTGGTTTATATTGAAAATTGACATCTAAATTACACTAAAAAGATACTCATGGCACGTGCTTTGTCAATAAATGACCCCAATGTCAGACAACAAGCAAAGCTTTAAACGAGGGGTCTCCACTTTCTCACACACTCTCCATCCTCAACACCCACCCCTCCACCTGCTCCCTTGAGATGTGCTCATTGTTTCCTGAGCAATATGCATGTCATTTAGCATGTGGCGGCCCTCGGCCCCATTGAGCCTTTCGAACGCTCCCATTGGCTGCAGACTGTGAGAACCTCTAGCAAACTCCAGACTCACACATTCATATGGAGATTTGGGAGTATAAATGGAGGAGCGAGGAGAGGGAGTTCAGCACAGCTCAGATCTGATCCTAACAGAGAACTGAACACAAGACACACAGCCATGGCTCCTACAATCACTGGATCAATCATCAGCAGAGAACAACTTCCACTCACAAACAAGGTAAACATTCAACATTTCACACCTGACTCTACTAAATCATGTATTCTTATGAAATGTGAACTATATGACTGATGGATGAGTGTTTCTAAATGCACGTTCTTAATGTTTCCTCAGCTGAGAAAGCCAATAGTGGAGAAGATCCGCAGAGAACGTATCAACAGCAGCATTGAGAAGCTCAAGTCTCTTCTGGGTCAAGAGTTCCTAAAGCAACAGCCCGACTCCAGACAGGAGAAAGCCGATATCCTGGAGATGACGCTTGATTTCTTGAGATGCTCCCAGAATCCCTCAGGCTGCTCTACTGCAGCTCATGACGGACACTCCAGATGTGTGCAGGAGGCCGTCAACTTCCTGTCTCAGTGTCCAGTGCAGACTCAGTCCCACAGAAGACTTCTGAAGCACTTCCTGCACATGCAGCCGTCCACAGAGAACAACACTCATCAGCTCCATTCACCAGACGCAAAGAGCAGCAGCAAAGAGGAAACTCTGGCGCTCTGGAGACCCTGGTAGAGCCACCAGGACCGTATGATTTATCAGACAGAATTCAGAATGCCAGTCTGAGATTTGGCATGGACTGTAATTCTAATGTAGGAATTGATTTCCGCCTCTGCAGATTCTGCAGGATCTTTAATCTGCTTTCAGAGAAAGTTGCTGTTTTATTGAAACTGTGTGACCAGCAATATCTGATCAGAATGTACAGAATCATTTGCTGTGTAAAATGATTATTACATTCGTGAAAAATGAGATTCAAAGTATTTGGTCACAGAAATGTTAAAGTCTGATTCAGACGTTTGAACTCTTGTAGGTCTTTCACCCATATTGGGTTTATTCTCTCTTGCATCTAAAGGATGACGACTCTGCTTTCATTGACTGAAAGCTTTTTATTTATATTTCTATTGACTGAAATACATCTAATGCTTCTCTTGTTATAAGAGTAGTATTTCTTCATTTGAAAGATTTAATTGTGTGTTGTAAGCACAAATGATTGTTTTTTAATGTTTGCATGTGTTTACATGAATGACACATTTCCCCTGTAAAGGGCAGTTGAATATTGTCACTGTTAGTGATTGACTTCTATTCTTTACTTTCAAAGTCAAGTTCTTTCCTTCTCTGAAGGTATCTTGCATTGCACATTGCACTGTCTTTGATTACTAATTTAATTTTAAATGTCTGTGACATTGTTCATTTCTTCCTCGTTCAAGGGAAGTACAAACATTCTACCATGAGTTCTTCACAATTGTGAAAAGATGCATGGACCTAATATGTTACTGCTTTATTACTTTAAGGCATGAATGTCCTTCAAAGCTGAAGCAAATGTTCATTGTCAGATTTGTTCGCATCAAGAACAGTAATCATATTGCTTTTGACAAAATAAATTGTACAATCAATGTTCTTGTCCAGTGTTCTGTTTAATTTAACTCTATACATCATACATATTTTTAATGTAGTTAAGTATCTATGAATAGTTTTGTCAGAAACTCAAAATGTATTTTTTTATATTTTGTATCAAATTCTCCAAAAGCTTACTGATCAGTATTTCACTGTTGGGAGTGTTTAAATAACTTTACACTCCTAAACTTGAGCTGTAGGAAATGGACGTGGAAGATGATGTGTTGTTAAAATATTATCATAATCTGAAAAATCTGACATTTTTTTCCATGCAGGTACAGCTCATACTGTAGAGTCTTACACAAAAATTTGTTTTTGTTTGATTAGTAACACAAAATCCATCACAAATCAGTATCCACTGATAAGGAGACAGAAGAAGAGTGTCTCTGAAAGAAGCCCTGACTGATGGGGGTGAAGCTGTAAAGCAAATTTTTTAGTTTTCCCATTCATACAACTCAACAAAAGTATTTCATTGAGAACAATTCAGCATATGACCATATGAACTTCAAAATTGGGTCTTAAAATTAGATATATATATCCTCAGATTAACAACAACACAACATATTACACAGTGTCATTATTTATTTAACAAAACTAGGCCAAAATTGAAAAGCCATGTGTGACAAACTAAGTACACCCTTACGGCTTCCATAGGAATTAAGAGGGTAAGTAGCAGTCGGACGGTGCTAATCAAATGCCTTTGATTAACTGATCATCAGGAAGTGTGACCAACTCTAAAAGCAGAAGTTTTGGCAGTTTGTTGGTCAGGAGCATTCAGGTGTGTGTTAACACAATGACAAGGAGGAAAGACATCAACAATCTTATAGAAGCAATTGTTGCTGCCATCAGTCTGAGAAGGGTTATACAGCCATTTCCAAACAATTTGAAGTCCATCATTCTACAGTGAAGAAGATTATACACAAGTGAAAAAAATTCAAGACAACTGCCAATCTTCCCAGGAGTGGACGTCCCAGCAAATTCACCCCAAGGTTAGACTGTGCACTGCTCAGAGAAATCCCACAACACCCAAGAACTTCATCGACTCTACAGGCCTCAATAAACATGTTAAATGTTAAAGTTCATGACAGTACAATTAAAAAAGGACGGGACAAGTATGGCATGTTTGGAAGGGTTGCAAGAGAAAGCTTCTTCTCTCTAAAAAGAACATGGCAGAACAGCTTAGGTTTGCAAAGTTGCATCTGAACAAACCTCAAGACTTCTGGATCAATGTCCTTTGGACAGACGAGACCAAAGTGGAGATGTTTGGCCATAATGCACAGCGCCACGTTTGGCGAAAAGCGACCTCAGCATATCAGCACAAACACCTCATGCAAACTGTCCATCACACTGGATTTGGGATTTGGGCTTGTTTTGCAGCACAGGACCTGGGCATCTTGCAGTCTTTGAGTTGACCATGAACTCCTCTGTATACCAAAGTATTCTAGAGTCTAATGTGAGGCCATCTGTCCGACAGCTAAAGCTTGGCCGAAACTAAAGCACACCAGCAAATCTACAGCAGAATGGCTGAAAAAGAAAAGAATCAAGGTGTTGCACTGGCCCAGTCAAAGTCCAGACCTCAACTCAACTGAAATATTTTAGCAGGACCTTAAAAGAGCTGTGCATAAACAGATGCCCACAAACCTCAATGAACTGCAAGCAACGTTGTAGAGAAAAGCGGGCCAAAATTCCTCCTGAATGATGCGAGAGAATGATACTGTCATACAGAAAACAATTCCTTCAATTTGTTGCTGCTAAAAGTGGCAATACAAGCAATTGAATCATAAGGTGTACTTAGTTTGTAACCCATGGCCTTTACATTTTGCCTTTATTTTTTTTCAATAGATGATACAGTGTAATATATCATGTGTTGTTGTTCATCTGAGATTGTATTTACAAAATTTTAAAACCTGATAATGACCAGATGGTTTTTATTATGTTCTGATATGTAAAACTATAAAATTCTAAAGGATGTCCTTTCTTTTTCACATGACTGTATATAAAACATAGAAAAAGACTGAACTAGATAATGTTTTGTTACATTGAAACTGCCATTTCAAATTATGGTTATCCTATGTAAATTTCGGTCACTGTGATTTTGCAAAGTAAGACATGTTCCTGGATCAACATATTTTGTTGATCCTGGAATAACATTCCTGTCCCAACATTTAGTCCTACCCTATCCCTACCCCTAAACCTAACCCTACCCATGACTTTTCCCTAAAATCAGATGTTGAAGCACCTCACCCTGGTTCTAAGCCTAAACTTGACATAAACTCTAAACTTGTCCCTCAGATCTGATTGGTTGATTGGAAAGTTGTTCCAGGATCAACAAAGATGTTGATCCAGGAACATGTGGTACTTGGTGACATCACGTTCACCGTAAATTTCCAGCAGATCCAACAGAATGGCAAACGGAGAGCAACACACACACTTAACATAGACGACACTGAACTGAACATGTATACAAGTGTTGATGATGGTGACTAATGAGTGCACAGTTGAAAGAAATTAGTGTCCGTGACAACAAATAGAAAGTTCAAAAGAACAGCATTTATTTGAAAGAAATGTTTTGTAACAATATAAATGTCTTTACTATCTCTTTTGACCAATTTATTGCATCTTTGCTGATTAAGAGTATTAATTCTTTCAAAAAAAATCTTACTGATCACAAACTTTTTAATGGTAATGTACCCTTAAAGCCCGTAAGGCTCAATTATCACTTTATCAACACAAAACAGAAATGTGTTCCTATATTAATTCATAATGGTTGATATTATTTATCATTATTGTTAATAATATTAAAGTCACTAATATTATTAAAGTTAATATATATATATATATATATATATATATATATATATATATATATATATATATATTAGAAATTATGAGTTATGTTATATTGTATATTGTATTAATTATTTAGCAAGGAAAAAAACAAAAAAAAATTCAAGTACCCCCACATGCCCCCAGGTATCGACATACATCTGGTTTATATTGAAAATTGACATCTAAATTACACTAAAAAGATACTCATGGCACGTGCTTTGTCAATAAATGACCCCAATGTCAGACAACAAGCAAAGCTTTAAACGAGGGGTCTCCACTTTCTCACACACTCTCCATCCTCAACACCCACCCCTCCACCTGCTCCCTTGAGATGTGCTCATTGTTTCCTGGGAAATATGCATGTCATTTAGCATGTGGCGGCCCTCGGCCCCATTGAGCCTTTCGAACGCTCCCATTGGCTGCAGACTGTGAGAACCTCCAGCAAACTCCAGACTCACACATTCATATGGAGATTTGGGAGTATAAATAGAGGAGCGAGGAGAGGGAGTTCAGCACAGCTCAGATCTGATCCTAACAGAGAACTGAACACAAGACACACAGCCATGGCTCCTACAATCACTGGATCAATCATCAGCAGAGAACAACTTCCACTCACAAAGGTAAACATTCAACATTTCACACCTGACTCTACTAAATCATGTATTCTTATGAAATGTGAACTATATGACTGATGGATGAGTGTTTCTAAATGCACGTTCTTAATGTTTCCTCAGCTGAGAAAGCCAATAGTGGAGAAGATCCGCAGAGAACGGATCAACAGCAGCATTGAGAAGCTCAAGTCTCTTCTGGGTCAAGAGTTCCTAAAGCAACAGCCTGACTCCAGACAGGAGAAAGCCGATATCCTGGAGATGACGCTTGATTTCTTGAGACGCTCCCAAAATCCCTCAGGCTGCTCTACTGCAGCTCATGACGGACACTCCAGATGTGTGCAGGAGGCCGTCAACTTCCTGTCTCAGTGTCCAGTGCAGACTCAGTCCCACAGAAGACTTCTGAAGCACTTCCTGCACATGCAGCCGTCCACAGAGAACAACACTCATCAGCTCCATTCACCAGACGCAAAGAGCAGCAGCAAAGAGGAAACTCTGGCGCTCTGGAGACCCTGGTAGAGCCACCAGGACCGTATGATTTATCAGACAGAATTCAGAATGCCAGTCTGAGATTTGGCATGGACTGTAATTCTAATGTAGGAATTGATTTCCGCCTCTGCAGATTCTGCAGGATCTTTAATCTGCTTTCAGAGAAAGTTGCTGTTTTATTGAAACTGTGTGACCAGCAATATCTGATCAGAATGTACAGAATCATTTGCTGTGTAAAATGATTATTACATTCGTGAAAAATGAGATTCAAAGTATTTGGTCACAGAAATGTTAAAGTCTGATTCAGACGTTTGAACTCTTGTAGGTCTTTCACCCATATTGGGTTTATTCTCTCTTGCATCTAAAGGATGACGACTCTGCTTTCATTGACTGAAAGCTTTTTATTTATATTTCTATTGACTGAAATACATCTAATGCTTCTCTTGTTAAATGAGAAATATTTCTTCATTTGAAAGATTTAATTGTGTGTTGTAAGCACAAATGATTGTTTTTAATGTTTGCATGTGTTTACATGAATGAGACATTTCCCCTGTAAAGGGCAGTTGAATATTGTCACTGTTAGTGATTGACTTCTATTCTTTACTTTCAAAGTCAAGTGCTTTCCTTCTCTGAAGGTATCTTGCATTGCACATTGCACTGTCTTTGATTACTAATTTAATTTTAAATGTCTGTGACATTGTTCATTTCTTCCTCGTTCAAGGGAAGTACAAACATTCTACCATGAGTTCTTCACAATTGTGAAAAGATGCATGGACCTAATATGTTACTGCTTTATTACTTTAAGGCATGAATGTCCTTCAAAGCTGAAGCAAATGTTCATTGTCAGATTTTCTCGCATCAAGAACAGTAATCATATTGCTTTTGACAAAATAAATTGTACAATCAATGTTCTTGTCCAGTGTTCTGTTTAATTTAACTCTATACATCATACATATTTTTAATGTAGTTAAGTATCTATGAATAGTTTTGTCAGAAACTCAAAATGTATTTTTTTATATTTTGTATCAAATTCTCCAAAAGCTTACTGATCAGTATTTCACTGTTGGGAGTGTTTAAATAACTTTACACTCCTAAACTTGAGCTGTAGGAAATGGACGTGGAAGATGATGTGTTGTTAAAATATTATCATAATCTGAAAAATCTGTCATTTTTTTCCATGAAGGTACAGCTCATACTGTAGAGTCTTACACAAAAATTTGTTTTTGTTTGATTAGTAACACAAAATCCATCACAAATCAATATCCACTGATAAGGAGACAGAAGAGGAGTGTCTCTGAAAGAAGCCCTGACTGATGGGGGTGAAGCTGTAAAGCAAATTTTTTAGTTTTCCCATTCATACAACCAGGGACGTGCACAGACATTTTGAGGGGCAGGGGCTCAAGTGAAATAAAGGGCACTTCTCATAATTACGTTTTTTTTTTTTAAACAAAAAAAAAGTATATATATTAAAGCAACTCTGACTTCCTTTAAAAAAAAAAATTCAAAAAGTTAATTCATTTTATCTTCCTCAAACTCACGCAATTGTTTAATTTTCAAAAGATGTCTACAAAATAATCCATTCACACAGAAACCATGGTCTCCTTATATTAGTATTCACTAGGTTTATAGAGCAGCAAAGGAAACTATTCCACAATGTGCATGTTTTGAAAACATTTTCTATGCTCCTAGTTTCAAGTATATATTTAGAATAACCTAAATAACTGCATCAAGCAGAGGGGCGTGTTTTACTAATAATTTGTTTATTTTTGCACAAGGCACTACATCATTTTAATTATTTTGGTGTTATCAGAATACATAACACTTTAAAATCAACACAAATATTCACTCTAAACTGAAGAGGGCTGTTGCTGCTATTTTGTTAACTTTACTGAAAAAATCACTGCAAAAATGATTGACAAAATACAAAAATAAATGTTATTACTAACTTATTTTATTACATGGCTTGGTTGAATTCCAGTGTAGAATGCGGTGTGTTATTGCTTGTTATACTACAGGGCCGTTGAATGCTTGAATCTGATTGGTTGACGAACGTTCTAAGGTGTGCATTATTTTCAGGGAAACGCACGGCTAAAGTAGTTCCAGGCAGGTCTCGACCGCATTACAGTTCCATATCACTTCGCGTAGTCAACTGTAATAACGGAAAATCGGATACAAATCATAACAAGAAAAAGCATTTCGCCCCATGCGCTTGATCTGCAATTTTCAATGTCTAGCTTCACAATCAATAGAAACATGCAGTTTAATTTGAATAAATAAACTATAAAGTCCTATCTATAATCAATAGAAAATTAAACTGAATATAGGCTAAATAAATGGATAGTCCTGCAGCACGGATTTTTATTGCAGATAATTTAACAAATAAATAATTATTGATAGGCCTACTTGTTAAAAGGGCTTCGGGTTTCATTTATTTGGCTAGTCTACTGTCATCTGTCAATAATAGAAAGAAAAAAAGAATTAACGAATTCATTAAAACGAATTGAATTAATTAATAAATAGCCTAATAATATTGACGCACATGCTTTTCTGTCTCATTATTGCAACATCTCTCTCTAATAACTGCATTAATAACTGCATAAAGCCGGGAACACACTTTAAGGCCGGTTATGAATGTAATTTGATACTTATATGACTGATCATGCCCAAACGCGTGTTCAGCGCGTTCAGTCTGTGTTCAAAGTCGGTGTTTAAAATCTGCTGCAGTCGATGAAAACAGTCAGAGAATGTGTCAGCTAGTCGTGTGTCCCCAGCATTAGTCTGCTATCAGCGGCTCAAACCTCCGTTACTAACTCTGAAATGACGTTTTGGAATTAGCAACGGAGGCATGGGATTAGATGCGTAAGAAATTAGTCCTACATACAAGAGCGTTTTAATGACAAAAACTTTACAAACGTCTTGAAATACATAATCTGAACAATGTTTCGAGGTGTGGTAACTGTAGTATAAGCGGAATAATTGACTTCAGGCCGTTGAATTATTAGAAAAATAATGCACACCCGAGGTGTAACGGCCACTCCGCTTCGCGTCGTGACCGCATTACCACCTCGGGTGTGCATTATTTTTCTAATAATTCAACGGCCTGTCGTCAATTATTCCTTACTTATACTACAGGGCCGTTGAATGCTTGAATCTGATTGGTTGACGAACGTTCTAAGGTGTGCATTATTTTCAGGGAAACGCACGGCTAAAGTAGTTCCAGGCAGGTCTCGACCGCATTACAGTTCCATATCACTTCGCGTAGTCAACTGTAATAACGGAAAATCGGATACAAATCATAACAAGAAAAAGCATTTCGCCCCATGCGCTTGATCTGCAATTTTCAATGTCTAGCTTCACAATCAATAGAAACATGCAGTTTAATTTGAATAAATAAACTATAAAGTCCTATCTATAATCAATAGAAAATTAAACTGAATATAGGCTAAATAAATGGATAGTCCTGCAGCACGGATTTTTATTGCAGATAATTTAACAAATAAATAATTATTGATAGGCCTACTTGTTAAAAGGGCTTTGGGTTTCATTTATTTGGCTAGTCTACTGTCATCTGTCAATAATAGAAAGAAAAAAAGAATTAACGAATTCATTAAAACGAATTGAATTAATTAATAAATAGCCTAATAATATTGACGCACATGCTTTTCTGTCTCATTATTGCAACATCTCTCTCTAATAACTGCATTAATAACTGCATAAAGCCGGGAACACACTTTAAGGCCGGTTATGAATGTAATTTGATACTTATATGACTGATCATGCCCAAACGCGTGTTCAGCGCGTTCAGTCTGTGTTCAAAGTCGGTGTTTAAAATCTGCTGCAGTCGATGAAAACAGTCAGAGAATGTGTCAGCTAGTCGTGTGTCCCCAGCATTAGTCTGCTATCAGCGGCTCAAACCTCCGTTACTAACTCTGAAATGACGTTTTGGAATTAGCAACGGAGGCATGGGATTAGATGCGTAAGAAATTAGTCCTACATACAAGAGCGTTTTAATGACAAAAACTTTACAAACGTCTTGAAATACATAATCTGAACAATGTTTCGAGGTGTGGTAACTGTAGTATAAGCGGAATAATTGACTTCAGGCCGTTGAATTATTAGAAAAATAATGCACACCCGAGGTGGTAATGCGGTCACGACGCGAACCTGTCGTCAATTATTCCTTACATAACAGACCGCTGTGCGGAGTATAACACACCGTTGCCATGAAAAACAGAGCGTTGCTATGGACTCACAGGATTCTAACCGTAGAGACGGAGCGTACTATTTTCTTTAGCGGAAGCAATACAATCTGGTTTAAATCAATAAACTCCCTTTTAAATCAATATTTTGTGTCAAATTAATTATTTATTTGGTAGGTAGCCAACTAGCCATGTAATAAGCGGGATAATGTATAGCGATTATCCCTTACACATTAGCTAGTCTAGTAGCTCATGAGGCATGCAAGCTAGCAAAACACAGGTTAACTATATTTGTCTTTGGCTAATCAGCAGTAAATTCGAGCCTCGACCAGTGCCTCGAATTTCGAGGCACTGGTAGTTTAATCGTTTGTTCATCGCCAGCGCCACTCACCTCAGCACAAGCCAAGAAAAACACTGCTGGGAGGGGCTGCTGCTGCCTGCAGGTGTGTTATGATGTGTGCCGATGTGCGCTTAAGAACTCCTGACCTGATATTTAGATATACTATTCTTCAATAAATATATTTGTTTGACAGGGAAGCTGTGCGCAAACAGGAATATATATTATTTTAAAAAAATTAAAAATTAAAAAAAATTAAAAAAACACCCCAGAAAAAAGGGCACTTTCTCTCCAGGAATAAAAAGGGCAGGTGCTCAAGCCCCCTTTGATGTCTATGTGTGCACGTGCCTGCATACAACTCAACAAAAGTATTTCATTGAGAACAATTCAGCATATGACCATATGAACTTCAAAATTGGGTCTTAAAATTAGATATATATATCCTCAGATTAACAACAACACAACATATTACACAGTGTCATTATTTATTTAACAAAACTAGGCCAAAATTGAAAAGCCATGTGTGACAAACTAAGTACACCCTTACTGCTTCCATAGGAATTAAGAGGGTAAGTAGCAGTCGGACGCTGCTAATCAAATGCCTTTGATTAACTGATCATCAGGAAGTGTGACCAACTCTAAAAGCAGAAGTTTTGGCAGTTTGTTGGTCAGGAGCATTCAGGTGTGTGTTAACACAATGACAAGGAGGAAAGACATCAACAATCTTATAGAAGCAATTGTTGCTGCCATCAATCTGAGAAGGGTTATACAGCCATTTCCAAACAATTTGAAGTCCATCATTCTACAGTGAAGAAGATTATACACAAGTGAAAAAAATTCAAGACAACTGCCAATCTTCCCAGGAGTGAACGTCCCAGCAAATTCACCCCAAGGTTAGACTGTGCACTGCTCAGAGAAATCCCACAACACCCAAGAACTTCATCGACTCTACAGGCCTCAATAAACATGTTAAATGTTAAAGTTCATGACAGTACAATTAAAAAAGGACGGGACAAGTATGGCATGTTGGGAAGGGTTGCAAGAGAAAGCTTCTTCTCTCTAAAAGGAACATGGCAGAACAGCTTAGGTTTGCAAAGTTGCATCTGAACAAACCTCAAGACTTCTGGATCAATGTCCTTTGGACAGACGAGACCAAAGTGGAGATGTTTGGCCATAATGCACAGCGCCACGTTTGGCGAAAAGCGACCTCAGCATATCAGCACAAACACCTCATGCAAACTGTCCATCACACTGGATTTGGGATTTGGGCTTGTTTTGCAGCACAGGACCTGGGCATCTTGCAGTCTTTGAGTTGACATGAACTCCTCTGTATACCAAAGTATTCTAGAGTCTAATGTGAGGCCATCTGTCCGACAGCTAAAGCTTGGCCGAAACTAAAGCACACCAGCAAATCTACAGCAGAATGGCTGAAAAAGAAAAGAATCAAGGTGTTGCACTGGCCCAGTCAAAGTCCAGACCTCAACTCAACTGAAATATTTTAGCAGGACCTTAAAAGAGCTGTGCATAAACAGATGCCCACAAACCTCAATGAACTGAAGCAACGTTGTAGAGAAAAGCGGGCCAAAATTCCTCCTGAATGATGCGAGAGAATGATACTGTCATACAGAAAACAATTCCTTCAATTTGTTGCTGCTAAAAGTGGCAATACAAGCAATTGAATCATAAGGTGTACTTAGTTTGTAACCCATGGCCTTTACATTTTGCCTTTATTTTTTTTTCAATAGATGATACAGTGTAATATATCATGTGTTGTTGTTCATCTGAGATTGTATTTACAAAATTTTAAAACCTGATAATGACCAGATGGTTTTTATTATGTTCTGATATGTAAAACTATAAAATTCTAAAGGGTGTCCTTTCTTTTTCACATGACTGTATATAAAACATAGAAAAAGACTGAACTAGATAATGTTTTGTTACATTGAAACTGCCATTACAAATTATGGTTATCCTATGTAAATTTCGGTCACTGTGATTTTGCCAAGTAAGACATGTTCCTGGATCAACATATTTTGTTGATCCTGGAATAACATTCCTGTCCCAACATTTAGTCCTACCCTATCCCTACCCCTAAACCTAACCCTACCCATGACTTTTCCCTAAAATCAGATGTTGAAGCACCTCACCCTGGTTCTAAGCCTAAACTTGACATAAACTCTAAACTTGTCCCTCAGATCTGATTGGTTGATTGGAAAGTTGTTCCAGGATCAACAAAGATGTTGATCCAGGAACATGTGGTACTTGGTGACATCACGTTCACCGTAAATTTCCAGCAGATCCAACAGAATGGCAAACGGAGAGCAACACACACTTAACATAGACGACACTGAACTGAACATGTATACAAGTGTTGATGATGGTGACTAATGAGTGCACAGCTGAAAGAAATTAGTGTCCGTGACAACAAATAGAAAGTTCAAAAGAACAGCATTTATTTGAAAGAAATGTTTTGTAACAATATAAATGTCTTTATCTCTTTTGACCAATTTATTGCATCTTTGCTGATTAAGAGTATTAATTCTTTTAAAAAAATCTTACTGATCACAAACTTTTGAATGGTAATGTACCCTTAAAGCCCGTAAGGCTCAATTATCACTTTATCAGCACAAAACAGAAATGTGTTCCTATATGAATTCATAATGGTTGATATTATTTAGCATTATTGTTAATAATATTAAAGTCACTAATATTATTAAAGTTAATATGTATATATATTAGAAATTATGAGTTATGTTATATTGTATATTGTATTCATTATTTAGCAAGGAAAAACCGAAATCTTTTCAAGTACCCCCAAATGCCCCCAGGTATCGACATACATCTGGTTTATATTGAAAATTGACATCTAAATTACACTAAAAAGATACTCATGGCACGTGCTTTGTCAATAAATGACCCCAATGTCAGACAACAAGCAAAGCTTTAAACGAGGGGTCTCCACTTTCTCACACACTCTCCATCCTCAACACCCACCCCTCCACCTGCTCCCTTGAGATGTGCTCATTGTTTCCTGGGCAATATGCATGTCATTTAGCATGTGGCGGCCCTCGGCCCCATTGAGACTTTCGAACGTTCCCATTGGCTGCAGACTGTGAGAACCTCCAGCAAACTCCAGACTCACACATTCATATGGAGATTTGGGAGTATAAATAGAGGAGCGAGGAGAGGGAGTTCAGCACAGCTCAGATCTGATCCTAACAGAGAACTGAACACAAGACACACAGCCATGGCTCCTACAATCACTGGATCAATCATCAGCAGAGAACAACTTCCACTCACAAACAAGGTAAACATTCAACATTTCACACCTGACTCTACTAAATCATGTATTCTTATGAAATGTGAACTATATGACTGATGGATGAGTGTTTCTAAATGCACGTTCTTAATGTTTCCTCAGCTGAGAAAGCCAATAGTGGAGAAGATCCGCAGGGAACGGATCAACAGCAGCATTGAGAAGCTCAAGTCTCTTCTGGGTCAAGAGTTCCTAAAGCAACAGCCCGACTCCAGACAGGAGAAAGCTGATATCCTGGAGATGACGCTTGATTTCTTGAGACGCTCCCAGAATCCCTCAGGCTGCTCTACTGCAGCTCATGACGGACACTCCAGATGTGTGCAGGAGGCCGTCAACTTCCTGTCTCAGTGTCCAGTGCAGACTCAGTCCCACAGAAGACTTCTGAAGCACTTCCTGCACATGCAGCCGTCCACAGAGAACAACACTCATCAGCTCCATTCACCAGACGCAAAGAGCAGCAGCAAAGAGGAAACTCTGGCGCTCTGGAGACCCTGGTAGAGCCACCAGGACCGTATGATTTATCAGACAGAATTCAGAATGCCAGTCTGAGATTTGGCATGGACTGTAATTCTAATGTAGGAATTGATTTCCGCCTCTGCAGATTCTGCAGGATCTTTAATCTGCTTTCAGAGAAAGTTGCTGTTTTATTGAAACTGTGTGACCAGCAATATCTGATCAGAATGTACAGAATCATTTGCTGTGTAAAATGATTATTACATTCGTGAAAAATGAGATTCAAAGTATTTGGTCACAGAAATGTTAAAGTCTGATTCAGACGTTTGAACTCTTGTAGGTCTTTCACCCATATTGGGTTTATTCTCTCTTACATCTAAAGGATGACGACTCTGCTTTCATTGAAAGCTTTTTATTTATATTTCTATTGACTGAAATACATCTAATGCTTCTCTTGTTATATGAGAAGTATTTCTTCATTCTGAAAGATTTAATTGTGTGTTGTAAGCACAAATGATTGTTTTTAATGTTTGCATGTGTTTACATGAATGACACATTTCCCCTGTAAAGGGCAGTTGAATATTGTCACTGTTAGTGATTGACTTATATTCTTTACTTTCTAAGTCAAGTTCTTTCCTTCTCTGAAGGTATATCTTCTGTGCATTACTTCATATTGAAGTTAAACTTGAAAATAAATGTGAATATTTTCTGCCTATATCTGTTGGTGTCACTGAATTCCTTGTCCAATTAACACACAACATAAATCAGCACATTTGCACACATTCAAATGGCTGTTTAGTCAGTTTGTACTTCATGGTGATTCAAATACCTTTACGAATAAATATACTTATAGATTATGCATGTTCAATTCAGATTCATAAGAAAGTTCATAGTGTCTCTATTCAGGTCTAGTCATAATTAGCTACACTGAGAAAAAAAAATTTTTTTTGGGATTTACTTTGAAACAATTTTCACTAAGAAGTCACTAGTAAATTTCACAAATAATTCAAATGAAATGACAAGTAACACAATGAATTAAACATGAGTTTTTGCATAGAAAAACTGAAATGGCATTTACTTATAAAATATAATCCAATAATCTTTGTTTTATTTACAAAAAAAAAAACCCAAAAAACCATGTACACTGTTTTACCAACTGACACGATTCAGTTCATGTTTGGATTTTCAGTTGGTATTTTGATTGGTTCCTGCTTTCCTTCTCACCACTAATTAGTTGCCAAGGACACCTTGATTAGGATTTCAGTTCAGCTGTATTAGTCATTTTCTCGTTAGTCATGTCAGCTGTGTCTTGTTTCTTTGATTAAGTCCCTGAGTGGTTATTCCCATATCTATGGTTATTCCTGAGTGTTTTGTTTCTTTATGTTCTTGAAATTGAAAAGAGAACTGCTGCCTTTTAGTTCACTAACTGTAGTCATTCAATGAAAATTGTTTTATTATGTTGAGCTCTCAAAGCCCAGCATAGCTTACCTGCATTTCACCAAGATAAAAGAGATCATGTGTGTGTTTGTGTATTACTTCAGATGTAAAAAGGAGAGGGTAAAATCAAACTATAATAATTCAAACTTATTGAGAGTTGTGATTTAATTTGACTTTTAAGGAACTTGACTGATGAAGATCTCAATGAAATAATTCAGTTACATTTTAAGTTTAAAAGTAATCATTATTATAGATGGCAAATTAAGAACCATGACGTGCAGACTGATTAAACATCTAACGTCTTCATAGTGTGCAAATGTGCTGTGATTTAGTTCATTTGATTGATGAAGAAAACATTCAAAACAAATTGTACAGATTATAATCTTAAAATTTATTTTCAAGTTGTACTTCAATATGAAGTAATGCACAGAAGATATACCTTCAGAGAAGGAAAGAACTTGACTTTGAAAGTAAAGCATAGAAGTCAATCACTAACAGTGACAATATTCAACTGCCCTTTACAGGGGAAATGTCTCATTCATGTAAACACATGCAAACATTAAAAAACAATCATTTGTGCTTACAACACACAATTAAATCTTTCAAATGAAGAAATTTCTCATATAACAAGAGAAGCATTAGATGTATTTCAGTCAATAGAAATATAAATCAAAAGCTTTCAATGAAAGCAGAGTCGTCATCCTTTAGATGTAAGAGAGAATAAAGCCAATATGGGTGAAAGACCTACAAGAGTTCAAACGTCTGAATCAGACTTTAACATTTCTGTGACCAAATACTTTGAATCTCATTTTTCACGAATGTAATAATCATTTTACACAGCAAATGATTCTGTACATTCTGATCAGATATTGCTGGTCACACAGTTTCAATAAAACAGCAACTTTCTCTGAAAGCAGATTAAAGATCCTGCAGAATCTGCAGAGGCGGAAATCAATTCCTACATTAGAATTACAGTCCATGCCAAATCTCAGACTGGCATTCTGAATTCTGTCTGATAAATCATACGGTCCTGGTGGCTCTACCAGGGTCTCCAGAGCGCCAGAGTTTCCTCTTTGCTGCTGCTCTTTGCGTCTGGTGAATGGAGCTGATGAGTGTTGTTCTCTGTGGACGGCTGCATGTGCAGGAAGTGCTTCAGAAGTCTTCTGTGGGACTGAGTCTGCACTGGACACTGAGACAGGAAGTTGACGGCCTCCTGCACACATCTGGAGTGTCCGTCATGAGCTGCAGTAGAGCAGCCTGAGGGATTCTGGGAGCGTCTCAAGAAATCAAGCGTCATCTCCAGGATATCGGCTTTCTCCTGTCTGGAGTCGGGCTGTTGCTTTAGGAACTCTTGACCCAGAAAAGACTTGAGCTTCTCAATGCTGCTGTTGATCCGTTCTCTGCGGATCTTCTCCACTATTGGCTTTCTCAGCTGAGGAAACATTAAGAACGTGCATTTAGAAACACTCATCCATCAGTCATATAGTTCACATTTCATAAGAATACATGATTTAGTAGGGTCAGGTGTGAAATGTTGAATGTTTACCTTGTTTGTGAGTGGAAGTTGTTCTCTGCTGATGATTGATCCAGTGATTGTAGGAGCCATGGCTGTGTGTCTTGTGTTCAGTTCTCTGTTAGGATCAGATCTGAGCTGTGCTGAACTCCCTCTCCTCGCTCCTCCATTTATACTCCCAAATCTCCATATGAATGTGTGAGTCTGGAGTTTGCTGGAGGTTCTCACAGTCTGCAGCCAATGGGAGCGTTCAGGCTGACACATGGCGGCTGAAGCCCTTATTGCTCCAACACAATGAGCTCATCTCTGGGGAGCAGGTGGAGGGGGGTTTTCAGAAGGATGAAGACTGATTCAGCTAGTGGCCTGTGAATGTGGGAAATCTGTGACCTTGTAAAGTGATCTAAGTGACTGCAAGTCGCTTTGGTCTTTAAAGAACAGTTTGTTGTGTCCTTAAATCCAAAAATGTCCTGTTGTCTCTTGAGAGTTAGACATGAGCCACATGGTTCATACAGTATGTTTTCCAAAATACCTCTGTGCCATATGCACATACATATATATAGCTTTATGTAGCTTTATATAGCTTTATATATAGTATATATAGTATATATAAATATAGTTTACACACACATCGGCTACTTATACATATAGGAATTGATTTCCACTGCTTCTGCAGGATCCTTTAATCTGCTTTCAGAGAAAGTTTGAATATTGGTTTGCAAAGTAAGAGCAAATGAAGTGTGTGCAGTTTCCCTCCCAGCTCTATGAGGTCTGAGCAGCACACTTCTGTCTTGGCACACTCTCTTCACACATACTTAAGACACTTACAGCTGCCTGGCCTGCTGTCTGCTTGACACCGGACGACTCTCTCACACTCCACTCTCAGCAGTGAGAACCTGGGAGCGCTGGTGCACCACGGCTTCCCACACTTATTCAATAATGACGCTGATCCGACTGATAAAAGAAAGCGTGGCTCATTACACAATGTCAGAGTGACCCAGCGCTGTTCTCACAGCACCCCCAGGCAGACAGGCTCGCCATCTGGAGGCATCATTCAATTACCAGTCTTAAACAACAGCTCCCAGCTCTAGTGTGTGCTGGAACATCATCTGCTCACTCGAACACATTTTTTTGACAAAAATGAATCGTAATGTAGAAATGAATCGCATATGCAATTATATTTATAACACTTTCATGCTTTTATTACTTTTCAAAACATTTTAAACATTGTGTATTTAATAAATATTTATATAAATAAATAGGTATGTTAAATAATAAATAAATAAAAATAGTAATTCCTGTTTAATGAGACTGTAAATTAAATAAACAAATATAAAAATAATAAATAAATATATGTATGTAAAAATTCTACATATTATTCTATTTGTTCTCACCTGCTTGTTTTAGAGCTGTGAGCAAAATAATCCATCATATTTGATAAATAAATATGTATATTAATAAATAAATGAAATAGGAAAAGATTTATGTTTAATGTGTATTTGGTAAATAAATATGTAAATAAATAAAGATGTTTAATGTCTGAACATTAATCTCCTTGGTATCAACTTTTAAGCTGTGTTTCGTCTATTTAGTCCATAATTTTATATTGATTACATATTTATATTCTTAAATATGAATATAAAATCATAAATAAATAAAATAGGAATATATTGATGTTTAATGTGTATTTAATAAATACAAATGCATATAAATAAATAATATACAGAGATAAATTGATCTTAAATATAAACTTTAATCTCTTTCATATAAACTTTTAAGCTGAGTTCCAAAAAAAATTGTCATTTTAAATTTAAAAATAAATAAATATTAATAAGGAATAAATTGATGTTTTATGTGTACAATAAATAAATAATTAGATATTAAATATCACATTAATCTTTTTTAGCACGTTTTATGCCGAGTTTTGCTTGTTTTAGATCCATGAGCAATATAATCCATCATAAATATGTATATTAAATAAATAAAGGAGAAAAAATATGTTTGATGTGTATTTAATAAAAAATAAAAAATCTATAAATAGGTAATATCTAAACACTAATCTCTTTGTTATCAACTTTTAAGTTGAGTTTCGCTTGTTTTAGAGCTATAAAAAAAATCCATCATTGCATATTAAATATTTATATAAGTATGATTATTAAATAAGAAATAAATTAGAAATAAATTGATGTTTAATATGTGCAATAAATAAATAAGTTGATGTTAAATGTCTAAACATGAATCTCTTTGCGATCAACTTTTAGGCTGAGTTTTGCTTTTGGACAGATGTTTCAGCGCACATTCCCACCACATATTATTGGCTGACAACATGAATGAGGTCAATGCTAATTCAGAGTCTCAATGCTGTTCTTTTAGCAATATCTCAATCCTTGACTGGCAGACAAAATAAAACAAGAGTTCCCTCCCACCTGCTCATTTGGTTCTCAGGGCCTTGGCATTATTTATTTAAACAATCCGCCCTTGCACTATTGTCAAACTGCAGTTTCCTGATTGGTTAAAAAGTGTGAGAACTTACATCTCATTAAATTCAGCCAGGCTGTGTATAAATTCAAGCCAGTGGGAAGAGAAAAGTCAATGCATATCACATCTCGACCCAGTCCTTCACCATGAGAGATCTGCAGAAAACGTAAGTTAACAGCCATAAGCCATGACATGATGTTATTAATAAACCTCTGTGACAGTTATAATCAAGTTTCTAGACTGAATGTAACTCATGTAAATGCTTCCTTGTCTTCTAGGTGTAAAATGATGAGTCTGGAGAGGAAATGCTCAGATGGTGTAGAGCAGATGATGGATGTTCTGGGGCAGCGGATGCACAACGGTGTCTCTCCCACTGACCTTTGGGACAAAACGCTCTCTTTCTTCACCCCAAAGAAGACCTTGCTCTTCCACAATGGATACTCCAAGTATTCGAGGGAGACACTTCGCTTATTCCCAGACTCAGCAGAAGATGTGGCTCCTCTGTGTATTCAGTGACAAGAACCAGTGCCATGAAAGAGATGGATCTGCATTTGGCAAATCTTGGTCCGCCAGAAGAACTGAACTCACCCTGTCTACTTGAAATGGAAGCATTATTCTCCTATCTTATTTTATTTTTTTCCCAGCTTCATAATGCAGAAAAGTCTTTTGTAAAGACAAAATTTAAATCAAAATGAACGCTGAGGAGAATTTTGTATTGGTCCAGAAATGGATCTTATGTTGAGATTTGTTGTAATATCTCAACATAATATACAGAGAAAAATGTACATTCGGAATTGATGAATGATTAACTAAAACTATATTCCTTAATTTAAAGGAATGTTTTGTATGCTGTTTATGCAAGAGATTATGTTAGTCTTGATTACTAAAGAGTAATCAAATTTAAAAAGATGATTTAATGAGACACATTTATGTTTAATGAAAATAAAAAAAAGTATTTCTCTATAAATCCAGTTCATGTGTATTACTTGCATCCTTTTCAGCTTTTAGACTATTTTTTCACATGGTAACACTTTACAATAAGGTTTCATTTGTTAATATTAGATCATTACATTTGTTAACATGAACTACACTGTAAAAAGTGATCAGTTGACTTAACTCAAAAAGTAATAAACTGCATGCATAATTAAAAATATGTGCACTTGACAATTCCATAGAACTTAATTGTTTTAATTACACATGAAATTTAATACTAAGATATTTAAGACTAAGAGTTGTAGGCTATCTGTTAACATTAGTTAATGCACCTGAAGATGAACATTAACATTTTTAAGAATTAACATCAACAAAGGTTAATAAATGCTTATAAATAAGTGCTAAGTGCTTGTGTGAAAAGTGCTACCATTCACATAAATATTATTTTATCACACAAGATATTATAGAGGGGCACAATCCACAAGGAATAACTTCTGAAGTAAAAGAGTGTGTTTATTTTTTACTTAGTAGTCATGTTGTGTGGGTTCAGCCTCCCACTGACTGTTAAAACTATATAGGCCTACAGTGGCAGGACAGGCTGCTCTGTACTGCTCTCTTGAGGTCCCCAAGAGTCACTACAATGACATTATATTGAGCTTGAAGTTCTGGGATCAGAGCATGTCATATCAGTTATATCAAGGCCTTGACCACTTCTTGAACATTGGTAATTTATTCAATAACCTAATGAATTACATGAATCAGGCAAATAATAGCATATCTGAACATTCAAAACGGTGACATTTCATAAAAAGGTTTAGTAGTTTGCTATGGATATTGGGCTACTGTCGGTCATTGAATATGTTTCTATCGTAAAACAGTTGTGAAATAGAGGTGAACGGGGCACAACACGGGGCTAGTTGTAGAAACACACATGGTTTAAAACTTTCCAAACATGCCAGCATGAAGAAACTTAGTTTTAATAGTTTCCATATCAACTCACATAGAGAAAAAATCTTTGGAAGATATCCCCGAACATTTATTTAACCATAGCAAAAGTACATTTCTTACCTAAGTAAATTTTTCATCTCTATTTTATTTTGTGTGTGTGTGTGTGTGTGTGTGTGTGTGTGTGTGTGTGTGTGTGTGTGTGTGTGTGTGTGTGTGTGTGTGTGTGTGTGTGTGTGTGTGTGTGTGTTTTAAAATTAGACAAATCTGATATTATTTTAATCTGAGATAGTTCTTTAATGCTGATCTAACCAACAGAAGACACTAGCAGGGTTTAAATGCAGTTGCACAGGTGGGGCATGTTGTAACACCTTGTTTCAAGGTGCCCTATTAGAACTATGCTATTCTATTCTATACTTTTATTAATTCTATTGAGAAACCATGAGAAAAAGGTGAATAAAGACTGAGAGTCAATGTTCAGAAATTATTATAATGTTTTGAACTATGCTGTATAGCTGTGTTTTGTGGTGTGTTTGTTGTCAAACTCAAAAATTACTTTATTTTTAATTATTTAAAAAAATGCAATAATTGTATTTTATTGACAAAATATTTTAGTTTGTCTTGTATTTTTTTATTTTATTAGATCAGATAACATTTTAAGCTGTCATATGGTCATGTTACAATGTGCCCCTCACATGTTACAACATGCCCCTGAGTTATAGCCTTGAGTTATAGCTGTTACTTCACAAAAAAACAAACCACAAAAATATTGATTTTTTTTACAGACAACATTAAAGAAATGTCCACTTAGAATTACACATAGCCTATTCTAACCTAAATCCTTACAGTTTGATGTTCATTGCGATTTAGACTGAAACACAGAGATCTGTTGAGCTTGGTACATCTTACCATTGGTACATCTCAGCGGTGTGTGATGCACTCACATTAAAAAACAGGAGCATGAGGGGGACGGTTGATTTATTGCCTCCTGCTGAGGGCCAGCCTACATGTGTTCCCCTGGAGATGTGTGCAACTCATTCCACTGCTGTTCCACTGGACCCCAAAAAACTCCAGCTCCACATTACTACTGTCATCCACCAATCACTCTCTGGGCTCCTGCCCTGGTTTCTTTATATGATCAAAACCCCTGGGAGGTGTACTGGGAATGAACCCCTCCCAGTTTAATCACACTTACAAGAATGCAATACACTGGGTCAGAACAGAACAGCAATGTGTAGTTCAGAATCAGAAATCTTTCAGTGCATGGCTGCACAGTGACATTATTTGATTGTCTCTGGTGTCACATAATTAACCCTTGCAGAGGATAAAACGTTTTCAGAGACTATAATGCATTTTCAAATTTCACAGATCAGTGATTGATAGGTAGGCTGTAATTTAGATGTTATTAGACGTATTGTCCATAGACTTTCTGATGAATCTCAGTTAAACTAAACAAAAACAACATTTAAGGATAGGATGCACACTTTTCGTGTTAATTAATTTCCATAGTGACACTATTAATTATTATACTGCTTTCTGTAATACTTGATTGTGACTGATCAATTGCGGCATTGAACGCTCAAATATATGTGTAATAGGCTATGTCAGATAAATTAAACATATCAACGTTGTTCATCAGAACACACCGGAGCTGCATGTCTCTTGTATTACTCTCGTTCTTTTCATATCAATTAAAGTTATCGCCATTTCACGACTCAAATGTAGGCTATTTATATAAATTGTCCTGAACATCAAATAACCTACTTAAGTAATTAGGTAGGCCTATATAATGTAACATATAGGCCTAATTATTTCATAAAATGTAACATCGTACAAGGTAAAAAAAACTTTTTTTCTGACGTCAATCTGACATCGGGTTCTGACGTCAAACTGACATCGGTTTCAGACATCAAACTGACATCGGATTTTGACGTCCCTACGACGTTGGATGTTGACGTCAACCCGACTTTAATTTCCAACCAAAATCATCCCCTGATTGACGTTACTATTTTCTACTCAAGGACCTTGACAGAAATAGTCTTGACAGTACGATATTTGTCTTTCAAATGTAGTGAAGTTAAAGTAAACGTTTCCAGAAAAAATAATACTCAAGTAAAGTGCAAATACTCAAAAAGTGTACTTAAGTAGGCTACAGTACTCAAGTAAATTTACATTGTTACTGTCCAGCTCTGAAAATTACACATAGCCGTTATTTAGTGTAATAACACGAATGGTAACAACATTAAACATTCGTCAAAACATTCCCCAAAACCTACACCATTAAAACTGTCACACCTAGACCATTGGTTCAGTCAGCAAGAGAGCGCTTCTTTTGTTCAGGTATTTAGGTTATAGGCGTGACTTACAATCTTCAGTGAGAGAGCTCGAGACTGCGCTTCTCACAATCTCGCGCGCGCGCGCACTCCTCTACAACTCACACGCGCTCATTGTGGACTGCAAGCAGAAATAACGTGTCACACACCGGAGAACAGGTGACCACTTTCTTCATTATTTTCTCTTGCATGTTTGTTAATGTTCTTTAGTCGTTATTGAGCTGTTTTGTCAAGCACAATTCTGCCGTGTTAAAACTTAAAGATTAGTAGGCTTATATGTTAATTCGTGGTTGAACGCATGCATGCTTTCCATGTCATGTGTTATGTTAACAGTATTACTGCATTTATTGCAAGATAATTATATGGCATGGATATGCATATTACAGTTGCTTTTAAAGTGAATAGTTTTGCGATAGTCGTATAAGAAATATAGGAAAAGTCTCTGTACAAGGAAGAACAAGCCCAGATTCCCCATTGAATTAATCATGTCACTGTTTACACAGACTAATGAGAAAAAAAGGGGTGAAGCTTTGATATTTTTAGGCTCCTGAGCAGCATTGGCGTGCACAGCAGGAGATCTTGAAATTAATGAAGATAATATGAACACATGATCAGCTGCATTTGCAGAATTTGAATAATTAAGTGCATATGAAACAGAGAGATACTTATTATTTGTTTAATTTTCTGGCAAATTACCATTATGCTGTGCTTCAAAGAGAAATGTGTTACTGCAACAACTTGCATTTTCTTTTTATGTTGGTCATTCTTTTAGTTGGTTATGGAAACTAATGTTTTAAATATACTTTATCCGTGTTTAGTGCATCCTGTAATTTGCAATATTTTCATAAAAATACATCAATCCCTTACTTGTTTACGTGGCATGGTGCCATATAAGAGCTTGAGGGTTTTTCACCAATATCAGAAAAAGTTAAACTAAAGTGAATAATATTCCAGTAAATCTTTCAACATCCTCAGGCTTTATCTATAGCATCCAAATCATAAGCTCCTCAAGTTTTGTAGTTCATATATGTAAATGCAGCCGCAGTTGGGAAATGTTGGATTTGTCGCAACTCTAGTCTGTCAGTACATGAAAGCTAAATTCGCTTGTTTAATTAGTCACACTCATCTGCTCAGTGTGTGTAATCCATTTTCTGAGGGTAAAAATCCCTGGGCTTGGATCAGCTCCCTTCATCCTCATCTCTAAGATGCTTACAAAAATTACAGTTAGAGCGAATGCGCTTACATGTCTGTCTGAATTATATATTGTAATAAGTCAGATAGGGAATATAACATTTCTTAAGTCGCCAGACACCATTGCTCATGCAGAGTCTTTGCCCAACATAGCAACATTGCACTTTGGAGAAATAATGGATTTATGGAGACTGGCATATAATAAGCTCAAGATTTTTTTCTAATTATTATCATGCATGAATGAATGAATGAATGAATGAATGAATGAGGCATTTATATAGCGCTTTTCATATGTACTACTGTACACCCAAAGCGCTTTACAATCATGTCGGGGTCTCTCCTCAACCACTGTGGTTTTAATGACCACAGAGAGTCAGGACCTCGGTTTAACATCTCATCTGAAGGACGGTCATTGCTGAAAACAGTTGTGCTGCTTAATATTGTTGAGGCCATCGTGATCTTTTTTTTTTTTTTGCAGGATTCTGTTATGAATAGAACGTTTTTTAAAAAGCAGCATTTCTTTGAAATTGAAATCTTTTGTAACATTAATGTCTTCACTGTTACCTCTGATCAATTTAATGCATACTTGCTGAATATATATATTTATTTATTTTAAAATTCCAGAAGTTTTTAATATAGCCTATACATGAGAAAATGTGACTTTATTACTGTCTGTGTTGTGTTATTTATTATGTATTACTGTATTATATTACTGTATTATTTGTTTAATCTTTTCTACTCTTAGAATGGTGGCTTTATGTTGGTATTTTGGCTCAATTCTCCTCCTTGACTTGACCATGACATTGAGCACCGAAATGGGCCACAATTCAGCCATGGAAATCTTCAGCGACAATATCATTATCCCGCCCATGCCAGAGGCATCCATACATCAACACAGTCATCACAGGAGGCACAGAGGTCGCAAGGAGAGGATGACAGCAGGTCTGCTCAGAGAAATGCCCCATATTACTGTGTTCCACACCCAAAATGAAGGGCCAGGCCTGGAGGGCCTCAGTCCCGTCCGCTTAGAGATAGAGCCAGGAGAAAAAAGACGAGTAATGAGTGCAAGAAAGAGGACCTTCAAGGGGTTTGATTCCTTAATTCCAGAGCAAATGAATATCTCTCCTGGCGCTGGGACTCCAGAGAAGGCAATGAGACATCCCACTGGGCGCAATGTGTTTGGAGGGCACATCATTAGGGCTGTTCATGATGAAGGTAAAAAGAAAAAGAAAAAGAAACTTTCCAAAGTAAAACTCCCTTATAACTGTCCTGCCATTTTGTAATGATCTACTTGCTATTTTCTTCGCATAGAGTCTTTGGCATCAGGGAAGAAACGGAGGGTTTCTTTTGATCAAAGGTTCAATATAAACTCCTTTGGGAGTCCCACAGAGTCAGTGTTCCCCGCAGCCACTGCTGGCTCCCTCATACCCATGACTGCAGCAGTCGGTGGGAAGCCGTCCACAAAGCCAACCCCCTCCAGTAAACCACAGGTAACATCATCTAGCTGTTCAGTCTTTTCAATAACACTGATTAAAAAATATCTCAGCATCTCATCTGTCAGTGTCTAAAAGGCTCAATAAAACTGAATCCCAATGACCAACATTATGAGGAATAATAGGTTGTCATCAATTTTATCCACACATGAAACAATTTCTTGTTTATTGTCTCAATCTATACAACAGACCATCACAATTTGTTCCATTGAACCTCAAAGGATTAACAATTGGCCAAAGTGATTTACTTTCATATGAAAAAGTGAAATTTCAATACTTCATGGTGACATGAATACTGAATATGTTGTTTTGTACCTCAGGTCAGAAGTTCAGGTGGGGATGTGACGCCCACTTTCAACATAACATTCTTCGACTGGGCTGATTATGAATATATGAGGCCTGCAGACAAAAAGCAATTTTCTAAGAAGCAAGGTAGACCAATATTTCACTTACAAATACAGACACATTGTTTTTGCTTTTGTGAGTTTTAAAGTTAGAAGTTGCAATTTTTAAGTATGCTTGCTTTGAAATGGCGAACTGAGATCATTTTTGCATGCTTTGCAATTAACAGATTAATGGTGCTTTGCATTTGGAACCACAAGAATGAACTATTTAAGACTTTTAGGCAAATTCATCTAAGTGTTCCCATATCTCATCAGCCTGTGCATGGAAAACACCAAATGCCCTAATATGCGAAAATTTCTACTATTAACACTTGACCATCACTCTATTCCCATCTAGGATCTGACAAACAGGCCACAAAAAGTCCCAGCACTGAACTTGTTACTCTTACATCAGAAGAGAGCTGTAAACATCACCTGGATTGTCTACCAGGTGACCTTTTCACCTTTTGCATTATTACAACAAGCCCCTTATACTATATATGTTCTCCAGTGAGCTAGAGCAATTTGAGTAATTAAAAATATAATGTAATGTAATTAAATATAATATAATAACCTTTACATTGTTACAAAAGCTTTCTATTTCAAATAAATGCTGTTCTTTTGAACTTTCTATTTATCAAAGAATCCTTAAAAAAAAAGAAGCAAAGATAAGCACGTTTTCAACATTGATAATAATAAAATAAAAAAATCTTGAGCAGCAAATCCTCATATTAGAATGATTTCTGAAGGATCATGTGACTGAAGACTGGAGGAATGATGCTGAAAATTCTGCTTTGTCATCACTGGAATAAATTACATTATAAAGTATATTCAAATTAGTGCTGTCAAATGGATAAATCACGATTAATTGCATCTAACATAAACGTTTTTGTTTACATAATATATATGTGTGTGTGTGTAAATATTATTAGTCTATATTTATACATATATATGTATAAATATATGTGTGTGTACTGTATATATACACACACACACAGACATATAATATATATATATATATATAATAATATATATACACACACATATATTATGTAAACAAAATGTTTTATGCTAGATGCAATTAATCGCGATTTATCCATTTGACAGCACTAATTAAAATAGAAAACAGCTATGTTAAATTGTAATAATATTTCACAATATTGCTGTTTTATTGTAATTTTGATCAAATAAATGCAGCCTTGGTGAAAATAAGAGGCTTCTTTCAAAAACATCACAAAATCCTATTGTCCCCAAAGTTTTGAATTAAGTTGAAAGTCATTGAAGTCAAATAAATGATCACACCATTTTAACCTCATGTATATGAAATGGCAGGGTCGTGCTGTAACCTCAGAAAACATGTATGTGAGCTTCACAACCGTGGCTTCAACAACAAGTGCTATGACAGCTGCATGTGTGAGGAAGGTGAGCAAGTGTTTTTAAACTGATTATTACACATGCTGACAAAGTGGAAATCATCTTTTAAAATGTTCCTTATATCTTCACAGGGCTTCGTTGCTATGCTAAATTGCACAGGCATTACCGCATCACAAGCAAAAAGGGACAATGTGTTGATCCTGAGGATATAAGCTTAAACCGTGGCATGTTCCTTATTGTTTAAATGAGGCAGAAGAATTTGTCATATTTTCCTTTCCAAATGCATGCAATAACATTTTCCACTATTTTGGATTTTATACATATTTAGTTCTATCATTTGGTTGCTTTCCTGGATTTAATTGTTTCCAATATATTGAGAATGCATAGACTGATTACATATTTGCATGAGTTTTACTAAACAGATTGTGTATACAGTAACTACAAGATCTGTTCATTCAAATTAATGAAAATTGAGCTACTCTGTTATGATATGTAATTTGTGATATGAAGATTGAGTAATGTGTCATTGTGGAATTTTTGAAAATTTGTAACAAATGTATTAGAAGTTATTGCATGTAGACATATTCATTTGTATTTTGTGTTCATGCGGTTGAGATGCATCGATCTGTTGTTGTCATCACAAGGGAACAGTAGTGAAAAGATGGACTTGAGCATGCATGCAAAGACAGTCTTTTTAATGTTGGGACTACAACGCCTGCCAGGTCCCCAGCTTCCAAGACGAGCAGCTTTGGAATGGACACAAGGAAGAACACAGGGGAGAACTTCATCTCACATTATTAAACCAGTAAATCTTCCTTTTGGCTCAAATCTGAATTACTCCACCGCTTTGTGCTACACTGAAATAATGCTTCTCATCATGCTCATGAAAGCCAAGCGTTCATTATTATATGAGAGATCTTGTGCTTCTTCATAGTTCAGTTCTTTACTGATCTGACACTGGAAGCGTGTTGTTGTGTAGTATTTACCACCATCATTACAGATTCCACCATCATTACAATTCCACATATTACAGATGTAGATTAACATTTAATGCTGATGAACAATAGGACCCTTATTCTACATCTTGAGGGAAACAACATCTTGATTTTATTGCTTCATTGGTAAATTGTGGCTACAAAACAGCCATTAATATCACTGCTTTATAAAGACTACTGTTAAAATGCATGATGTAATAATAATAGTAACTAAATAACTGAATCTTTTGAAACTACAGTCGCACATCAGGATAAATTAATACATAGCTACAGTTCAGTGAGCTTGAAAACGCTGTCAAATCAATTAGCAAGCAAGTCAGCGTGAGCTCGGAAGCCTCGCGAGATTTCTCGGCGAGATCTTGCTGTTTTCAACATGGCAGGCAGCAAGTTGGTGCTAGAAGGGAGGATAAGTATTATTAGCTTTATATCAGGACTGGCCGTCATTATAATACCTTTACTTGTAAAATTCGGCTCTCACATTGACTGGATATTCGATTACCTCACGGATGTGAACGGAAAAATAGCCATTGCGGCGTACATTACAGTTATCAATGGCTTCCTGCTAATCATATACAAGGGACCTTTATACAAGGTAAGACTCAGAGAGACAGTCTGAAGGATGTGTGTTATACTAATAGAACAATTATTACTTAGCTGGAACCCCTGTCATATCCATATGTATGTTTTAAATGAATAAAGATAAGATATATCTAGGTCTGTTTTTGCCAGGGCAACGATTGGTAATGTCCTGTGTGCAAGTGTGCAGGTATAATCCTATTACATTAGTACTCTAATGGGATCTCGTAAGAGTTTCTCTGTCAATATGAACAAGCTCTCCTAGAAGACAGCTTACTGTATGTGGATTTGCTGTATCAGGATCTAGCTAACACTTCCCTGCCTTTTTGCTTTATCAGGTTGCTGTTCGAGCCTGCTTTCTTGGATTTGCCTTTGGATGTGGTCTCATTTTAAGTTTGGCAGATACAGCATGGACACACTTTGGCTGGTAATTCAACTTTTGTGAAATGGGTTATGCCTTTTTGAGGTTAACATACACATGTAATAAAAAAAGGCAAATGAAAACAAGGATGGCCTGCCTTAAAAGTCACATGAATTTTCTCGATTATGGAATAACTCCTGTTTTGTTCCACTAGGTATATGTGTTCACTGTCATTTTTCCACTACTCTGAGTACCTGGTTACTGCCATCATCAACCCACGCAGTCTGTCTCTAGACTCCTTCCTGCTCAACCATAGTATTGAGTACACATTAGCAGCTATTTCCTCCTGGATAGAGTTCACTGTGGAAATGCTCCTTATTCCAGGTTTGTTATGATCTTGGTCAGTAAATCCCGATTGATCAAACTTGATTTAGCTTTTTTTGGTAAACTTGACAGGATTAATGGTGTTAAAATACAAATATTAGGATTGTTAAATAATTAAATAAATTTTTTCTTCTTAGTACATTCAGTTACTTTGTAAGCAAGCCTGTCAAAATTATTGATACATCGTGTGATCGCAGTTGTTTGATCTAATCAGAATAATTAGAATGATTTCTGAAGGATCATGTGACGCTGAAGACTGGAGTAATTGGTTGATTATAAATTCAGCTTTGCATCACAGAAATAAATTATATTTTAAAGTATATTAAATTATAGAAAAACATTATTTTAAATTGTAAATATATTTCTCAATATTACTGGGGGTTTATTTCTGTATTTTTGATCAAATAAATGCAGGCTTGATGAGTGCAAGAGACTTCTTTAAAAACATAAAAAATAGTAATGTTTCCCAAACTTTTGACCAGTACTGTATAGAATTGCAATTAAGTCGTCAGCTTAGACTTCATGACTGTGACAAGCCTATTAGTAAGAAAAGAAAATAATGTAAGTTTTGCCAATTTGTATGGCGGAAGCTTCTATAAGTTTCTAATATACTTATTAAATATAATATTTTGCTAAAACATTATCATCATTAAATAATATATATAATGAATAATAATTAAAGTTAATTTATTTGTTCATTTTAATTATTTTTTTTTCAGGAACAGTTGAAATGCTTCCTTAAATGAATTTTGTATGGCGGAAGCTTCTATAAGTTTCTAATATACTTATTAAATATAATATTTTGCTAAAACATTATCATCATTAAATAATATATATAATGAATAATAATTAAAGTTAATTTATTTGTTCATTTTAATTTTTTTTTTTTTCAGGAACAGTTGAAATGCTTCCTTAAATGAATTAAATTTTTTTAAAAATTTTTCGACAGAGATAAAGCAGGTGAACTGGCTCTGTTTGGTGGGTCTGGTAATGGTTCTCTGTGGGGACAGCCTGCGCAAAGCTGCCATGTTGACAGCAGGGTCCAACTTTAACCATATAGTGCAGAATGAGAAAGCCCAGAGCCACGTGCTGGTCACCACAGGAGTTTACGCTCTCTTCAGACATCCTTCCTATGTGGGCTGGTTTTACTGGAGCACTGGCACTCAGGTACTTTAACCATTATTTCAATGGAATTTATTCGTATGGCGTGGGGGGTGGCAACCTATGACACGCTGAAGGATAATCACTGGCACGTGACAATAGAGAAAGAGTATTTAATTAATTTAAATAAAGTCCCTCAAACTTGCAAATGGATGTACATTTTGAGTTAATCATTCCTTATAGTCACACAGCCTGTTTGAAGCTATACATACAATTAAAGTGTGAGATTTTATTCAAGCTAAGCTTGAATAGCTATTCAACAGAAGCGCTCAGCTCCGACAAACCACCGGAGGTTCGCGCTTCTGTGACTATTTTTCACCATCCCTTAAATTTAGTTGTTAGTTTAGATTAGAAGATGTTCATGTGTTTTGTTTTTTTAAAACCTGTGCTCTTGTTTGTCATTTTTTCCAGATAATGCTGTGCAACCCAATATGTATACTGGGATACACAATCGCCAGCTGGCGGTTCTTTCGAGAGCGTATTGAGGAAGAGGAGATTTCTCTCATCCATTTCTTTGGAGAGGACTACGTTGAGTACAAGAAGAAGGTCTTCACTGGCTTGCCCTTTATCTCAGGAATCAGGGTTAACTCTTAAGGCCGTTGCTGCATTGAGGGGAGGAAATAGTCTGAAAGTGCACACCTGGACACCTCTGACTGGCACTCTGAGTGAGCTAGTTGCCTGGTGGCATCATGGCGCGGCCCATGGGGCCGGCACAGATATATGAGGTGGCAGCACAGTAAAACTGACCCGCTGATCTGTTCTGAGACACATTGGTCTGCCCTGAGCAGGGTGGAGCTTCCACCCTCAACACCATCAGAGACACTAGTACACCAAAACCACCTTCCTCAGCACTTCATCATATTTCTGTTCCTCGTTTACATACATCATATATCATTTATCCTCCTATTTGCACCATGTAACTTCATACGCTGCTCCTTCTTTTTAAAATCCCTTGGTTTTGTGTTTAGAAACCTTAGGAGTGAGATTCAGGACAAGTGTTTGGTACTAATTTATGAACGTCCAGAGATTTCATTCGATTTTTTTAAATACCTTGAGGTAAAGAGTTTTATTCAGAGAAGCTTTAAATTGGACCCAATATATATTTACTCCAGTGGCCATTTAGACGTTGTCCATTTTGTGTAAAAATTAGTTTATAATGTCTCAGAAAGTGGGCTTTTTATTTAAGATCTGCCGAAGCGGATTGCACTAATTCTGCCAGTCACAACAGGCCTACTGATTTCCGACAATCTAAATATCTGTGATTTGTCAATGCTGTTGGACAGTTTTAATATTATGATTAGAGAAATAAACGTATCTGATAAATTACAGGCTTCATTCCTCTTTCCATTGGTCTTTATAGTCCTCCACTTATGCAGTATTTCTCAATGCATATGTACTCTCATCTAACAGTTGTCAAATGCATTAGTCTCTTTCGTCTTCACTCCCACACTCACTCATTACCATATCCATTTATTTTCACTTTCCTTCACACTTGCATGATAATTCAAACAAGAAAAATCTGTTTCTACGAAGGTGGGATTCAGAGGCCTGAACGCCGGAGGGGTATGCTGTATCCAAAGTCTTTATCTTTACGATTTTACATTTCTAGGAGGAAGGCTTCGCTGTCCTCCTGGCATGATGTAGCTTAAATAGACATTGGGTAAAGAATAGGAATTTATTGCACACTTTCAACCAATGACGAGCACTATAATATATGCGTAGGTACAGGTAATGGACATTTGAACACATGCAATAGGTTTTTTGCACTACGCTCGTGCAAAGAGCTGATGGGAGAGGACCACCCTACCTCTTGAATGATAACTGTACATTATTAACACCTTCAGCAAAATGTAACAAACCTTTAAATAAACACTGAACGCTTATCACTTTTATTTGACATTACTGTGATTCTCTAAAATGCAAGCACTGTGAACTGTTTTTATTCAAGCTTCGGTATATCAGATTTACATTAACACATGCTTATTGTTCAGTTTAACAGACATCTAAGCTGACAACCATTTGTAGGATCAACACAAAAAGCGGTTTCACATTGGTATCTCTTTGCGATTGGCTGTATCAGTGGTGTTCTTCTGTTTGTTTGGCCTGTAGTATTCCTTGTTCTTGGGATTGGTCTCTTCTGATAGGCTGTTTGGAGTCCAGTTGTCCTCAGTGTTACAGGACAGCTCATTACTGTATCAGTGAAGCATGGAATAGCTATTAATTAACTGCTTTTAATTAACTTGCAAATGTCAACATTGTAATATACTTCTGAGAAACTGAAGGGAACTCGCCTGGGCTGTGTGTCCGCAGTCGAGGTGCTGTCCTCATAGAGCTTCAGCATGATCTCTGTGCGATCATCTTTCAGCTCTTTAGGCTCCTTCAGCCTGTTAGAGATCAAATTAGATTAAAAATTTAAATCCCTTAAGGAATTATTATACTTGGGTATGGGCGATTAATAATGTAAGTGTCAGATTGCAGGTCAAAATTAGCCTTGGTGTGTAAATTAAATTGTCAGTTGTTTGATAACTTTTTTTTTAGGCATAGCTAAATTTACATCGTTACAAAATTCTATTTAAAAAAAAGCTGTTCTATTGAACTTTGTATTCATCAAAAAATCCTGAAAAAAGGTTACTTGAGTAGCAAATCCGCATATTAGAATGAATTTTAAAGAATCGTGATTCTGAAGACTGGAGTAATGGAGTATTCAGCTTTGAATTTTTCAAATAGAAAACAACTATTTTAAATTGTAATAAGATTTCACATAAATATTGTATTGTGAGCATGAGACTTCTTTCACAAATGTAAAAAATACAGTAATATGTGTATATATTTATATTACTCTATATGTGAATGATACATCAAGCTCTTTGTACCTGGGCTCCAGACGCTCTTTCACTTTGGCTATGGAGCGAATGTAAGGGCCTATTTGTCTGGAGATAGTGGTCAAATAAGAAGTCTCCTGTTTTAACTGAAGCAGGTCATGAAGTTGTGCTAAAAAATGAACAATAAACAAGAATCACTAAATACTTTAACTCAGTAGTGAGAATATTTTAGTGAGGAAATCTAATGAATTCACTTACCTTCATAAATCTCCTGTTCATTTGCCACCCTCTGTAACGTCTCATCCCAGATCTAAGAACAAAATCGATGGTATAATGAGCCCTCCTCTTTTTCACCTCCTCCTAATGCCAGTCTTAAACTATTACCATCTCACCTCCTCGAAAATGGCCCGCATGAGCTCCACTGAGGAGTACTCTATAGATATCTGTCCGTTCACCTGTACAGAGCGCTCTAAAATCTCACTCATGGTGTCGGGTTTGGTGAGGGAATGGTGCTTGGTCAGGTCTCTGTGAATCTCCTGCACCTGGTCTTTGAGCTTCTGGATTTGGGTCTGTAAAGTCTGGTCCAACACACATGGAGAATCTGTCAGTTGCAGTACAATATTTTCTTTATTGAATTTTTTTCTTTATTGGAATGGTATGAAACTTGGTAAAGGTTTTGGCACTTGCTATGTGAACACACACAAAAAAATCATAACCATGATTTGAAAAGGTTAAATGGTCCTGTAAAAAATAGTCACACTTGTGCTCCTCGCGAACGCATTGGAAATAAATGGGAGACGAATTTTATCTAGTGAAAACTTGGTACTGCAGCCAAACAAAATCTTACTGAAAGCTAATTTTTTGAGATATCAAGCTCAAATTTGGAACACAACTTGTTTAGATTTATGGCTGTAATTATGGAATAAAAAGACTGTCAAAAATAATACGTGCATAAATCAAAACCATACTTGCGCAATTCTAAAAACTGTAAAAATTATGAGTGTAAGCGTTAATTCATGAGGGTACGATTCCAGAATACAGATACAGATGCGACATTTGCAACGTTTGTTCGAGTACGACTCCAAAATTACGACTGGTTTAATTTACACACACAAAATACAGTTTTATGATTGCTGTGTTACGAGTACTAAGTCTTGTTTACAAGTACGAATCAGGACGCGACAATCTACTGTAAAAATTACGTCACCGTGAAAGATCACACGAGTGAAAGATACATCGATCACACACAGTGCGCGCGCGCGCCTCCTGTTCCTGTCTTTCACCTAAAGGGACGTGTTACGTGAGCAGGCTTTTTGCGCCACTGCAAAATACACGTAAAATTCTGTTACTTTTTAAAACTTTTTTCATTTCAGCAATAATCTGCCAAGTGTCGTCTTTGAAAAGCGATCAAACTTAAGTCTGTTTAAGTTGGAAATTAAATTTTCAGGTCTATGCTCAAAAAGTGAATAAATGGATTATAAATACAGCGTAAATATAATTTAGTGTTATAAGAAATCCCCTAAAATACAAAATATTAAATAAAAAACATCAAACTAAAATATAGTACATACATTTTACACACTGCATCTTGAATTGGTATAAAATAAAAACAACGACACGCGAGGGTTGGGATTTGTTTACCATTCATTTTACTTTGTTGTTGCTTTTCTTTTGCATCGACACAATAAATGTAATTAGCCAGGAAAATGTCTGAAATGGCTAGGAGGACATGAGAAACGCTCACCCTGTAGCTGTTCTCGTAGTTGCAGCAGTGGTTCATAAAGGGCGTCTCTCCACCCTCCGCCAGCAGAACTTTGGTGCTGATGTAACGGTGTGAGGTCGGCCTGCGCACCACCGAGGAGCACAGTGACATGTCGCTAATGGCTGGAGAGTGACATTGCACTGACAGGGATGATTGCATCCTAAATAAAAAAATATTCATTTTGTTACTTTTTTAAGTTACTTTTTTAAAAGTTTTAGTAGCACCTAAGACTCACAGTCCACTGGCGTTTCCCAGACCTAAAGCCACACTCCCTGTAGTGGACAGTGAACGCCGCTGTCCCAACAGCAAGAGAGGCTCCAGGCAGCGCGCGAACTCAGAGCGATACTCTGTGTTTATCTGCGTGGATGGATAACAGCAGATATAACTTATGCACTGACTTATTTAACAAACTTGCATTTAGTAAACTAACCTTACTGCTTTGAGCTGGTCTCAGTCTGTGTGGTAGTTTTACAATCTTCTTTAGTCTCTCCATTAATTGCTGTGTGAGTTCAAATCAATCAATCAATCAATCAATCAATCAATCAATCTTAGTTGCATGCCTTGAAATAAATTTATTTTTATGATTAAATAAAATAAAATAAATCATTTGTTTTTACTCACATATCCCATGTCCAAAAACTCAAACTTATTTGCTGAGCTTAGAAAGGCAGAACATGTAACAAGATGAACCTGGAGAGAAGTTAAAAGAAACATGTTTGAAAGCAAGCAGGAATATTTGAAAAGCTAAGATGAATGGAGATATATACGAAGTAAACACACTTACCTGGAGAGTTGGGAGGAGTGCTGCAAGATGTGATAACTGCTCTTTAAAGGCTCTCTCCTTCTCCTCATGCTGGCTAGAAAATAAACACACAAAAGAAGATTAATAACAAGTGTTCCTTTATCAGGATCTTTGGTTCTCCTTCACCTTAATCCCTTTCTGCAAGATTATATATACACGTGTAAGTGATGCAGAATATACAGTAGTGGCCAAAAGTGATGTTCGGAGGGGATTGGTTTGGGAATTTGTTAAATATATAAATATTTTATATTTGTTAAATATTTTAAGGTATTTATCAGACAAAATTATTTGACAAAAGAAAAAAACAAAAGAGGCAAACTCCAGCTACAGGTTTGATTTTACTATGCAAAAAATGCATAGGAAAAAGCATTCATTGACTACATCATTATCAGTAATAATCATAATTTCTTTAGATGGCTAAAAATTATGTCTGCACAATTTGGCATGTTTCATTGAGTTATCACAAATAAAACAATTGACTCCAAGCACAACTATTCAATTTGCTTACAGAATATTTAACCAATTTTTTATAATATTTCAATAAAGGATGAAGATGTCAACTTTTCTAGGCCGGACATCACTTTTGGACAATACTGCATGTCTTAGTTTTGGTTGCACTTTATTTTACAGTACATGCGCTTACGTGTACTTACAGTGTACTTGCATAAGAAAGTACTGGTTAATATAAGTTAACTATACATGGTTTAAAGTTAGGTTTAAGGATAGGTTTAGGTTAGTATCAAGTTATTACCCAGTTATTGTAATTACTATAATAAGTACATAGTATGTACATGGGAAACAGGACTGTAAAATAAAGTGCTAAATTGTATATATATATTTACCTTTGTGCTGCTTTGAGTAGGATCTTTTTTCTCTCTGCTAGTTTTTCCTGAGCAAAAAAATTAAAAAATAAATAAATGTGTGAATCAGCAATTTTATTATTAATCAATTTCAAATTAATTTTACATCTCGAATCAAAAATGCTCAAATAAATTTCTGACATCAAAATCATAAAGGTGTAGCCAGGTTAACTGAGTATTTGTGCATGGCACCTGCATATTATTGAACAAAGTGCAGATGGCGCTCTCCTCTTCATCCACATTGGTTCTGACCTCTCCAATCATGGCTTTGAGCAGAATAATTGCTTCTCGAGCTGAAGTCTGAAGCTCCTTCACAGCCTGAGGAGAGTGAAATAACTTCAATAGGAGCTCCACAGCTCCACACAATACAGACACAGATGAAAGTACATACTGCAGAAAAAAGGATGGGAGAGAAACTCACTAAGACGGCTTGGTCCAGTTTTTTACAGCCTTGTAAATATGCTGTCTCAATATCAATGCAGTGTGCTCTGTTCTCCCTATGGAATAAGACTAACCCACATTATTTTGAAATCATATGGGTCATATGCTAATTACATACTCAGTTAAGTTTAGAACTCACACTTGCATGTCTCTGAAGCAGTTGATGCAGAGCATGGACTTTTTCTCTGTAGAAAACATGATGTAGAGTTCCTCATGGAGGGCTGCAAACAGATAAAGTGCACGAATCCCAAAGCTTAAGCGTTAAAGAGTTCTTGACAAAAGAAATGTCATTAATTTAAGTAGTTTGAACTAATTCAAAATAGAGCTTCACACACACCACATTTTTTGTGGGCTTCTTTGGTGCGCTTTGCCAAGGAGACAATCTCGTGGCAGGAAAACATCTTGGCCTTATGGGTGGTTTCCCTGCAGTCTCGACACAGTGGTTGGCAACAAGTGTTGCAATAATACATTGCATCCACATCCTGGGGTTTGTGACAGAAGAATTAAATACTTAAACAAACAAAACACTCATCTGTAAAAAAAAAAAAAAAAAAAAAAAAAAACCTCATACTGAAATATTTGAGTTTTGTAGCACTTTATTTGGTTGCACTTTTGGTTGTACTTGGTTGTACTTACAGTGCACTAACTTACCCATGAAGATACTGAGTAATGTGAGGTAACAATAAGGGATGGGGTTAGGTTTAGGGGTAGGTTCAGGGTTAGTGCCTAGTTATTACCCAGTTATAGTCATTACTACAATAAGTACATAAGTAAGTACATAATGTACATATGTGTATACATATGTGCTACCCTTTATTTCACAGTCCTGTTCACCATGTACATACTACAGTATGTACTTATACAACTAGGTACTAACCCTGAACCTACCCCTAAACCTAACCTTAACCCATGTAGTTACCTTATATTAACCAGTACTTTCTTCCGTAAGTACACTGTAAGTACACGTAAGTACACATACTGTTAAATAAAGTGCAACCCAGAGTTGAATGCGGAAAACACTGCTACTGAATCAACAGCACGATCAGCTGAGTCAAATTCCCAATGAGTGACTCTTTCTTTTTAGTGAATCAAAAATGTAAAGTGCAGTTCGGTTGTAGTTCAGTTCTCGAACAAATTACTCGAATTACTTTCTTTTTAGTAAATCAAACTCATACTTAAAGTGTAGTTACTGGCTGGTTGTTCATAAGACAACATGGAGTTAAAGAAACATTATATTACATGTTTAGCCTACATTAATAAAATATGTTTTCACTTTTGTTTCTTTACATTTTTTTTTTTTTTTTTGTCATTAATATGTCTGTGTAAACAACTTTTACAAGAACCTAATTCATTGATAATTTAAATATCTCATCATATGGTAAAAGAATTGCATTTATTTTCACAAAATATTCATTCTATTTAAGTACTAAAAGAACCGTTAGAGCAGGGGTGTCCAATCCTGCTCCTAGCAGAGTTCAGCTCAAACCCCAATTAAACACAACTGAACCTGCTAATCAAGGTCTTATAGAAACCGGCAGGTGTGTTGAGGCACGCTGAAGCTAAACTCTGCAGGACAGTGGCCCTCAGGACTGAGTTTGGACACCCCTGTGTTATGCATGAAATAAAAATTCTTATTTTCAAAACACTGTACATCTTATTAATCTTTCATCCATGCATACGTTTCAAAAACTTGATCTACCGGTAAAACTACAGACTTCTCTCTATGTCAGATTCTCCAATAATTTAGTCTGATTCTTTTTTTAATACATTTTGTCATTAAAAATTACCCTCATGTCATTCCAACTTGTAAGACTTTCGTTAATCTTCTGAACACAAATGAAGATATTTTTGATGAAATCTGAGAGTTTTCTGTCCCTCCATTGGCAGCTACGCAACTACCACTTTGACGCTTCAAAAAGTTCATAAAGAGATTGTAAAACTAATCCATATGAATTGAGCGGTTTTGTCCAAATATCTGAAGAGACACGATCGCTTTATATGATGAACAGATTGAAATTAGGCTTTTATTCACATATAAACATTGATCAGCGAACATGAACCTGCTTTGCGTACAAGAACAAACCTCTTGCGGAAGCTCAAATGTGCTGCGTAACATGAGAATGAACCTCATTGGTTCTTGTAGAAGCTCAAACATGCTGTGTAACACACGAGAATGAACCTCAGTTAATGAATATAATATGTGAATAAAATATCTGTCGCTATTTGCATTACATCGTGACTTTAAGGATGGGGAACCAATAAATTCTTCTTTAAGCGCATGTTACAGTATTGTGATAACAAGACCTGTTTCTTGCACTCCAAATCACAGTTAGCACACTGCACGGTTTCCTCACTGTCTGCTGAACTGTCCAACAAGAACTTCAGGAGTCGATCCTCTGGAGGAAGTGCATTTATTCCTTTCACAACAGACTGATGTCTACAAAAGAAACAGACAGTTTTGTGTGTCTGTGCAGAACTTTTGACCCATTGATAGTGTCTTAGTCATAAATCTGGCATTGATGTGTTTATCCCTACTTCATAGCAACAACGACACAAATAGCTCTCTTCTGAATTCTGAGATAGCGATACATAAACCCCCATAGAGACGGAAATAGACACAAACAGAAAGGGACTCAAACACCTCTACAAATAAAATAAAAAATACTACTTAGGTTAACAGTTCAAAGATCCCCTGTTAATTCACTTTTATGAGAAGATTTTACAGTGTATTTGACTAAAAGTTTTAAACAACAATATATTATCCTATATAATAACATTAACACAGTCCTTTGCATTGCTGATGCATAACATTGACAAACATAATGCATGCGATCACAATGACAATGTAACACTCAAAACGCTGAGACATTTGACAAATTAACACTGAACCAGCTTAAACAAATTCATACTTACTCTAACATGCTTCTTTATAAAGAACATCAATCTTTTTCTATTTTTTTATAGGTTCCCTCCATAAGTGCAAGATCTACAGTGTGCTTAAACTGCTGCTAGACTTACTATTATGGCAGCAGAAGGGTGAGCGCACAGGCATTTCAGCCATCTCTAATTGTAGCCAGCCCAGGACCCGTGTATCCAATGTCAAGTGTCAGATAGTGTTATGTTTATTGTTTGATGCCACAGTGGCCTTGGTGGAATGTGCCCAGAGACCAGTTGCAGCTGTTAACAGGTAATCTCTCCTACAGATGCCCCTGGCACCATAGAGCTGACCAAACAATGTTGTTTGACCATTTAAATCTATAAATACAATATTTTTCAAATGGATACATGTCATAGGCTTTATCTTTGCATTTATATCTGTTCTAACACTGTGGGGCCTTTCCACCCCACTGCAATAATTTATATTGTGTGTGAATTGTCAGAATAAGGTGATCAATGATTAAATTAAGTAAATTCTTACCCACAGAGAGGGCAAGTCAGTCGGCTGTCCACAGTCCTTCCGCGCAGGCAGCTGGCACAGAAAGTGTGATAACAGTCCAGTAGACATGGATGCTCATACTGTTCTTGGCACAAGTGGCACACCAGAGGATGGCAGTTGGCACTGTCCAGGTCATAGAGATTATCCAGAGGGGAAAAGATCTCTCCAGACATCTGAAAATATAATAAAGACCTTCAGATATTCTGATATACTATATGCTACAGGAGCACATTTACACATTGCACATTATAGCCTATCTATAGCACATTTTATTCTGAGTATGCTTAGTATCCTTGGGCTGTCATTGATTCAGAATATGTGAAAAAGTTGAGATCCAAGTTCAATATTTATTATTAGATATAGAAGATAGCACCAAAACAGAAACATGCCTTTGAATAGGCTGCGAAAAAACATAAAGTGACATGAATGAATGCATATTGAAATATATACACATTTAATTGCATTCACCTATAAATTATATGTATATACCTTGTCCTGTCCGAGTGCTTCTGCTGGGTGGAGTGACAGAGAATGCCGTGTGAAGGTTCTGTGAGGGTTCCTAAATGCAGGATATGGCTTCAAAAACAAACAATGAATTCACACTCCTGTATCTGTTGTATGAGGAGCTGATATGCTGGGGCCAGAATACTCAGACCTTGATTACACAACACAAACCAGATGCCATTGTCTGTCAAAAGCAGAGCCCTGGTATCTCAAATTAAAGCTGCAGTCCGTAGTTTTTCCTCTTTGTCGCCATCTCTGTTTTAAATTTGCAATTGCAATTATTCACGGAATTATCAACCTTACGTGGGTTGTGCCTCGGCACAGCATCCATTTCATTTGTGTCCATTTCTTTTACTGTCTATGAGTACGACTCGGCTAATTTTACTTTGGCACGGTTTGCTTTTTCCAGTCTGCAGTTTAGTACCGCTTCAAAGTGGGTGGGATTGTAGACTGATTGTTATAGTTGCGTGACATCATCGCAAACTTGACACAAATAAACCCACAACACAGAAGCAATGGAGCATATCGATTCTCGGCATGTGGATGTTTTTCACTGCAAGACGAAGAAGTTTGTTTCTAGCATAGACAGTAAAAGAAATGAACACAGTGACCCCAGACTTCAACGGAGACAAGTTAAGTCCCTTAGAAGCACTCACTTCCTGATGGCTGAGCGTACTGCGCAGACTCAAACTGAGCTTGATGACGTAGATGTGACGTGAGCAACCTGTCTGTCTTCTAGTAGCTGTGCCAAGAGAAATCTGAATCATTCCCTTCTGAATCTTGCCGAGACGGAGAGCGTGAGTAGGAGCTGTCCATGAGCTTGGAGCAGGAGCAACTTTATGACTCTCTATGGGCTTCTCCCTTGACTTTATCAGACTTTATGCCTCCACGTCCCCCCGATTGCCTGCGAGCTTCTCCTCCTGTCTATACTGTAATTTCTCTACTGTGCGACAGAGAGTCGCGTGCTTATGACGCAATCGTTAGCCTATTTTGACAAAACCGGCTTCTACGGGGCCATAGTGTAAGATACAAGGTAATGGAGCCTTTTATACATTGTCGTGTATCTTTAGAAATAAACAATGGACAAATGGAGTCTTTAAACGCCTCAGACGCCAAAATGAATGGGAGTCAATGCAGCAGGTGATGGCTTGTTAGCCAATGGATGCCCCCATAGAAGGTACACTTTCCGGGTGCTGGATTACCCCCTTGGTTTCTAGAGGGTTTGGTGTCTCATGTCGCAAATCCAATGACGCTGGTAGTGACGATTCTCTCTGACCAATCAGTGTTTTACACATCACATTTTAGTATCGGTACGGCTCATTTGGAACCTCAACCGGCGCGGTACTATTTAAGCGAACCGTACCAAGCTGTACCATGCAATGGAAGCGCCATTACTTTTGTTGTGGCCGCGAGATATTAATTTGTGGGAACGTCATATTAACTCGTGGGAACGTGGTAAGTTATTTCACAGCAAAGATTATCTGACTGACCATCTGATCAATACTGCACACAAAACTTGGAAAACATGTTCTTGATCTGGCAAGCTCTGTAATCTAATTTTGAGCATTTTTGAGAGTGAAACTCATGTAATTGACGCTGTTCTCACGCTCTCACACCATATGTCTGTTTTCTCATGCAGTGAAAACATTGCGGAGTAAAGAGGACACTGACAACGTAGTGACATACAAGGGGTTCCTTTTGATATGAAACAAATTGCATTTAAAGCAAAAGTTTAAACACCCAAAGATTACACCACTAAGTGTGCATGTATTGATGTCAAAATGTTCTTGTTCTTCAATATTTCTTAAAAATAGCATATTTTTTTTAACAATATATATATATATATATATATATATATATATATATATATATATATATATATATATATATATATATAGTATATTATTTATATCTATTATGTATGTGTGTGTATATAAATCAGGCAGCTGAAACTAATTAAATAGTCTCAGGTGCCTGATTGTTTATTTCATTGCAAAATGTTATATAACATTTTTGCCCAGCTCTTTATATAAGGTTGGATATTTAAGCATGTCCAACTTTATTCGCATTCATACAGTATCAGCATAATGTATATAGCATATCTCAACTGCTTGGTTGCTTGTATTGTTGCAAAATGTAAACTATATCATCGCCCAACTCTAATCTGATAAATGTGACTATCAGAGGCATGCAGAAATTCAGATATTATAAACATTAACATGATTTTTTGTAAAGCTGCTTTGAAACAATGTGTATTTGAAAAGCGCTAAATTTGACTAGACTAGCACTGCAATGTGGACCAGACTTTATGCGGTTACTCTACATGAGACTACTTCTCAACTGAATCACACAACAGTAAGTTTATCATACATCACCTTCAAAGTGATCTCCATCACACTCAGCTCTTTGTCAAATAAATGGATAGTTGTGCACGCATTAATAATTAGCACCAGGCCTATTAATTTGTACTTGTTTGTGTGTGGGTTGTGAAATGCTTAAAAACCGAAAGGAAAGTCTCAAAATCCAAATGAATCAAATGAGATTGACTCAGAAAAGACGTCAATAAATGCACACGTGTCACCTGATCCACAAACGCAAATCTTCTTTGTTGCATGCGCAAATTATGATAATACAAAAGAAAAAATTTGGTTGTAGATAGCAAAACATATCTGCAACATTTATCAAGTTCATGGATTATAGCCTAGTGCTTGCACGTGTTAATCATTTTGATACTATATTCATCCCATATTCGATTGTAGACGCACCATAAATCCACACTATCTCTAATATCGCATTGTGGCGGTAAAGTGTATCTATCATTCATCATGTTCAGGGACTCACATGCCACAAAATCAAGAGATGTTGAGGAAAACTTTCCAGTGTACGTTAAATTAATTAGATATTATAATTTGGTAGTGCAACGTTTAATTGGTGCAGAGATGAATGCACATTTGCAACTGCTTTTTATATTCTATAAGTATCATAATTGTTAAATTGTGTTGACTGTTACATAGTGACTACTGAACAGATATTTAGAGTTTTTTAAAAGTGTAAAGTAGCTACTAAAAATCAAAATGTGTAAATAAAACTTTCCCTTAGCTCTGTAAAAACTTTACTTGCTTTTTAAATGTGTCCATTATGGTAATCAAAAGTCAACGGCCCTTTGAACATTGGGGCCAAATACAGGAAATACGTCATGTGACGGGTCCTATGACGAATTTATTTTTGGATGAACTGTTCCTTTAAATCAACAGACAAATCGAACACTGCGACGTCACGCTTGCGCAGTCGTGATTCTTCCTTTCGACGAAATTTCTCACTATGGCGCCTGTTGTAAGTTCGATCACACGGACCAAGATAATAAAATAACTGATGTTTCCATTCACTTCCATGTACACAAATTATGCGAAACTGCATATGAATCTCTATCGCTGTCATAAAGTAACTTAAGTAACGTTAATATCCCAATACGTAAGACAATTGTTATATTATTGAATGAACCCGGTGACGTGAAGTCACATTCACAGGGGATATTTGTGTTATTCTGATGATAATAACATGCCTGTCGTAGACAGAAGACTGAAAGTGCACGTTTTGTGCAATTAATTGCAGAGGAAGCAGCTGAGCTCTAAAGGTGGGAAGAAGAAGAAGAAGCAGGTCCTGAAGTTCACGCTGGACTGCACGCATCCCGTTGAAGATGGTATCATGGATGCTGCCAACTTTGTGAGTAGATCAAGTCCTTATGAAGCCTATTTGTGATTATTACTGTAGAAATGTCAGATTACCACAGGCTGTCTGAGTTTGTCTCTTGTTTGCTTGTGTGTTTACAGGAGCAGTTCCTACAGGAGCGCATCAAAGTCAACGGGAAAGCAGGAAACCTGGGAGGTGGAGTTGTCACCATTGAGAGAAGCAAGAGCAAAATCATAGTTTCTTCTGAGGTGCCCTTCTCCAAAAGGTTTGTCTGTTTTGATACATCTTGACAAACATGTTTGTTTGGCCAATTATTTTATTTTTTAGCTGCAACTTACATTATATTCCACTGTATTTATCTACTTTGCAGGTACCTGAAATATCTCACAAAGAAATACCTAAAGAAGAACAATCTCAGAGACTGGTTGCGTGTTGTGGCTAACACCAAAGAAAGCTATGAGCTTCGATACTTCCAGATCAACCAGGATGAGGAAGAAGAGGACGAGGAGGATTAAATTCTTGCTGTTTTTGTTTTTTTACATTTAAATAAATTCAACTCCATTTTAAACTGAAACTGGTTTACCACAATGAAACTGAAGTAGCAGCAGATATTTTCTCCAATATTGTGATATACAATCAAGTGGAAAAGAATATTGGGGTGGAAAAATTTAGGGTTGACATGGTTGTATGCATCAGCTGCTGTTTGAATGCTGAGATGTGGACGTTGCACTCAAAAGTAGAGGCAGATGAACGTGAGCTTGCAGGGACAAGTTTAAATGGACTAAATGATTGGAAAAGCCCTGCATGTGTCACCAGAGAGAAGTCTGTCATTTCACTGGAAGGTCCAGTTATAATATTTTGATTAAACATTGAGGTAAAAAAAAAAAAAAAGAAACACGCACAGCTGAATTGTTCATAAGATCTAGCATGCATTATGGAAATATATAAGGTGAATTTTCATTTCATGTCAATCTTCAGAGAACAGCACACTGTTCTGCTAACTTGAGTAAAAACAAAACTACATAAAAGATCAGATCCATGGGTAAAAAAAAATACTGTGTAACAACATATACCAACTTGCATGAACCTTTATTTAATATTAAGAAAACAAAATAACATTTTAGAAATCAAAATAGGAGTTTAAATTCCAGTTCCTGGACATATACTGCTTAAACAAATGAACACATTTCTTACAAGTACACAATTTAAAACTGTTGTTTTCATAGAACATAAAACATAAGCGTGTTGCTCGCCCACAAACTGGATGGACTCTTGTATGGACTTTCATACGGATTATGAAAGATAACAATGTGATCACAGTTTAAGCCCAGGTGAACAAAGAAATGGCACAGTATTTAACATATTGCATGAAAAAATGCTCTGTAAAGACATTGTGGTCCCTGATGATGGGACAATCTACTCTTCTCAACATCAAGTTCATTATTTCCAAAACATGCTAACATCAACACGAGAACAGCATTTCTGTAGTTTACGTCACTAGCAAGGGCATGAACATTTATGACTTGCATTTCTAGAAAAGGGAGAATTAATTTAATAAAAATCTCACAGCTGATGTCTCATTTGCATTATAGGAATTACAAATACTTCCCTGATTAGATTAACAGAAGTATGTATCTTGAAAATGGAGGGGGAAAACAAAATCTTACCGATTAGTTACTTGATTTAAGGAAAATTATGTTCTTATGGTGATGAAAACATGGAGCTGGAAGTAATGCAAGTGATGTTTAAAAGGTGAAGTGCCCCATAACACTTGAGATGTCATAGGACTAACTGAACTTCCTCAGCCTGAATCATCTCACTTAAAAAGGCACAAGAATGGAGTGAGTGTGTCTTTAAGTTAACATTAGTCCATTGATAGTCTGCATTAGAATGATTTAGCACCAGTTTTTGGAAGAGAGCAGACATGGATCTCACAGTAATTGTTACGGAAAAATAAACAACAAAACAATCTGTGATAAACTTCCATTAGGAATGTTTAAGTAAAGGGGATGGATCCAGTGGAATCCCGAGTGCTCTGAGCTGTTGCTGGTTTTATCGTGAAATTAAAACCGGCGTGTGACGCCACAATTACCATTACGAAACACCCGAGCCTACACATATCAGTTAATGCAACTTCTTTGATACTTTAATCCGACACGTGGATTGTCTTTCAAAAATGTAATTTGATGTCCCCCCAAAAAAAAAAAAAAAATTCAAAGAAAAATAAACAATCCCATCCCAACCAAATTGTGATTACCCAGGTGACCTAGTGAACAGAGGCATTCCATAAAAAACCAAAGCCCCTGGAGAAAACAAGAATGGGGTCCAATCAGAGTGTTCGCGGGTTGTATTCGGGCAGCTTCTTGAGCTTTTCCTTCTCCTGCTCTGTGTCTTGTCGGGCAATAACCAGGGAGTGCGCATAGCCCATCACCACCTGAAATACAAGATTTCAGTTGCATACCTTTATATCACAGAGAACAGAATTGAGAGAGGATACGAGTCACGTTTTTGAATTCACCTGTTCTGAATACACTCCCTCCAGAGTTTTGACCTCTTGAGCAGTGGTGGAGGACTTGGGTTTGTTGTCACCATAGCCCTTAAAATGCAAAATTTAAATATGAGAAAGTTGAAAATCATTTACACTACTGTTCAAAAGTTTAGGGTTGGTAAGATTTCTTAAATGTTTTTGAAAGAAGTCTCTTATGCTCACCAAGGCATTTATTTGTTAAACAATACTGTAAAATAGTAATACATTATTACAAATTAAAAAATTTTTTTAAATGTATTCCTATATGAATTTTCAGCATCGTTACTTTAATCTTCAGTGTCAAATGATCCTAAATCAGAAATCATTCTAATATGCTGATTTGATGCTCAAAAAACATTTATTATTATCAATGTTGAAAACAGTTGTGCTTCTTAACATTTTGTAGAAACATTATAAATATCTTGAATCTTTACTGTCACTTTTGATTAATTTAATGCATCCATGCTGAATAAAAGTATTATTTAAAATACTGTATATATTTTACTGACCCCAAACTTTTGTGTAGTTTTTTTTTTTTTTAAACAAGTCAAAGCCTTAAACAGAAGACAAACATACCAGCTCTCCAAATGTGGGAGATGGTCCCCAGCTAATGGTGCTATCATCAGCTGCAATGATAATACTGCTCTTCCTGAGAGGAATTATAGACAACATCTAATCAACATTCTGCAAACATTTCAAAATGTTTTATAAAGACATTATCAGGATCCTTTGCCTTTACCTACCCACAGGCCAGACTGCGAATCTTCCATCCACACAGGTCCTGCACAGCTTTGGGGTACATAGTGGACTCACGGGATGTATTTGTCACTCCCCAGAAAAATAGACCACCTGAGGAAAGAGAAGCATTAACCACACATACATTATGGGTATTCAATTGTGTCTTTTTTCCTAGGGAGGAATTACATGCTTACCCGCTTCATTCAAAGCAAAGGAACACTGGTAGCCACAGAATATTTGACTTGCTCCACGGCCTGGGAAGTCAAAGAGCTTGACTAATCGTGGGACCATTTCGTCTTTCTGTTCGGCATGGCCTAGTCGTCCATATCCCCCAAATCCCCACGAGAAAACACGCTTTTGGGAATCCAACACCAGCTGCGTGAAAGCACCAATATAATTCAGCCTTAATTCATCCATGTCTGCCTTGCACCACAATCCACAAACTTGCTACTCACCGTGTGATTGCCACCACATGCTACATCCCGAGCCACGACGTTGGGCACAGGAAGCACTTGGCCATCCTTGGTCTTCTCAATGAAAATGGCCACCCGTCTAGGGATCAGCTCGCAGTCAAACTCAATGCGCTGGGCACGAGCGATGAACTTTCCATCTGAGTTATGCCCTTTTAGATACAGAACACAAAGTTGAATAATCAAACCGATGCATTTGGTAAATGTTTTTCAGTTAAAGGTATAGTTCACCCTAAAATTTTAATTGTGTCATTTACTCACTCAAGTTGTTCCAAACCTGTACAAGTTTCTTTCTTCTGTTGAACACATTAGATGATATTTTAAAGAATGCTGGTAACCAGACAGTTGACAGCACCCACTGACATCCATTGCATTTTTTTTTTTTTTTTACTATAGAGGTCAAAGGGTGCCGTCAACTGTTTAAAGGGGTCATATAATGCCATTTTTGTACAAGCTAATATGATTCTTTAGGGTCTAAATAAAAATTTTGTAATATACTTTAAAAATTCTCATTAGTATTGTAAGAAAACACTAATTTTACCTGGTCAAATACAGCTCTGTTTTCAGCACGCCGTTTAAGTGCATGTGTCTTTAAATGATAATGTGCTTTGCTCACCCCGCCCCTCTGTTCTGTGCGAACACCGTTTGTTATAACCATAACACAATAACCATAACGCGTTGTTCATTATAAACATGGGATTATGAATTATATTGAGAACGTCGTACATATAAAACATGCCGTAATGTACCCTGAGTGTATACAGCCGCATTCATCATGAAGCGTGCTAGCGATTTGCAAAGATTAATATAAAGGTTAATAAAACGTTACACTCACTTCTTCTGGAGGTTCAGCAGGAACACGAATAGTTGGTACTGATCCTTTTTTCAGGAGCAGCTTCTTAGCAAAACCAGCTTTACTGAGCCTCGTTTATAAAGCAGTCTGGTGTGTGAAATCATTCGCGCAAACATGAAAGCATTGACGTTGATCGTGGGGAATATTCCCTTCGAAAACAAAACTCAGCCACTGCGTCTTCAGCGGTTCGGATTTAGGAACATCAACATGACTGCTGTGTTCCTTATTACACCCAAGACCAGAACACCACAATCGCTTAGAAGCCATTCTGCTCATAGACAGTGCTCCAGCGTATCAACATTGACCGCGCGGACTATGATGACTGACAGCTCGCTCACGAGCGAGGATTTGAAACGCTGCTGTCAATCAACAATCGTGGGAGGGGCGTCCGACCGTGTGAAGTCACACGGTCGAAACGGCTTGATTAGAGACGGGGGAAACATATAAGAAGATAAAAAAAAAACACTGGATGGATTTTTATCATTTTATGATGGTTGTGTACAGGCACTGCCAACACACATTTCAGTACAATCAACTTGTAAAAGTGCATGTACCATTATATGACCCCTTTAAAATATTATCTTATGTGCTCAACAGAAGAAAGAAACTCGGTTTGGAACAACACGAGGGTGACTAAATAATGACAATTTTAATTTTGGGGTAAACTATCCCTTTAAATAAGCATCATTGGACTACATTGTTGCTTACCAAGTTGGCCGTATTCAGGACAACCGAACGAATAAAGGTTCCCCTTGCAGTCCACAATCATACTGAACTCTGCGCCACAGGCCACTTTGACTATCGGCTGCCCGTTGTACTGGATCTGTAGGTAAATAAATGCAGCTGCTTTGTAGAGCATTTAAAACACAATAAACATGTTCCAGTCAAGCCCCATTAAACAAATTAAACCAAGGGAGAGTCTTACTGTAGCAGGGCTGAGCACAGCATCTGTCTGATTGCCCTGACCTAGTTGACCCAGTTTGTTTTCTCCAAAGGTGTAGACAGTACCATTTTCTGTGAGACAAAGCATAAGAACAGCACAATGGAGTTACATTATCATTATAACAATGCAACAAATTATAATAACTGCAATTATATGACAAACACTTTGCATTTAGCAGACGGTTGCCTACCTGTTAAAGCCATGGTGTGGTTTCTGCCACAAGCAGCAGCTACGATCACTTCCTCCCCCAGGCCCTCAACTAGTTTTGGAGCCTCCAATCGTTTAGTGTCTCCATGACCCAACTGCCCTTTATCATTACGACCTGAGAGGGACCAGGAACAGAAATTAGGAACCAGATTTCCGCATCTTTTGATGCATGAATTTCTTTTTTTTTCAGTTGTTTTGGGTACTGTTTTTTTTTTCTTTTATAAAGATTGCTGGATTTTTATTACACTGGATGTGACAGTTGTCGCCCCGCACCACCACAAAGCGACCGTTGCCAATCCATTTGTTCTTTGTGTCAGAAGTAGCGTGAAGTATGTCAGAAATAGACCAGTGCATCAGTTTACTGTTGGGAATTTGCAGGGTCGCATCGCTGATTATATTTATGATAGGTTCTATTTGCCAATTCAAATTCAAATTGTCAATATGGAAAAATATACACTACCATTCAAACATTTGGGGTAAGAAAGAGGTCAGTGAATGTTACTAAAGATTTCTATTTCAAATAAATGCTATTCTTTTTAAAGTTTATATTCAAAGAATGTTTCTTTATCTTTAAATCAGCATATTAGAATGATTTCTGAAGGATCATGTGACACTGATGAAGAGGGTGGACTGGAATCCACTGCTGCTTCAATGTATATGTAATGAGTGATTAATAATAAATGATAAGCATTTCTACATAAATCATTTTTATATTCAATAAGAGATTCAAATATACTTTTAATTATGTTTGATGTGAGTGTTAACCAGCTGCTTTTAGGTACATTCTGATGTGACCCTCAACATGTGTTGTCTATATATCTGTTTCTAGCTGACGAGTTAAGGTTATGGGGTCCAACTATACGTGACTTCACCTGATTTACAAAATTGTACCTCTTTCATGTGTATTTCCCTAGAAACTAAAGTGAATAGTATCTGTACTTCTTCCTGAGGAGGAAATGTATTATCAGTATGTTTTGGTAGTTTGTCCTGATGATAGTTAGCTCAGGCCCTCTTCAACCTTGGAGAAACTGTGATTCCCTAGTGCTTTTGTGTGTGCGTTGGATGTTCTGTGCAGATCTTGTATAGGAGCTATGGGACCCTTTGGCATGCAACAACAGACCCGAAGACGCCTTTCTCAGACCTCAGAGGTTACCGCAGACCTAAATCTAGGAAACGTGCGACAAAATATCTTGACTAATGGCTACATACTCTCCTATTGTATTTATCCATGTGTAAATTTGCTTAGACTATATGTTCTTAGCCAATCAGAAACTGCAACCTGAAGCGAGGACGTAGCTTAGACCTTGGTGAAGGGTATAATTGCTGTGATCTTTGTAACTGTAAAGAGCCTACGAACTCCTGTGTGAGTCTTGAAGCGGACTTCTGCTGATGAACTTCTGCGGACTTCTGCTGTCTGCAAACTATCTTCAGTAAATCTTTTCTTCAATTTATTATAATTCTGACTCCGCGTCTTCATTCATCATATCTGGTTCTGGGTCTTTGACTGTAAAACCCCTTACACTGAAGACTGAAGGAATGAGTGCTGAAAATTCAGATTTGCCATCACGAGAATAAATTACAATTTAAAATACATTAAAATAGAAAACATTTATTTTAAACTAATAATTTCACATTACTGGTTTTATTTAGTGCTGTCGATCGATAAAAAAAAAAGAATAATTATATAATTAATTTTACTAATTGCACACCTAACATAAACGTTTTTAATATATTTTTATATTGTAATACTTTCACACTGAATCTCCAAAATAATATAGAAACAACATAAAGACGGTATATTTAAAATATTTGTTTAATGGCATCTTTTTACTAAGCACTATGAATGAAGGTCAGTAGCACTGATACAGTACTGATACTGATGTCTCTATTAAATAGATTATTTTCTCAATTTTAGCCATTCAAAATTACAGTATAATTGAATGCTACCAATTTTAATATTTAATAGGCATTAAAAAAAATATATAACGACTTAATTTAAGTGAACTTAAAACAATCTTTACATAAACCCATAGTAAACCCACAGGCGTCCATCAGGAGATCCGTGTATCAGTGGATATTTTAGAGATCCACTAATAGATACCTGCTTTCAAACGCTCCCATGTGTATCTGTGTAAGCACTCGGTGAAGACAACATGTTTTTGAAGCGTTGATCATTGTAGCCAATCACAGACATAAATGTTGAGCGTGTGAACGCAATGGACAAGAGACATATGTTGAGCTTGTGAATGCAATCGCTAACCAGAGGCGTTTAAAAATCTGTTCAACAGCGCTCAAAATGCTAGAGGGAAATGTTGGTATAGTCACATTTTTAAAATTTCAGTACCGACTTGGCTTTTGACCCATGTAACTTTGTACAGTGCTTTGAGATTTTAAGGTAGGTCTAACAGATACTGTATATTCAGAAACCGAATAAACAAACACTGGACAGTCTTCACTGCATAAATCATAAATCTAATATAGATGATTCTGTATTCATCAGAAGTTATTCAGTCAAGAGCAGGGGGTGATTTTCTCTGTCTTTTGTTCTTTGATTAACATTAATAACAGACAGCAGAGGGTTTATTAGGCTGCTGTCACTTTAAGACCTGCTGAAACACTGCTGTTGTGTGGACACTTACCCCAGCTCCAGAGTTTGCCCTCTGTGGTGATGATGAGACTGTGGGCAGCACAGGGACCAGACACCACACAGCTAACCTCGACATCATTGAGACACCCATAGCGATGGGGACCCCACAGATTCTGCCCAAGGTTCCTATAAGCAGCTGGAAAAAAACAAACAGATACACATGAATACTCACTAACAAAAGAGAACACTCTATAAATGACTGCAACCCACACACTTCCTCTTTTTTATTTTAAGTGCTAAGTTAATTTCAGCACCTGGCTGATTCGTCTTAGGTTTTTTGTGTGAGATGTTGGTGGTTTATTTAAAAATGTCCCTGTTCTGATGTTCAAAATATGACTTGTCAGTTACGGCCAACTAAATCCTGTTTATCTCACACAGAAGTGTAAATTCTCTGCAGTACTTTTCAGCCAACAAGTACTTCAAATAGTCGAATAATAAATGTATTCAGCAAGGATGCATTAAATTGATCAAAAGTGAGAGTAAGGGCTGTTAAAAAATAATAATAAAAAAATCTTGAAAAAAAATAAATAAAGTACTACGGCTTCCACAAAAATATTAAGCAGCACAACTGTGTTTTCAACATTGATAATAAGAAATGTTTCTCGAGCACCAAATCAGCATATTAGAATGATTTCTGAAGGATCATGTGACTGAAGACTGGAGTAATGATGCTGAAAATTCAGCTTTACCATCACAGGAATACAATACATTTTTAAACATATTTAAATAGAAAACAGTTATTTTAAATTGTAAAAATATTATTTCACTATATTGCTATTTTTACTTACCAACTTAAATACCAATATTTATGTTTTGTTGAGATCATAAATTAACTAGTTGTTATAAAGATCAAAACAGTGAAAATAAATAAATATTTACGGATTTATAAAATGGCAGTTTCATAGGCACAGGTCTATGTCATCTATACATGGCACTATCCAACACTTCATCTTAAATGGCAAATATGAGGATGTCAGAGTTTCAGTTTCTTTTTCTTTAAATCTACATCAAAAAGTGCTTAACTACACTTTCAAAAGTGAAAACCAAGTGCAAATGAAATCCTGGTGTCACAATGTCCCATTAACGGATTAGCACAGATGACTCACTTGGGCGAGACTTTCCTGAAATGATACTGTAACCCAAATATCTCTGGCTCATGCATGATCGTACCTTGCTGTTTTGGCACTTCTTTTCTGCCAATCAGGTCCCAGTTGGTGGCTCCAAAAACAAGCAGCTGACCTTTGACTTTGGGAACCTCAAGTTTCTGCACAACAGAAAAAGCAAGAAATCCATCAACAATCAATTAATACAGTTTTCAAACTGAGCTCTGAAGAACCACAGGGGGTTCTTGGGGGAACAGGTAAAAAAACAATGTAAGTTTTCAAAGCTACCAAAGTAAATGTGTTAGTTTATTGTTTTAATTTTTATTTTAAAGGTTTATACATCTAACATTAAAAGTAAGGAAAAAAGATACCATTATAGTAACGCAAAGTAAACATTCTTCAGATTATATTTTAATAAGGCATTTTGAGAACAATGACAACATAACAGTGCATCATTAACCTTGGAAAATAATCGAGGGGAAATAATCCTCCATACTTATTAAATATACAGCCGCTTTTTTAACGGTTCCATAACAAGATTGTCATATTTGGAGGTCCTTGGCAATACAAAGTTTGAAAACCCCTGTACTCTATCATATGCTAGTGAATGTGTATATATAAAGTGCATTAGTATATCTGCATACAGTAGATAGAAGCAATAAGTATGCAATATGTCCTTACAATCTTCTCCTTCACATCATCAGCCACAGTGACCGGCTGCAGACCCGCTTTAGCTGCTGGTTTCCCAGGTTTCTTTGTGTTTTCTTGTTCAAAGTCATCAAACTCATCATCACTGCTAAACTCCCTTTCCTTCTTCTTTCCACCTCCTCTTTTTCTCTTCAATCCACCGTTCCCAGACACATCTGTCTGCTTCTTGCGTGGCATAGTACAAAATCCTACAATAAAAACAAACAACAAAAAGTAGTTGGGAAGCATTTTACTGGTCTGACTATAAAAGGACAGAAAGAAGAATCAAACGAGCCGAAAACATCCGACTGAAGAAACAAAGTCAATATGATTCAAATCTCTTGCTGATCCAAATTCCCAATTATCTCACAGCGAAGGAATCCTTAAGAAAACACACACATGTTCTGCGTATCAGTAATGTCAAGGCATGGGTTCTAGGTATATAGGTATATATGATAATATAAATGTAAAGTGTTGTTAAAAGCAGAGGTCCAGTGCTATGCTAACACACTAGCAGCGCTGTAACAAAAGAATCAGCAGCAACGCGTCTGTCTCACTCAGTCTCCATTTGTTTCTTTGTTATGTTTTATAACGCAGCTGCCGGTTAGCCAACTAGCACCGCACTGCTTCAACCAGACTAGTAACTAAACTATTCCCTTACCCACGTGTTATATCTGCCCCCGTCCCGTAAAAAAAAAAGTCCAAATCATCAACGTATGTCCCATGGAAAGTGCATTTGAAAAACATAACGTTTACAGATGTGTATGATGCAGACGTAGCCATGTTAGCATGCTATACTGCATTTGCATCCGAAGCCGCAATCATAAACATCGAGAATATTATAACTCACCTGAGTAAAACTTTCCCCCCTCTACTTTAAATACAAATATATAAGTTGACGGAATATAGACGCGTTAAGTCAAGTGGCTGCGGCTCGGTCTGTTGTGCTGAAAGATGCGTTTATTATGCAAGTAGATTTCCTGATTCAGATGCTCTACTTATGTCTGTCCGTCTTCCTCGTTTTTTTTTGATTGATTCGGAACAAAAGACTCGCAGACTCGCGATCAAACCACGTGGGTTCAGCGCACACTCAGGGCTTTATATCGCACACATCTGTCTGGCGGAGAGATCGCTGAATTTCCACTATAAAATCCCCAAGATTTGTACATTTAACATTATTTTAAAGTCATTCGTGTAGAAGTACACAGAAAAGTTTCATTCACTTTCAAAAAATTTAAGTTTACCTGTGTTACTTGGAATGAACGCGTTGAACTCAAGAGGTATTTTCCTCTAGTCTCTTCACTACGTTAATTAAGGTTCAGATATACAATTAAAACACTCATGTAACTTTCATGGCAGTGAGCGTGTAGTCCACAAAACAAAAACACGAGTATGGGATGCAGCACGAACTACAAATTTGAGTCCGTTGATGAGACTATAGCGCCCTCTGGTGAGTTGGATGACATGCGGATCGTAAACAACCTCGTCCGCGGATCGAGGACTTTAATGTCGACACATTTGAATCGGATTGTTGTTTTTGTGTCCTGAAAATATGTATCTATCCATTCTTCCGACTACAACCTCTGTTATGCTTACATGTGCAAAGCGGTGTCCGTTTAAATAAAAAAGAAAAGGGAATTCTGTAGACGGAGTGTACATGGTAAGTGTGCGTCTGATCATTGATTGTGGCCCACATAAACAAATCCCATATGACATAAACATAATAGGTTGTGCAATTTTAATATAATGTCATTTTTAATATAAACGTTTTTAATGCAGTCTAAAATCAACCCACAAGGCATTCACTGTTCTTGATCAGGGGCACATTATTTAAAATGATGATTCCCATCATGATATGAAGTTAAATAACTGCACTGCTAAAATAACGTCACTAGTTTGCTTGCCCATTCAGTCTTAATGGTTAATAGTAAACTAACTCGGCTTGCTGTCCTTGGATGAGGCTTTACTTGAGCTCCGAGTTAATTTTTAAGTACAATAAATTTCAACTTAAATTACATTAAACTGAATTAAACTGAAAAATGTGTTGAATCTTTTATTTAAAAAAAGTTGAAATTGCTTAACTTATTCTGATGAGTTAAAAATATGTAAAATGTAAAAATACTGTATGTCAACTTATTGATCTTGTAAAACATTTTTTTACAGCGTTTGAACTCATGTGAAGAGATGATCATACCAAGGTGCATTTAAATAAAGATCTTAAAGGCAAAAACACGTTTTATTCTAATAGTTAGAGACAATTGCCACATACATCTAAAATATTGACTTTATTTTAATATCGTTTTTGATAAAAGAACCTTGAATGACAAGGTCTATCTATCCGTCTATCTATCCATCTACCCATCTATCTATGATAATCAACTCATTATGAGCATTTTAATTCCTCTCCTGCTGTCTACCCCCAGCAAGGAACTATTGAAAGAAAAGTTGCTCTTCTGTGATTGGTGGGAGTGCAGGCCTGATCATCTGCTATTGGCTGGCTGTTTCTTTGAGTATTTGCATACTGCTCTCTCCTGATGTACGGCAGGGGGAAGGAGTGAGTGCAAAGAAAGGAAAAAAGGGAGGGACTGAGGGAAAAGAAAGAGGGAGAATAGTTTTCATATTCTTCGGAGAAGCCGCGTCAGTTAATGCATTGGGAGTCTCAGAACTTGTTCCTCCACTAAAAGAAAACAATTAAAATCAGCTCTTTACAATTGCTGTGCTTTCTGATGGAGAGACAGTGGTGTCATCAATTGTAGATTCACAGATGGCTGCACTGCGCAAAGATGGGAGCAGACATGACAATGGATCTGTATTGATAACTTGTGATCAATAAGGACAATATCAGAGGGGTGACATTTAAGGAACGTAAAGCCAGGCTTGTGAGTAAGTCTTTCTTTGGAATAAGAGCAAAAAATTGAGTGCTTATGTTGTTTTATATATGAAAATATAACAGTGCAACAAAGCCTCACTGGGGGGGGAGTGAGACTGTAGATTCATATAAAAAACCATCCAGACTCTCAGATGAAAAAATGATTGTGCATAATAATCTGACCACTTTGTGCCATCTGATTCGTTTACTAATATTGTTGATGTCATAATAAAGAACATGTTGAAAATCGTTTTGTTTTCTTTTGTGATATGAAGATTCTGTGATAATTATTTGATATTATTATAATTCTGGCCTCTTATGATGAATGGCTGGCAAAAATAACTATATTTCACCTGATGGCAATAGTGGATGACAACAGTATATTTGTGATATTTAAATTAATCTTACATCTATTTATCAGTCCAGTGCTAAAGCTAATCTGAGAGCAGAGATCATGGTCTGTCCTTCAGCCTTACCTACCAGTGGTTTTATATCAGCTGACTCACATGGGATCAAACCATTCGTGTTGGTCAGTTTTAACCTCAAGGCTACAGTTTTTTTATTGGAAAAGCTTGTCTTCCTTTACATGATCAGATTTGCTGTCTAGTGCATTGGTTAACTGTGAATTTACATACCAGGAAGTAGCGAATGATGTCAGTGTAAAATAGGGAGAAGTCTGTGAAAAGAGGTGGCATGGAGAGTTAATATGTGTGGCGGTCCAGATGCCTCTCTCTTTGTGCCCGTGTCCAAGGTGATTCCTGTGTTATTTATTTGAAAGGACTTTCTAGGCCATTCAATGGGCTTGCAGTTCTTACTATGTGTGCTTTACTCTCAACCATTCAACCTTGCTGTGCTCTCTCCGAGTGGGAAAGATGCTATTTTCCTTTGTCTATTTGCCCCTGCCCTTCTTTCTAGTGAATAATTCATGCACACTGACTGACCTCCAGCTGTAGGGTTATCTATCAGGAAACAAGATCGACAGAAACTCTTTTCAAGTACTTTTGTGAAGTTTGGCAGTCACTTTTATTTCAAGCAAATTATGGTGTATTCAAAGACAGTATTCGTTTCCTGGGAATCAAACTCATGACCTTTCTGTTACTACAGGGATGAAAGAGATCCAAAGTGGTGTCTCATTTTATTCTAAATAATGGTTCTGACGCAACTAAACCTGCACATTTCTTTGTATCACCCTCCGTTCATTCCTCTCGGTTGAGTTGTGTTGTTCTGACACATGCTGAGAGTCTTTCCCAGTAAATGTGGGAGGAGATGTTGTGTGAGGAGTCAGTTTATAAGACAAGCCTGGATCTGCCACACACTGTTGAGGAATTTAACATTTTCACCCTGCCTTCTTTAGTAACCTCTAATGTCCATAGGACAACAAAAGTACACTACAGTATTGTGTTTCACTGTCATATAGAATATCCTGTGTGTTTAGGGACTTTGGATTGAGCATTTTAGAGTAAATATGTTAACACATTTCTCTTTTACAGGAGAGCAGACATGACTACATATTAAACTTCATGGCATCTCCAGAATCTCTAAACCCTCCTAAAAAAGGTTAGTACATGTATCATGCTTCTTGTTGATTTCTTGATGTGTTAGATCATTAAAACTTATTTAAAGGGGTGGTTAATTATGATTTCACTTTTCTAACTTTAGTTAGTGTGTAATGTTGCTGTTTGAGCATAAACAAAATCTGCAAAGTTACAAAGCTCAAAGTTCAAAGCAAAGGGAGACATTTTGCTTTTAAAGAAATTGCTTTTTAAGGACTACAACAAATGGCTGGTAGGGACTACACGACATTCCTCACGGGTTATTGACATCACTAACCCCAAAATTTACATAAACCCCACCCCCCGGAACACGATTTATAGATTATCAAGACAGAATATGCTAATCAATGACAAGAAGATAACTACACATAAGCTACATAAATTAATCAACTAACCATTCAGAAATGTTGTCTACAGGTTGTCACTTCTTCTTGAGTCTCTCCATTTTTGTCCAACTCCGGTTTGAACATAAAAGGCTAAAAGTTTTTGAAATGTTCAGTTCTTGTCTGTGTGAGGTAATCCAGCTGCTAACTAGGGATGGGCGTATCGATACAAAGTATCGATATATCGATACTGACGTCGAGTATCGAAAGTATCGATACTCAAATAAAAATATCGATACTACAGTTTTTTTGTTTTTTTTTACCAGTGATTTCGTTTATTTGACAAGAAGTTTAATGCGTACAATATGCATTTAATTGGATGAATAACCTATGTTTAGTAAATAATTGTGTAGTATAACTATTTTCCTGCTTATCTGAACACACGCAAATGCTGCAAGTCAGAAGCAATCAATCACAGAGAGCGTTCACACACTGCCGACAATGCATTCAAACAGGGATGCGTTTCCCAAAAGTATCACAAGAAACCATTGATGCTTTTGGGAAACGCAGCCCAGAACAATGCTTAACAGAAGACAGAAAAACATCATATGTTTGAGCTATTTCACAATAAACTAATTTAAATTGTAGCCTACATAGTTTGTGCAAATAAATTGTTTCTTGAATGTTAAAAGTTCATGGTTCTATTCTGTAACTAATTTTAATATAAATCATACACTGTGACTGTCAGAATAAAAAGGTTGCATTTTATGGGTGCAACAGCCGGTCACTGGCAGTCCCTTATGAAAATTAACATTACAGTGATCATAGTTCAACTAGGCCTATAATATTTTGTAGATTTCCATGGTTACCACTATAAGTAAACATTGTAATCACGTATAAATAAAAATAAAATCTAATAAATTCCAATTACGGCGTATTGAATGTTAAAATGCCTTTAATATATAATGTTAAGTGGGTATCATTACCCATTTTAATCTTAGTAATTCAATAATTTAAGAAATTTTCAAATTTAAAAGTTCAGTTTTACTTTAGAGGTATCGATATCGGCGATACTGGCCTTGAAAGTATCGGTATCGTATATCGAAAACAAAATAAGTGGTATCGCCCATCCCTACTGCTAACACAATGTAGCTCTTGAAGCTCCGCCCTCTTTGCTGGGAGCAGCAGCTAATTTGCATTTAAAGGGACACACACAAAAACGGTGCGTTTTTGCTCACCCTCAAAAAGTGACAATTTTAACATGCTATAAAAAATATCTGTGGGGTATTTTGAGCTACAACTTCACATTCACACTCTGGGGACATCAGATATTTATTTTACATCTTGTGAAAAGGGCATTTTACCACCACTTTAATTTATTCCAAAAAACCCATGCAGATCAAGTTAGCTTAGCATTTTTATATACTATAATATAATTTATTCATATTTTAATTTTACTTTTAAGTTTTAAACTTTTCATTTTTGTATTTCAGCTTGAACATTTATGTCAGTTAGTTGCAAAAGCAACATTTCTAATTTTTGTTTTTCATATTTTATTTGTATTTTATTTTATTTATTTTTCAGTTACTAACACTTTTTAATAGTTTTAGTTACTGCTGCAGACCCTTATGACTTTGAGAATAATCATTGTCAAGTTTCTTAAAATATCAGATAAATTGACATTTTATGACAGGGCAAGGTTAGTTCAGGTTGTAAAATGTCATGTGGTGTGGATATTTATGATATATTTGTTAACAAAATAATTAAGGTGTGTACACACACATGTATTCAAGATGTTAGGAAAATTAAATGTATTTATAATTAAATCAATGATCACACCAAACGAAACTTTTCTTAAAGGGATAGTTCACCCAAAAATGAAAATTCTGTCATCATTTACTCACCCTCAAGTTGTTTCAAACCTGTATGAATTTCTTTTTTCTGCTGAACACAAAAGAAGATATTTTGAAAAATGTTGGTAACCAAACAGTTGATGGACCCCATTGACTTCCATAGTAGGAAAAAAAAAATACTATGGAAGTCAATGGGGTCCATCAACTGTTTGGTTACAGACATTTTTCAAAATATCTTCTTTTGTGTTCAGCAGAAAAAAGAAATTCATACAGGTTTGAAACAACTTGAGGGTGAGTAAATGATGACAGAATTTTCATTTTTGGGTGAACTATCCCTTTAAAAATGGTATACCAACATGCATACAAAGAGACGAGTACATTCAAGAACTTGGAATATGTGTTTTAAACTAGATTTTTAGAAGATTTTATTTATCTTGGACACTCTTATACATTATTAACCCGCATAGTATGATTCAAATTCAAATCTTCCAAACTCATTGGTGCTTAGTCATGATTTGGTAGTCCTGCCAAGATGTTTTAGGAGGTACGTCATGTGACATCACACTGTTCACTGCTCTCTCTGGTACAAACAAGGCCCAAACAATGGGTTTCTGTGCATGACACATCAGGGTGCGCGCTTTTCAAACAAAGAGAAACCATAATGACAGTTTAAGAGCTGTTAATGACCTCTGTCTGTCACCTGTTCTGGTATATTGGAGAATAGTATAGTGGGTAGAACTCTGAAACACAGTTACCTAGTTGAGGGAATACGGCATTACCCTCTTAATCTCCAGAGAGCTTGGAAAACGGCAGCGCTCAAGGTAACTGACCATATGCTGCAGCAGAACAATTCTTCCACCATATGTCACCTGCTCTTGACACACATCTATCCTGAAGCCATGGAGACTGCTTGCATGAGACAATCGCTTAAATTTCTAGTGTCACCCAAAATCCACCTGGCCGGGTCTAAGAGGTTCTCATACTTCTGCTGGAGTGAGGGGAATGAGGACAAGAGGCATGGTAAACAATTGTTTTGTTGGTTTAGTGATTGTTGAAGGGAATAGAGCACCTGAGCACTGCATGATTACAGACCTTTAGAGCCATTTTAAAGTCATGTGAGCTTATATTGACTTGAGTAACTGATTCATGTTATTTTATAAGGTAAATGTGCACCAGGGAAAAATCGGAGGGCACTTAAAGCAGGGAAATTTGTAACATAGAAATGTGAGCGTAGACATTTCTTCTTTGTTGTAATTGGTTGCTACACTGCTGCTATGCACAACCCATTTTCATAGTGGGAGCAAGTGAAAACATTTACTGGTATGAAGTACTTTCAGTTGAGTATTCTCTATAGAGACCATATGGTCACATGTGTAATCCTGCTCTTCACATGATCTGTTTTTCTCTGTCCAGTGCAGAGTGTGTAATCTCTATCCCTGTGCTTTGGCTCCTTTGCTAAACGTAACGTTCCAACAACTGGTCAGAAAATGCCAAAAAGTGTTGCTATATTTTTGTCGCTTAACTTGACTTTGTAGTTTATAACAAAATTGTGCCACTACTCTACCGGATTCAGCTCACAACACACTCATACCTTTGGTGCATGTAACAGATTGTCTTTGTCTGTATTTTGTCCATCTGTTCAATGTTTGTGGTGTGTGTTATCAGAGGGAGGGAGTTTTGGCTTTAAGCTTGTGAGTTTTGGGTGTTTTTATGAACAAGGGTGTATGACTCATAAGGGTTTTGTCTGTTATGGTCAAAACATATTTTTGAGCCTCCTCTTTGACTCAATCCAGCATCATAATGGAATACAAATGTAGCTGCTTAGATACAGAGTGTGCACTGAATTATAAAGACGCAATTTTTTGTTTGTTGTCTTTATGCTTTTTATGTGAAATTACATCATACATACTAAGTCACATTGCAATCTGTCCGTAGCAGGCAGGTCCTAGAGCTGTGTGGCTTAGTTTTTACACTGATAAACACAATGCTCACAAAATAAAATGGATATACAGGCCCAGGGTTGTTCTCTATTCTTAAAATCCACATATCTCCAAATCCATGTTTGTGATAATGTACAACAAGGCTTGGAGGTGGGCCAGTCAGAACACCATCACAACACTCAAACAACTACAACAATGTATTTTAAGAGTATTTTTTTATGTAAATTAAGAGATGAGAAAGTATCATGAATTGACAACTCTTTATTTATTGGCAAGCAATATGTGCAACATGTTCCATTCCCTCTCTTAGAGGTGATTAGGAACAGCTTAAAGTGCCCCTATTAAAGGAACACTCCACCGTTTTTTGAAATAGGGCTTATTCACCTTCTTTCCTACATTTAGATAGGTGGGCAAATGCTTTTTTTGTCTCAGTGCATGCATTGTTTTAGTTTGACAGGGTTGGCGCTAGCTTAGCTTAGCATAATGAATGGAATCCTTTGTTGCCAGCTAGCATGTCATGAGTAAAAGTGATATAAAAAAAAAAAAAAACCCCACCTAATTACTTCTTGTGGCCTGCGTATTCACAACAAGTACAAATAGCGATGCAGATTAACACTAGGCGATTTCCTATGCAGATTTTGACTTTGGACTATATTAGGGGGAAGCACAGGCGAAGCACTGCTACTTGGGCGCAGAGATATCACGCCCAAGTAGCAGTGCTTCGCCTATGCTTCCCCCTAATATAGTCCTTAATATATAAGTCAATATCTGCCTAGGAAATCGCCTAGTGTTAATCTGCATCGCTATTTGTGCTTGTTGTGAATACGCAGGCCACAAGAAGTAATTAGGTAGGGTTTTTTTTTTTTTTTTACTTTTATTCAGGACATGCTAGCTGGCAACAAAGGATTCCATTCATTATGCTAAGCTAAGCTCACGCCGACCCTGTCAAACTAAAACAATGCATGCACTGAGACAAAAATGCATTTGCCCACCTATCTAAATGTGGGAAAGAAGGTGAATAAGCCCTATTTCAAAAAACGGTGGAGTGTTCCTTTAAGGTTTCAAATTCCTTTTCATGCAGTGTGTAATATAGCTGTTTGTGAATGTAAAGGTTCTACAAAGTTATAAAGTCGAAAGTGCACGATAAACAAAGTTATTTTCTCCCAAAAACAAAGAATTGACCCTGAACCATCTATACGAGTCGTCTGTACGACTTGTATACTTTGTTACGGAACTTTAACAAATATAGCATTCCTGTGAAAAACAAAAAACAAAAACAAAAAAACAGAACAGAACAGTGTTTATATATATATTAGAGATATTGGGTTAATAAAGGCCTTCTGAAGTGAAGCGATGCGTTCGTGTTAGAAAAATATCCAAATATCCATATTTCTAATATAACAGTCACTCAGAACACCATCACAACACTCAAACAACCACTTAGAATACCATCGCAACACTCAAACAACCACTCAGAACACCATCGCAACACTCAAACAGCCACTCAGAACACCATCACAACACTCAAACAGCCACTCAGAACACTCAAACAACCCCTTAGAACACCATCGCAACACTCAAACAACCACTTAGAATACCATCGCAACACTCAAACAACAACTCACAACACCATTGCAACACTGAAACAACAACTCAGAACACTATCGCAACACTCAAACAACCACTCAGAACACTCAAACAACCACTCAGAACACCATCGCAACACCCAAACAAACACTGAGAACACCATTGCAACACTCAAACAAACACTCAGAACACCATTGCAACACTCAAACAGCCACTCAGAACACCATCGCAACACTCAAACAGCCACTCAGAACACCATCGCAACACTCAAACAACCCCTTAGAACACCATCGCAACACTCAAACAACCACTTAGAACACCATCGCAACACTCAAACAACCACTTAGAATACCATCGCAACACTCAAACAACAACTCACAACACCATCGCAACACTCAAACAACAACTCAGAACACCATCGCAACACTCAAGCAATCACTCAGAACACTCAAACAACCACTCAGAACACCATCGCAACACTCAAACAAACACTCAGAACACCATTGCAACACTCAAACAGCCACTCAGAACACCATCGCAACACTCAAACAGCCACTCAGAACACTCAACCACTCAGAAAACCATCGCAACACTCAAACAGCCACTCAGAACACTCAAACAGCCACTCAGAACACTCAAACAACCACTCAGAATACCATCGCAACACTCAAACAACCACTCAGAACACCATCGCAACACTCAAACAGCCACTCAGAACACCATCGCAACACTCAAACAGCCATTCAGAACACTCAAACAACCACTTAGAATACCATCGCAACACTCAAACAACCACTCAGAACACCATCGCAACACTCAAACAACAACTCAGAACACCATCGCAACACTCAAACAGCCACTCAGAACAATCAAACAACCACTCAGAACACCATCGCAACACTCAAACAGCCACTCAGAACACCATCGCAACACTCAAACAGCCACTCAGAACACTCAAACAACCACTTAGAATACCATCGCAACACTCAAACAACCACTCAGAAGACCATCGCAACACTCAAACAGCCACTCAGAACACTCAAACAACCACTCAGAACACCATCGCAACACTAAAACAACCACTCAGAACACCATCGCAACACTCAAACAGCCACTCAGAACACTCAAAAAGCCACTCAGAACACCATCGCAACACTCAAACAACCACCGCAACACTCAAACAACCACTTAGAACACCATTGCAACACTCAAACAACCACTTAGAATACCATCGCAACACTAAAACAACCACTCAGAACACCATTGCAACACTCAAACAGCCACTCAGAACACTCAAACAACCACTTAGAACACCATCGCAACACTCGAACACCATCGCAACACTCAAACAGCCACTCAGAACACTCAAACAACCACTTAGAACACCATTGCAACACTCAAACAACCACTCAGAACACCATCGCAACACTCAAACAGCCACTGGGTATCACAACCAACACTTTAGTAGGAATGCTCAGAAAACCACTCAGACCACGTATTCTCAAACGTTCAGAACAACTACATATTATCAACACTAAAAAACACTCAGAACACCATAGGACCCATATAGTAACAATCAAACAACCTCCCAAAACACCCTAGCAACTTCATAGCAATGCCGTGGCAACCAGGAAATGTAAAAATGTGTTTCTTATCTTATTTTTGTCAGTTAAATTGAGCCCTTGTGTTATTTCAGAGTCCATGGTTCCTGGTGTGACTCAGAAGGCACAGGGGGAGGAAGATGATGGTGATGAAGATGAGGAAACTGGTGAGAAGTTCGAGTTTGATGACAGCGAAGACGAGCAGAATACAGTGGAGAACTCTGTTCAGAGTAAAGAGTCAAAAACTCCTCATGTGGATGCTGAGCATTCAGAGAGTACTAAAGGTAGCACTGCCGCAAATGCACTTTATTGTCAAGCTATGACGCGTGTTACAAAGCATAATCAGCAAACAGTAAATGGAGAGACCCCTGCTGGTCTGGAGGACCAAAATATCCCCACAAATCCTCACACAACATGCCCAGGTCAGTCTGCAATATGTGTTAATCACATAATATGACTGTATTTATGTGTAAAATCTTCTATGTGAAATCAGACATGGGTAGACATTTGGTAAATTTAACATACTTTCTTTTCTCCCTGCAGACATGGTAGCCAGACAATCTCCTGATGGGTAAGAATGTTTGTGTTAACACTTCTGAATTTATGACAGATGTATGTCTAATGTGTTATTTCACTTGAATATCTTGAACCTTATTATTCCTAAACAGGATGTAATTCATAGAGACACTATAATTCTTTATATGCTTACTGTTTGAAGTGTTTTTTCCCCTAAAGGACTTTATTATACATTCTGTTTTAGCTGTGAAGACCTAGGGTTGATTATTTTCCTCATATGTGAACACTTTTGTACTGTATTAGTTATTAAACAACCTGCTCTGGCTCTAGTGACATCTAGTGATAATGTGATGTGCCTATTAACACTGATAAGAATAAACATAAATGGACAGTATTTCAATACTTTTGCCATTCCTGTTTTTTTAGGAGTTCCATCTCAGCCGAGCCTCGAGTAGCCGATGAACAAGAGAGCATTTGGAAAAGAAATAATATTTATGAAGGTATTACACTAAGAGCATATTTCTGTATATTTTTGTGGTTATGAATGTTTTGGGATGAATCTATTTAAAGCAGTGTAGCTGGACTAGCTGGATGTCCCAAAACGATTCCCAAGACCCAGTCGTCTAGTGACTGACCTTCAATGTTGAAATTTTGTTGAAATAATTTTAATTGTTGTTTCAGCTTTGAAAAAGTTTAAACTGTTGAACAATGTTGAAACAACTTTTAATGCTAGATGTTGTAAAAAGGTAACAAAATACTGATAAATCATTGTTGAAATTTGATGAAGACACTGTGAAAGAATGACTTAATGCAATGTTGTAAGTATCAACGTTAATTCATTTCACAAATTGGAATAAAATTCAACAGTGATTCACATTGATCAATGACATGGATTAAAAAAACACTGAAATGCCAACTGGGAAGGCAATTCAGTGCTTAAATCTGACAAGTCTGTTGTAAATGTATCTCCAGGTTCAGATTTTGGGCCAGAGGGCTTCTACCCACTTATACAGAATTCCCCCCACAAACAGGTTCAGACAGGTTGGTGGCTCTGAGAAGGGGCTATGCCATGCCTTCCTGTAAATCCACTCTAATGCAAAATCTACAAATCAGCATAGAAACCAGAGATCTGAAAAATAGCTATGACTAATCCAATCCAGACCCACAGGAATCTCACTGGAAAGAAAACACCATCCCATGCCAAATGTCCACAAATGGCTCAGCCTAATAAATCAGATTCTTTGGAGATTTTTCTTGATGATTCTGTTGCAATCCAATCAAATAACACAACAAACAAGTGATAATGCAAACAAAATCATACAATGAATATAATATGCCCTTGTCAATATGATTTCTTTTCCTAAATTGTGAAAACAGCTTTGAGAAAAAAAGAATGCATGTTCCAAATAATCTGTAAAATAACAAAATTACTTGGAATAAAGTATTAAGGTCTTGGTAACGTCAAATTCAATGGTCATAGTAGAAGTGACTTCAAAGCTGTGTCCCTCGGCTGTTAAACAGTCTCTGCTATGTGTGTGCAGCCCCGGTTCACTCTCGGGAATGGTTCAGTGTGGTTTCAGAGCTCACTCTGCGACTGCATAAAGGTACAATCCCCACTCCCCAGGACAGTTGGTATAGTTGTGCCGTCTTTGTATTTGAATGTAATCATACCTGCATAGATATCCTTTTTCTATTACACGGCTCTCTGGAATACTTGATTCTGACTGGTCGATCGCCACCCTAGTGGTCTGATATGTCTTAATATTTTCTGTCACCCATGGCATAATCAGTCCGTTCATCCAGGTAACCTAAACCGGCGCTACTTTCATGTCTCTCGTATCACTGAGGACAGCGCCTTCTTTCATCTCAGTTATTGATATTACTTTAATATAGTTTCATTTTTTCATCTTGCTGCTGGGCCGATTGTTTTGTACGCTGTAGTGGACTGTTTTTGATAGTGGAATCATTAAGATAAAAAAAAATAATAATAAACTCGTGTCCACAATATTGCTTGTCCGCATTTACTAACATTCAAAAGTTTGTGGTTGGTAAGATATTTTAAAAAAAAATTTGAAAGGAGTCTTTTATGCCAACAAGGCTGCATTTATTCAATTAAAAATACAGTATAAAACAGTAATATTGCTAATATTATTTTTATTTAAAATAGAAAAATCTTTTTAAATGAATATTTTAAAATGTTTTAAGATTTAATTTATTACTATGATGCCAAAGCTGAATTTTCTTTGTCACATGATCCTTCAAACATCATGCATATCAAGTTCAAAAGAGCAGCATTTATATAAAATAGAAATATTTTGTAACATTATAAATGCCTTTACTGTCGCTTTTGATCAATTGAATGCATATCTGTTAAATAAAAGTATTAAGTTCCTTAAAAAACAAATCTTACTGACCTCAAACTTTTGAATGGTAGTGTATTTATTTATTTGGCCAATAGCCGTGTAATAATAAGCAGTCTATTTTGCATTAATGACCAGCTGTGCATTATCCCTTACACAGAGCATAGTTAGATCTGTCAACCCTTTGCTGTATTTGTTTACCAAGCTTCAGGAATGACTGTCAACCCTGTTGAGTATTTTATTTTAGACTGTTGGAGTATTTTGGCATTGTAGTACTGAAGTTTTAGGCTGTAGATATACCTTCTGCATTGTAGTGCACTGTATTAAGTACAGGCGCTTGCTATGACATGAATGGTAATGAGTTATAAATCCAACTTCCATGTCCTCTCCCTGCTGCTGTCATATCTACACCCTTTTAGATATTTGTGTCTTTTCCTCAGTGTATAAACTTTTACATATGTGCAACATCACACTGACAATCAGTTTCATCTATAAAACCACATACAAAAATATTCTGTTTCAATACTAGTAAAGCTATATCAATAACATCTGTGACATGATGTCAATTACTGCAGAAAAACATTTCGCGCCAGCCACACATGTTGAGAGAAATGCACTAATGCAAGTACGACACCAGAAATTCAACCATTTCCCCATAGAATTTCATCATTTTTCACACATTTTTACAAAGTAAGAGATGAGAAATGATTTTCCATGGTAAACAACAGCATGCCACAGCTGCTTAACTTGTGTTTAACCTGGAATATTCCCAGGAAAGATATTTATATTGTACTCCTACTCCTAATTAATGTGTTCTCCGAATTTTAAATGATCTCCCTCTGACATCCCAGTCAGTAGTCTCAATATATCCTTCAGAGCCTAAACAGTTTGAAGAACATTTCACTTTGAGGTATTTTAAGCTCTCATGGGGGAGACTCAGCAGGCGACTTCTTCATTAGGTAAAAAGAGGCTGTCAACAAATCTGTACACACTGTCACAGTAGAGACAACTTAGACAAGTGTATGTATTGTCAATCTGTTGTTCTTGTGGAGGAGTATGTTAGTTATTTTGTAGCACTTTTGTCGGAATGCAAGCATAATTCTGTGCCAAAAGGATTATTAATGTGCTTTTCTGTGCTAATCAGGGCTGAATTTCATTTGCGCTCGACCTGCAATGGGCTTAGTACCTCACTAAAGTTCTGATAAATGATTATCAAATGATGTTTGCTGTTACTGGTCCTTCAAATATGATCTTACACCCAATGTCCTGCTCACTTAAAGTAGTATCCCATCCTTTTGTTATCCGTGATTTGAATATGCTCAAATATCCATCGAACCGTTCCATTAGGAGCCTCTCATTCTTTTTGTAAAAGAGTTTATGTGGTTAGAAGTTTTTCTTTTACATATATGAATGATACTCTAAGTCTCTCTCTCCTCTAGGGAAAGCGGTTTCTGAATCAGCCGGAGATTCACCACCAGAACAGCTGAAGGTGAATTCAGCTCCTTCTGCTCGCTCAGAGGTCATCTACGATGATGTGCCTTGTGAGAACAACTCGCCCCCAGATGCAGGTCAGTGTCTGTTACCTGTCCAGGTCAACAGTGTCATCACCCATATGAATATTCACACATGAAAGCTCTTTGATATCTCAAATGTTTCTTCAAGACAGCAATGAGGTGAAATGGAGAGCAAATTGAAATCTTTCTCCAGAGAGAAAAAAACTGTAATCTCACATGTGTCTACTCTGCTACTGTTAGTATAATATTTTCTGCATTGGTTTTTCAGTTGTTTTACCTCTATTTGAATTACACATTGTGTAGAGTTGAATGAACTGTCCATAAACTAATTATTTAGCAGTGCATTATCTGTTTTTCTATGGATTTTTGGTAAAACTTTATTTTAAGGTCCGATTCTCACTATTAACTAGTTGCTTATTTGCGTGCATATTACTAGTATATTGGCTGCTTATTAATACTTATTTAATACTTATGCACATATTAATGCTTTATTCTGCATGACCTTATTCTACATCTCTTAATCCTACTCAATACGTAAACTTAAATGCTACACAAACTACCTTACTAACTATTAATAAGCAGTTAAATTAGGAGTTTATTAAGGCAAAAGTCGCAGTTAAAGGGATACTCCACTTTAAAATGAAAATTCTGTCATCATATACTCACCCTCATGTTGTTTCAAACCTGTATGAATTTCTTTCTTCTGCTGAACAGAAAGGAAGATATTTAGAAGAATGACAGTAACCAGACAGTTTCTGGTACCATTGACTTCCATAGTAGGAAAAAATATATACTATGGAAGTCAATGGTACCAGAAACTGGTTACTGACATTCTTCAGATTTTGCATTTAAAGTGGAATATCCCTTTAATAGTGAATATGTGTTCCTCATACTAAAGTGTTACCGGATTTTTTTCATACAGTGTAGAGTTTCGAAAGAGATCTCAAATTTTTTTTGCAGATTAACATGAACAGATTTGCCTATATATTAATGTTTGAGTTCAAACATTTCCATAACAATATTTCCAAGGCCAAACTATCTGAACTGTAATATCCACATTAAATACATTTAGGAGAAACATCTGACACAAACATATGCATGAATGCACAAAGGACGGTGACAGATCTTCTTGGTGACCAGCCTGAGCCACTGAATTTCACTACTTGAACCCACTAGGGGCAACTGTGAGTCATGAAGAGGCCATGAGAACCAGAACCACAAAATTGCAGAAGGTGCTAATAAAGTGCAAACTCTGAGCAATATAATTTTCCCTTGAGCAATCCTTCTATAATCAATCAATTTGCATAGCAAGCAAAGACTTGTTTTCATCCTGTAGTAACCAACCTGTAAAATTCAACCCTCTTATGTTTCCTGTTACTGTAACTTGATTCAGGACATCAATCTTCCTCCCATCTGACACACTTCTTTCTGTGTTATTGTTCAGAGGATGATGTGATCTATGAGGAGGTGCAGAGGTCTGGCGAGTCCGGACTGATAGACAACGGCTGGGGTTCCAGTGAATTTGAGAGTTACGACGAACAGTCAGACAGCGAGACCAAGCAGCCCACCCGCAATAAGGTACAAAGACACTGCCCATTCACCATCAAGAGTGTCTAAAATCTATTTATAAATGGATTGCTGTGCATTGTTAAAAGCTAGAAACCCATTTCTTTTGGTAAGTCCTCATGATGTTTCTAACAGTTTTGAATCATTGCACAGTTTTTAGTTGAAAAGTAAAGTGTTAAATTATTATTAAATGCCCACTGAAGTGCCTAAAAAACTCTCAGAAACAGGAAGACGGGGCCAGACATATCGAGAAGCTCCTCCCCTTTTTTAAATAGCCAATAGCGTTTCACGTATATCACAGCTCGGCAAAGCCGCAATTGACAGCTTATGACAACCACAGTCTAACAGATTGCCCCTTTAGATTTAATATGAAACTGTTTCTAAAGCAAAACAGTGCACAAAACAGTGCAAAACTGTTTGAAAAGTGTAGTTTGTGTAGATGTGTCATTTTGAAATTGATGTTGCATGGCACCGGTGTTATCTCTTCCACTCGTCAGTGCTGTTTCTAATGCCGAGTCTGTCTAACTGTTTCTCCTCCTAATCTCCTCCATATCACTTTAAAATATAGCATTCTGTGTAGCTCAGCCAATGGTGTGTTTTGGGCTATTGTTTTGTCTGACCAGTGGCAGATTGGGGCATGTTCTTGAATCCAGTTTAAAAACAGTCATTTTTAATGTTGATTCTGTTTGGTGATGCAAGTAGAGCAGAAATTACACACTTCAGCTTTAAAAAAGGAAAGAGGAAAGATTTTTTTGACGCCTGGTTCTTTCAGTTCTCCTTCCTTGCCGGGTTTACCCTGTTCCTTTTCTTAGTTAATGTCTTTTGATGCATGCAGAGAAGATCAGGTCTTAATCCTCAGATGTTGTACATCATGCATGAAAACAGGTACAGAAAGCCTTAACTGGACTAACCAGAGAGTTCAGACTGGGCCTTATGCAGTCTGAATTTGAGTACATCTATTTAAGGACTAATTTGTGAGTAGCAGAGCTGTTTAAGTGTGAAGATTTAGTATCGTAAACTGAGACAGACACTATCTGAGGCTAAATCTCTGGTCTTCCTGTCTTGTTTACTCTGTTATGTCTGTCTTCAAGTTCCCT